>NC_047535.1:11192532-11527060 GCF_012275295.1 Melopsittacus undulatus | reverse complement strand
TCTCCACAAGTGGCTGCTCCCAGGCAGTTCTCACCTGTTCAAAGGGAGAATGGCAACAAGGGAGGCCTTGTTTGGAGAACCACACAAGGAGCCATGCCCACATCTGATTCAGCACTTGGAGGGAGCCCAGCTGCCAGCCCTGCCCTGTGCATGGGGTTTGGCTTTAGCTCACTGGGGAGGTGACCCTAACAAATTGTTCTAATTCTGAAAGGAGATGTGGCAGGGACCTGGAGCCTATGTCTAGAGGGGGAACCGTAGGACACACTCTCGCCTGCAGTGCCTTTCCCATGACCTCTGAGACACATGTGGATGCTCTGAGACTCAGTGATGACAACACACACAAGAGCTCTCCACTCAATGCCATAAGACAGCCTCTGAGCACACTCTTGACAGTCTGTCCTGCTCCCCACAAGCAGGTCTTATGCCATCTTTGGCATGTAAGAGGAAATCCCCTCAATCCCAGCACATCTTATTAGGGTTTTGCGTCTCCCTTAGGAGAGGACTTTGCACCCTACACAATTGCATCTGCTTTCCTTTAAATGAGGAATAATTTTTCTCCAAATGCAATTTTGCACATCATGCCAGAGGACACAGAAGAGGACTCTGGGGAGACAGGCAGTGCAGGAAGTATCCCTGATTCTGCAAAATGGTGGGTGAGAGAGACCAGCCAAGGCTTTGATATGGCCTGACAGAGAAGAGGGTGGCTCTATCAAGCTCCCTGTGCTCTGCCTGGTTCTTTCCACCTCTCCAGTGAGCAGATATAGGGCTGACCTCTTGCTCTGAATTACCACAGTGTGAGGGAGGCGTAGTGGCTGGAGATGCGGTACTGCCTGTGCACACCACAGGGGCTTTGGGAGGTGAACTTCTCCGCCACGTAGAGGATGGGACTGGGGAGCCCCTTCTTCAGGCCTTCATCATAGCTGTGATCGTAGTCTGCATCAAAGCTCCAGGCAAAGTGCTCGTTGTAGTTGATGGTCTCATTGAGCTGATGCACTGGGTTTCCTGCCAGATAATGAAGACTAAGGACCTTTCTCAGCCTTGGAGGCAGCTCCAAGACTTCCTGGCGTGGGACCTCAAGGGCACACAGACAGGTTACCCAGGTGCATGGCTGCCAAACTTGCACCCAGTCCTCTCCTGGTGTGAAATGCACTCACCCACTAGTGTGACATTCACCCCTGCCAGGCCAATGTGCAGCCCAATGTCCACGTTTACCAGGGCATGGCTGAAGGACTTGTAGGAGGTGTTTGCTGTCACCCAGCCGGTCTCCCAGTCCCTGGTGAACTGTATGGCTGTGAAGAGTTAGTTATAGTAAGTTAGTTATAGTCTGGCGGTGAGACACCTAGTGCTGGAAGCACCTGCCCTGATGGCCACCATAGCCTGAACATCATCTACCCCATCCCAAGGAACAGGCCTGGGTTATAAGCCCCAGGGAGCCTTATATGTCCTTCCCCAGTATCAGCCCAGACACATAGCCCTGGTATCCCTGATTGGGTTGGTTTCTCCCCAGACCCAGTGCAGTCTGCAGTTCCTAGAGGCAATAGGGCTGATATGTGGGCACTGGCTAAGAACTGGTCCTCATGTAAGCACCTCCCAGTTTGTCTGCCTCTTGGCAGTTGGTTGTGGGCTTCCAGTGACTCCTTGGGAGGTGGTCTATCCATACTGCAAGCCTTCAGATGAGACAGATGCAGCACCCACAACTTGCTGGAGCCAGGTCACGGGTGCATATGGGCATCTGTCTTCCCCATAAACTCATCCTGTGAGCTGAAGCTGGTGCTTGGCTGCTCTGTTCACCCTCCCTTGCCTTGCTTCTCATCCCATATCCCGGGCGTCCCTGAGCTTCTGCCCCCCCAGACTCTGGTACTCACTGAGGACCACTGCTCCCACGAAGAGACCCATCACCACCCGCAGGAACCAGAAGAGTCGCTGCAAGGGGTGAACAGGAAGGGAGACAAATCTCAGTTAGATTGTGCCACGGGGACCTGAGCACCAAGCATGTCATTTAGAAATGCCAGACAGTGAGAAACAGGCTTGTGTCTCCCCTCAGGAGTCGCCCCACAGGCTCTGCAAGCAGGTGCCACCAGGAACACACGTGGCTGGGGGATCCCTGCCTTTGGGTACAGGAGGTAGCTGGGAGATCCAGGCAGAGAAAGAAGGTCAAGACCAGCCCATTTGGGAAAGTGATGTTGTCCCTTTTACTGTGAAGGAGGATGAAGACACTCCCGTTAATAGTCCTGAGCTGGGATTTCCACACTTCCCCAAACCTCATGTGTTTAGATGTGCTGGCAGCCAGCCACATCTGGAGACAAAAGCAGTTGCTGTGGGTTCTCAGTGTGTTCCCTGGGGGAAGCCACCTCTTGGCCAGCTTTGCTGCAAGACCAAGCATGCGACAAGCATGTAGCATGCAAGGGCCTGTTGGCCACACAGAGCCCCATGAGCAGTGCTGGGGCACACACAGTGCATATTTCCTTCTTTTACTCAGGTTTTGGGAAAAATGGAACAAAGTCTTTGAGCCTCACCCTATTTTTCTACTTCTGTGAAGTCACCCAGGCTTGCTGACAGTGAAATCCAAACAAGCACAGATCTAGGTGCCTTGTAAATGTTGGGTAGATTTTAGTGGCTCTAGTATGGGGGTACATGATGGGTTGGGGTGGGCTGGAACTCACCCCCATGGCTTGCCAGAGATCCCAAAGGCCTGGCCATGAACCTGTGGGCATGTTTGCTCCCCAAGTCTGTTTTCGAGTCTGGGAAGGAGGAGGCATCTGGGATGCACAGGGCAGGGACCACATGGCTGAGCTCCCCCTGCCCTTCTACTTACCCCCCTGCCCCGAATCCCTGGCAGGATGATGATGAAGGTGGCCAACATGGAGAGGAAGATGGACACAATGACGGCCCCAGTGGTGTCAAAGGGGAAGCACGGATTGGCACCAGGGTAGAAGGGGAAGGAGCCATTCCACAGAGTCATCCTCCTGCCTGTGTGGGCTGGAAATAGACACCCAGAGGGACACTGGGGAGAAAATCACCTCCTCACTTCCACCCCACCCAGCTTTCTCCACAGACCCATCTGCTCCCACTTGCCAGCATGTGAATCCCCAGTGCCCGTTCACATTGCATTCACTCAGGCATCTCCCACGGGACCCTCCATCTCCCCGTGGCTGGGATGGGGAGTACATCCCAGAGCAAAACAGGTCTGAAGCCACTGGGACATGTGCTGCAATGCTCAGATTGTCCCCATGATGGAACAAGAATACATGCACACATTGCTGGGCCTCTTGTCCCCCTCCTCTGCTTGTTCTCCACCCCAGTCTCTTGCCTGTGCCTCCACCCTCCCTGGTTCAGCTCTTTATCAAGCAACCTGGCTCCTGCTTATGGGTGTTGTGCTCAGGGCACTTTGTGAATCACCATGAAAACACAGGCTGCGCCCCATCAGTTGCTGCTCACTGAGCCCTGGCTCGAGGTAACTCCTCACCATCCAAAGGAACAGGAATAACCCAGAGGGGACAGAGAAACTGCCTGTCTCTGGCATCAGGGTGCCAACCTTCTGTCCCAGGAGCTGGCTTGAGGCAGTGCTGTGCCATGGCGGGCAGAGGAATGCTGCTCAGGAAGCCAGCCCTGGGTTTTTGCCATGGCACTCGGCCAACGTTTCTTCCTTGTTCTTCCTTGCTTCCCTGCTAGGAAAGGGCTTCTCACCATCCCCCAGGGAATGGGGACCATCCAGCAGCAGCTTCAGAAACACCTAGTTCCCTTCCCAGATTCAATCCTACCTGTGCCGCTCCGATCCTGAGGGCTGGCTGCCGTGTGGAGCCGCAGCGTGCTCCGGGATGCTACTTGCTCGCTTGCGCTGCTCCCAGGGCTGTGGGCAAGAAGCCAGACCAGTGTGTCACAGCAGTGTTTCTCTCAGTGTTTTCACGGTGCCCGCCTCCAGAGGTGGCTGGATCCAGCTTTACCCACAGCTGACCACCCCTGGTGCTGTTGCTGAGCCCCAGGACAGGCAGGGAGCTGCAGGTGGCTCCACGCTGTGCAGCGTGGCTGAGGTGAATGATCCAAGGCAGGGATTGCCTTCTGGTTTTCAGCGTGACCAGCAGGTAGAGGGAGGTGATCCTGCCCCTCTGCTCTGCAATCCTGAGACCCCACTTGCAGCACTGTGTGCAGTTCTGGTGTCTTCAACATAAGAAGGACAGAGCTGTTGGAGCAAGTCCAGATGAGTCCATGAGAATGCTCAGGGGCTGGAGCACCTCCTGTATGAAGACAGACTGAGAACATTGGGGCTGTTCAGCCTGGAGAAGAGAAGCTGCATGGAGACCTCAGAGCAGCTTCCAGTATCTGAAGGGGGCTACAAGGGATCCCAGTGTGATCCATATAGTCAAAGTGCCCTGTTATGCAGCAGATGCTCAAGTTACTCACTTGGCCATGGTGCAGAGATCATGAAGATTCAAACTTTTTGGGCTTGCGTTCATTCTTTGGCATTCTGGTTGGCTGCAGCAGGTTGCACTGATGCCAAGAGATCCCAGGTCAGCAGAAACACTCTCCTGACCTGCATCTGGGGCTTCCTTCCAAAGCTGGCACAGTTCCTGCAGTCCCCTGGGTACTTCTTTCTGCATCCCAGCAGCAGGCCTGGCTAGGTGCCCTGGAAAGCTGTGCTTGGCAGGGGGAGGTAAACCTAAGTTTTAATTCAGGCGAAGCAGGAAATAAAGGCATTTCTGGGCAAAGACTTCACTATTTCCCCTCAAGTCCCAGCCTAGTGCTACCAAGTCTGAACACTGAATCCCTCCCTGGGGCTGGGAAAAGTGTGTGCAGAGCTGTGCTGCAGAGGTGTCTTCTGGTGCAGGTGATGCTGATGATGTGGTGTCAGCTCTGGAAGTATCTGCAAAGCAGAGGAAGATGTGGACTTCACAGCAAATGGCACAGATCCTTGGGGGCAACTGAGGGGACACACGTGATGCTTTGGACCTCTTGGAAAGAGATATACCAGCGGGGTCAGGGATAACTGAGGAGGTGCCTGATAATTGGTGGGATGAGATTAATTAATGAGATTCTCATCCCACATATCATGTGGGGTGGTGTGCGGGATGAGAAGTGGTCTGGCCAGGGGCTAGGCCAGCATTCCTTGCACTCCCTGGATCTGGGAGAGGCAGCAGGGCTCTGCACTGGCTTGGCCAAACCAGTGTATGGGGTTTTCCTGGGGAAAGGATTGAGGCACTGTGAGGTTTGTGATGTTCAGACAAGCACCACAGAGGTGTCTTTTGGGTAGTTGCCCTATTGGCAAAAATGAAAGTGTGCAGGGGGGAAGTTTCCCTCCTCTGAGGGAAGTATCCTGCAACATAGCGTCTTTAGGCAAGGACACTGGTGGAGCCCATGGACTGCTCTGGTTCCCTCATCTGTTCGGAAACAGTGTGTGACGGGTGGCAGGATGCTCCACTTCCCTGGTGTGCTGATGGGGTTGTGGGCTGGTAAGTGTGGGAAAATTTCTGGATTTACCCCTCACTAAGCACTCTGCATCCATGAAGAGGTCCTACAGAAAGCATGAGGTCATGATGGTAACAGGGGTTTTATCAGGCAGCTTCTGCCTCATACGCTTGTGAGCGATGGATGGGGCGATTAGGGATAAGTCACCCGATCCAGGTCATCTGAGGGAGGTGAGAACAAGGGGAGCAGCACCTATCACCTCTTGCACAAGCAACTACGCAGTGTTGGATCAGCCACCATCACTCATGGTGCCAGGAACCAAGGCGGGGAAGGCATGGGGACATGCCTGGGCAGGGAGGCAATTTGGGGGATGGAGCAGGAACCCCAAGAAGCCACCCGTTGCTCAGAGGATTTCTGCCTGACCCATTGGTACCATGGGCAGACATGGTGTTTGTGCCCATGGACGGCCCCATTGGCTGTCCTTATCACACTTCTAGCCTGATCCCCAATGTAGTGGATGCTGCTGCTGGATCATGATGAGGCTCTGTTTGATGAAGCCCATCCAAAGTCCCATCCAGACACTTGGACGCATATCTTTGCCTGGGATTCTTTGCAACAGCTGAATGACCAATAATGAAACAGCTTGAAGGGAGGAACAGGAGGAAAGGTGGAGGAGCAGAGAAATTCACAGTGCTGCGTCTGTGACTTGGCTCTAGATATATTTGCAAGGATCTATTTTTCCAGCTCTACTTGGAAGTTACTTAAAGATTCTGAGAGAAGGGGAAGGTGTTGCTGCCCACTGCACTGCCCAGTGCGCTGAGATTCATATCTCATCATGGAGACAGCTCAAGGTCAGCAAAGAAGGCTGCCAGCACATGGATGCAGAGCTCAGCAGCAGCCACCCGTCATCCTAGTGGGAATTGGAACAGGAGCGGCTTCAGCACCACTTTGAGGAAATCATCCCGAAGTTATGTTGTGTGATCAGACCTCTGCCCCTTCCAAGAGCCATCATGTAGGAGAGAAACAAGTCTCCTATGGCCTGGACCTTCAGAGGCACATGCAGGAAGACCATCTTACTTGAAGCTGCTTGATCATCTTTGCTCCCTGCCCTAAACAGCTTTCAGCTACTGCCAGTGCTGTTGCAGCTTTCCACATGCTGTCAGAGACCCAGAGGACAGAAACCCAGCTGCAACATTGCCCTTCTGAATATCTCCATCCTGCCCAGAGACTCCTTTAGTGTGAGGTGTCCCTGCCCATGGCAGGGGAGTTGGAACTAGATGATCTTGAGGTCCTTTCCAACCCTAACTATTCTATGATTCTATGTTTGACCCCATGGGCACCAATAGCGGTCAAACACCTGCCTGTGCCAGGGAAAGGGACCCCCTGATGTGGGGCTGGGGCTGGTCCCTGTTCCTTCCCAGGTGTCATACCTTTGCTGGGATTGCCCAATCTGGTTGAGGGGCAGCAGGTCCATCACTTTTCTCTTGTTTCACAGACCCCAAGTGCCTGGCCCCTTCCAGCCTGCCCTGATCCCAGCACTGCAGCTCTGCAACAGCTGCTAGAGCAGAGGGATATAGGGAGGGCCTGAGCAAGGGCCCTGATACTCTGAGAGAACGCAGGAGAGGGGGATGACATCACTGCCTATCTTGCATCTATGTTAGAGATGTTGCCTCTCCACTAAAGAGCAAATGGGGTTGTCAGCTCCAAGACTGGCTCTAAACCTCAGTTTGAGGGCTCCACTTCTGTGACAGAGCTCTGCTGCCCTGGCATGAGTGTTGGGCCATATCTCATGAGGGATTTTGCCACTCCAGCTTGGGGAACCTGTCCGCACAGATAACAGCCATTCTTGCCACTTTGACGTAACTATCAGCGAGTTGAACTTTTCCAGGCTTTGCCAGGGCTTGTTGATGATGCACTGCTTGGTCCCAGGCTGCAAGAGAAGCTTTCTCTTGTAATCCCTGTTGTTAGAGGCCTAATTAAAATGATACACTTATTTCCATGGAACTCCTATCTCCAGTGTCTCCCTGCCAGCCTTGAAATCAATGCACAAAGCAATGCCACCCCACCTTGGACTGCAATGCAATGTGCGAGCACACACAAGCACTTTGCACCCTGTACCTGGCTGTGGGGAGAAGATCATTTGAGTATCTGTTTTTTCCATCCAGGCAAAAGTGCCAAAAGCTGGTGGTGCAATAAGAAATATTGCATGGGTCTGAAAACCAGTGGAAAGGCTCGAGGGCTGGTCTGCAGTGTGTGGGCAGAGGTATTGTAAGATCATAGAAACATGGAATCAACCAGATTGGAAAAGACCTTTAAGATCAAGTCCAACTGTTGCCTGCCACTGCCAAGGCCACCACTAACCCATGGCACTGAGGCCTCGTCTCCACACTGTGTGAACACTTGCAGGGATGGTGCCTGCAGCCCTGCCCTGGGCAGCCTGTTCCAATGCCTGAGCACCCTCTGGGGAAGGAATTGTTCCTCAGCTCCATCTAAACCTGCCCTGGTGCAGCTTGAGGCCGTTTCCTCTTGTTCTGTCACTGGTAACGTGGGAGAAGAGACCAACCCCACCTCACTACAACCTCCTGTCAGGTAGTTTCAGATAAACCACAACCCACTGCTTGCTTAATATTAAAATAATATTCCATGGAGTGAAGGTAGCCTGCAGGCAGAGGTGGCCTTGCCTTAGCTTATGTGCAACAAATAGTTCAGTCCAGCTGGAACCAGCACACATTTTTGTAGGGTTTGTGGAATCATCTTCCAACCAGTTTAGGTCTTGCAAGAACCCCTTGCTGTTGCAGAGCCCTCCAAGGACCTATTACAAACTCAGAGTCCCTTTACTGTGACTTGGACCCCCACCACTGGGATGAGCTTGAAGACTTGAAGCAGGAGGACAAACACTATGGTGGAAGATGTCTAAGACTGATGTCTAAGATGTGGCCTGAGGTTGGCCGTGTCTCCCGTGCATGTCCTCTACCAGCTTCAGGTATCACAAAGGCTTGTGGAGTAGGGTGCAGAGCTCTTCCTCCCCAGTGGTTCTGTTCTACCAACCATCTCCTTGGGATAGTGTCTTGCAGTTGGTGACAGTCCTGGTGTGAGTTAGAGGTTGAACTAGAGACCTTCAGAGGTCCTCGCACTAGCACACAAATCTAGTGGCCATGTTCCTCCTACCATAATCTCACAGACCTCCCAGCTTGTTCACTAAAGCCTTTTAGAGTGTCTGCTCCTTTCCTTCTGGATAAAAGGCACATGGCTGGTGAGGAAGCTGAGAAGCTGGCCCTCCATGAAAGGACATGGTCTTTGAGGTTCAGCACTGCCACAGGTATTTTATCAGGAAAGGGGAACAGAGTCCACCTTGGCCCAAGTCACAGATACGTATTCCCACAAGTCCTCCTGCCCTGCTGGCAGCTATCTTATCCCTTTCCTTCCTATGGTGTTTGCATCCAGATCCTGGAGCAGGTTGCTGCCCTCCACACTAGCAGCATGGACAGCCTGGAGCTGCTTCCTCAGGGGGTGCTGGAGGCTGGTGGCTCCCTGGTCAGTGCCACCATCCTGGACAGTTTGTGCAATAGGTTTTGGTTTGAAAACACCTGGAACAGGTACCAGTTTCCTCCTGGAGGCAAAATTTTTCCTGCACAGCGGAGGATAGAGGATGCCACAACCACAGGTGCACTGGAAACGGAAAGAAAGGAATGCCCTAAGTTTACTCTTTCTAGGTCCTGCATAGTGTAGGAAGGGGTTTTACTGTGTTCGTCAAAATGGGATTTGCCTGAATTACCACTTTGATTGTCTCCCCACAGCAGGAGAACACCACAGTGTAGCAGCTCTGACCTGCATGTGCTTTCTAAAAGCCATCAATTACCTAGAATGTCTGCCAGCTCCACAGTCCTGGTACAACCTCAGCATTGTACAAGGAGTCCAAAGGCTGGCAGGTGGACTCAGCTTATGTCACCTTCCTCTCTGGGAGCACAGGAGCCTGTTACCAGTGCAAAGCTATTCCTCAGTACAATGTCCTGCTCACTATAATATATACACCATGAACTTGAAGAACTACTTCATATATTAACACCTTATTCCTGGCTGTGTCTCAGCACCATACAAAGGTTAAAATTGCATCATAACTAATAGAAAATCAAAGTGAGGTTGTGTTAGACCTCTCCCTGATGGTTTTTGGAGCCCTGTGTAGAAGGTCCTATATCACAGGAGGGCTCTCACCCAGCTCCATGGCTGGTTCTGTCCCTACTGCCCTAGAACTGCTTTCATGCATTTAGGACTAACATCTCATGTCTGCCAGGACAAAATGCTGCAAAGAAAAACCATAAAAAAGGTTTTGCAGTTCTCTAGCCTCAAGCAGCAGCATTTGGTGTACACACGCTGTACAAATATCCTCCTGAGCAGGGTCACATATGGGACCTTTGTTTTGGTCATGATAGCAACCTAATGTCCTTTCTGCCTCTTTCTTGCCCTCCTTCATTGCCTGGTTTTTTGGTTTCCTATGGAAGAGAGGTCTCAAGATACCTCAGAGGAAGGAGCACACCAGCTGGAGTCTGATGTCTTTGCTGAGGACATAGTGGGAGAACCAGTCCTGTTTGACTGAAAGACAGGAAGAACTTCACTAAGCCTGGGTCAGCAATGACACCAAGTGGTGGCAGTGGCTTTCCACAGACATCCCTCTGAGCCAGCTCCTCCTCAGGAGGCAGTCGGACAAGTAAACAGAAACTAATGCCGTGAAGGCGCCTTGTCTCCATTTCTATTATGTCACTTTAAACCTTTTTCCCACCCCTGGGGTCATACCATGGCCACAGGCTGTGGGGAAGTCTGGGAGAGCAGCAAGGAGCACAGATCCATGCTCTGAATTGTCACTATAGCTGAGGATCTGTGCTGCGTGCTCTGTGCTACCTCAGCTGAGTCAGTAGCCTCACCGCATCTCTGATGGTGCTGTGCAGAAGCAACAAATTGCTGTGAGCAAGTTCTGGTGTCCACGCAGCAGCAAAGAGGAGCCTTGAACTACAGCAGCAGAACCGGGGGGGAAAAAAGAAAGCCGAAAACTAAAACAAAACAAAAAACAAACTGAAGAATTTGCTCCTTTCCGCAGCTTTGCTCCTGGAAATCCCCAAAGAACACACGCAACCTGGTGAGTGATGGGGCACTGTGCTGACAGACACCAGGGCAGAGCAGACAAATTGCCAAACCATGGCATCCCTCAGAAGTTGTTCTGTCCCTCTCAGTTTGTAATTTAAATTGAAGAGGGATTGGTGGGATCAGGCTTGAGTGGTTGCTCGACTGTGTGGGAGGAGAAACACTGAATAGTTAAGTGGTGGAACAGGTCACCCAGATTTCATACCTGGAGGTTTCAAGACCTGATGGGACAAAGCCCTGAGTAACCTGGTCTGACCTCAGAGCTGAACCCCTGCTTTGAGCAGATGGCTGGACCTCTGCTGAGATCCTCTCCAGCCTGTTATCCTGTGCTTCTAGGTTGGTGTTCAAGGCAGGTGCTGGATACCTTGCTTCTCAGTAACATATAGTCCAGAGGTTAACATTGCTCCAGCCGTCTGCGTAGCAGTTCAGAGGAGGATGAAGCAGGGCTGCATGGTGGAGCAGGCACTCCACAAATGGACTGCTGCCCATGAAGGATCCATGCTGGAGCCTGTGCATAAGCCCATGACAGACCGGGTACAGCCCCAAAGGAAGATATGTGCTGAGCGGTCACAGGAAAACAAGAAGGAAGGAGCAGCAAAGAGGAACCTACTGTGGCCTGACTGCATCCCCCTGCCATTGCCTGTTCCTTCACCAGGGTGATTCTGTTTAACCTGCAGAAGGAGGAGTGGTGCTGGGGCAATGTTGAGACTGGCAAAGGGGAGGAGAGGTGTGAAAATTCTTGGGGTTTTGTTTGCTTCCAAAAACCTGAATCAGTGCTCAAATAATTATGGTATATTCACTGACAATAAATTAATTCCTCAAGTCGAGTCTGTTTTGCCCATGACAGTAATTACCCAGTGACCCCCCCCACCTTTAGCTCAACCCACAAGATAGTGATGGGAGGACATGGGGGACAGACAGACAGGCTTTTGCTAGATGAGTGGGAGAATGAGGATCTCCTTTGGGTGTCTTATGGCAGGTTTCTCCTGTGATGGTCAGAAACCTGCTTGTCCTCTCATAAGCTTGTGTGGGCGGGATGTGAGCTGGTGGCCCCATGGCCTGACAGCATGATAGGAATGCCATTAGGCTGTCAGTCCATCACACTGTTGGCTGAGGGGCATCTGGTCTGCTCCGGTGTCAAGCACAATACTTTATGTCATTACTTTTCTTGCTTATAACTAGTTTTAAGCCAAGGCTTTGCTACAGCTAATGAAAGGCGAGCTAGAGGTCACCCACATCCCAGCACACAACAGCAAGCCTGGGCAAAACAACAGAGGTTGGAGGAAGGGTTCTGCAGTCCTGAGCTCAGGTGACTTCAGGACAGCTGGACACCTCTTGTAGTAAAGCTGGTGGGTCAGAGACCACGAAGGATACAAAAAGGTAACAGAGGCTGCTGTGATGCTAGAGGTCGGTTGTTCAGCAGCAGGCTGGAGAACCTGGGAGGGCTCCAAGAGTTAGCAAGGTGATACTCTCCTTGAGGGCTGCTGCTGTGCAACTGCTCCAGTGAGGCAGAGATCATGCTTGGCATGAGCTGAACCATGCCTCCTGGAAAACTAGCTTGGTCCTGCTCTCCTGAAGGATGAAGAGCCCTAGCACTGGGGCATTTGATGGGGAGCATCAGGTCTTGCAGGCAATGTTTAAGGCAATCAAGTTGTAAGACGTGAGTTTTACTCACCAAACTCTACCTCTGCTCCTGTGCTTAACTACATGCACAGGGTGAAGGTGCAACCTTCCCAAATCAGGCACATAAACAGGCCAAGTGTTTAGTGATCAGCACATGAGGGACAGCAGAAGGTTCAAGGAGCAATCCAAGGCCAACAAGCCCCTAGTAAACCCTGGGGTCTCCCAAGAAAGGGACACTGCTTGAACCAGAAATCCCAGCAATGCCATGACCAAGATGCTTTTTGTAATGCTGATAATCTTTCCAGCAAAGAGGGTTATAAAGATGCTCCAGCAGCGAGTGGTGGAATCAGCTCATCCAAGCTTGTAATTTTGTCATGCAGTAGTTAGTCTCCTTCAGTGAGCAGAGACTGCAGGGACTGAATCCACCCCCACCCCCCCCCCCCCAGCTGCTGACAGCTAGGAGCTTCCCTGCATCACCCACTGAGCTGCTCTCTCTCCCCATGCTCCCTGCAACAAGCTTTCCCACACCCATGGAAAGATAGGAGCCAGTCTGTGCAAAGAGCCAGCTTTATTCCCAGGGGTTCATCAGACATGAGGAATGCAGAAAACACACAGGCAATATACAGGGAGGCTCCGCTTTTCACACAAGCACTCACTAGAAACAGTATTACAGAGAGAATAAATAAAAAGTGATGTTGCTACAGTGACACACAAGCACGATGCTCTCCTCTGTGTGCCATGCATGGCCAAGCTGCAGACCTCATCTTCCACGGCTGTATTTCCTTAGCTTGAAAAATACTTCTCCAGCACCTTTGTTAAAAGCCCTGTCTCCTACAAGAAAAGGCACAAGGGTGAGAACACTCACACACACTTTATACCAATCTCATCTGTGGGTACCATGGGGCAGAACATCAAAAAAATGTCCCATACTGGACCACTTTCATCAGGGATGGCTGGGGACCATGAGAAGGAAAGGATAGGAGATAGAAGCCCAGTTCCCACCTCCCGTCCTGTGCTCCACCAGCTGGACCACAGCTGACAGACATCAAAGGCAAACTGCACCAACTCACTGAGGTTGGGCTTCAGGAACAAGAGCAGTCTCAGGGCCTGATTCAGCACAGAAGGCAAAGAGAGGCACAAACCACAGCAAGGAATTGTTAGAGAGAGATTTTCTGTGATGGTGTACTGCCCAGAGGTCCCAGAGCTGTGCAGGGCAGCACCTTCACGGAGAGGGGTTCTCCCAACACCCATGGAGCTATTTTATTCCACACATGGTCCCACCCTGTCTCCTATAGAAATACTACCATACACCCAAGAAGGTGACATAGGATGGGGACAATTCTCTGCCAGCCAAATCCTGGTCACACATAGCAACAGGGAGACACCAAGAAGCCCCAGCACACTGAGAACTGAGCCCTGCCTGCCACATGGGTTAAATGGGCAAAACAGAAATCCCAGTTTGCAAACCCCTTCTGCTCTGTGTGATTTCTGTAATCACAAGCATGGACCAGCATGTGGACTCCTGTCTTGCAAAGGCATGGGAAACATCCTGAGACAAAACCAAAGGGCAACAAGCAGGACTAACCCAGGTGAAGGAAGAGCAAGCAAAAAGACCAAGCCTTGGGGTTTATTTCATGACTTTCATGAAGCACCCCACAGAATGCAGAAACCCACTTGTGAATGATCAATGACACCCTCAGAAAAGGAAAAGCCCTCTCAGTTTTTCAGCAAAAGTTCCTTTGATCCTGTGCTGCAGCAGCAGAGCAGCAGTTGGAGAGCACATTCATTCCTGCCTTGCTGACCATGGAGGGGGGGGCAAGGAAGGGAGAAGCATCTTTGTTTTTCTAAACTGAGTTGAGATGCAAGTGACAGATCCTGAGCTGGGGGCAGAAAGAGTTTAACAGAGCAAAGCTATTAAACAGGCTTATCAGGTGAACACAGCACACAGACCAGTTCAAGCACAGACTGGATGCTGACCCCACATGTCCAACAAGTCACACTGAGGGGAAAAGTTGCCAGGATGGCAGGAATTTGCATTAGCACTGTGTCACTCACAGAAGCAAGAAAAAAAACGGTCTCATTGAAAAGCAGAACACAGACAGCACTCAAAGCACCAGGAGAAGCAGTCCTGCAATATCAACCTATAGCCTAGAATCAAGGATGCCCTGGGGAATGGGTGGTGCAGAAAGGAGCAGGAAGGCAGGAGTTGAGTTTCACGATGTGCTCAGGAGAAGGGCATAACCAGACCTATCACCCAATAAGTTCTCCACAGCCACCACAAGGATGAGCACAGCTGGGCACTGGGCAAGGAAAACAAGAGGCTGGGAGAAGGTGAGGGATATGAGGCGCTGCTCATCAGGCACCTAAGCTGTGATGCCACATGTGTTCATCCTACCTCCCATCAAGGAGGCATCAGGGCAGTGATGAAATCACTTTGATTTCAAAGTGACAAGCTTTGACACTCAGCACCCACATGCCAAAGGCTGATGTCAGTGTTGGGTGTTACCCCTGGCCAGGACCTGCCTTTGAGCCTTGGCAGTGAGTGCTGGAAGGCATCAGCACCCAGCTGGCAGCCTAAGGTACAGCTCCAGTGCTGGAGGTAGCCTCCAACGAAACATGTCTGCACTGTGAGCAGTAACCAAAGGACTTGCATACCCAGAGGAGAGCCACAGAGACCACAAACTCACACCACATGCTCACATACATCTTAGTGAACAAGGCAGAATGGCACATCCACCAACCCTTTCATCATCTTGGGCAGGTAATGCAGCAAACACACTTCTCAAAGGCTCCCCAGGGAGGATGGAGAAGGGTCCAGGAATTTGATAGCCCTCCCTCCCCTTCCAGCTGCATCCAAGCAGCAAAAGCCACAGCAGCACAGCAGTCACAGCACACAGCATTTCAAGGCTCATACTCTGCTGTATCCTGATGGGAGAAAGCCCTCTTGGAAAGCCTCGGTTTACATTAGGCTACTGAAACCAAGTCAAGAAGGTACTTGAACAAGAAGTGCCACTCAGGCTTACGACCCTGCAGCTGTGCTCCAGCTGTGCCTTCCCAAAAAAGCAGAGAGGAGCCAGCACTGCCTACACCTGGGTAACAGAAGTAGTTTTACCAATGCGCAGTGTTAATGAATAGCTCCTAGAGTACAGCAGCTCAGTGGGACAGCATGTGTAGGACCCACTTAAGAGAATTCCATCTCTTGTAGGCACTCAGTTACTTCCTGCAGCAACTAGAAAGGGCAAGACACGAGGGAAGCATGCATGAGGTGACTGACAGCAGCGTAACACAGAGCAAGCAGTTCCATCTTGTATGAGGGTCTGTGTGTGTGCATTGCTCCCAGGGGCAGGTTTTCCATTAGGAGTTACGTGAGCTACTAGGCAAAAGCCACACCAAAAGTGAGGATCTGCTGATGCACAGCAGGACTGCTGGAACTCCTGCCTGCTCCGTGAGACCCGCTCTGCAGAGGCACAACTAAGATACACCTCCTCTCTGCCAGGCAAGCTCACAGAACTATGTGCTGCTCAGTACTGAGGGATCCTGACCATAGCAACACAGAGCCAAGGTGGGGAAGTGGGGGTATCAGGAACCCAAGACTTCTTTGCAGGACAGACTCCTTTCCCTTCACACATGGAGCTATGTTCCTCTTGACCAATCTCTAAAGAAACAGAGGGGAAGAAGAATCTCCCCTACAGTGACTAGAAAAGGGGACCTTTCTTTATACCCACAGTGGCCAGCCATCCTAGTCTGCATCTGCCCAAGGAAGACCCTGCAGTTTATTAACAAACCCTGAGCTAGAGATCACCACTGCTACAGCTCCATTACAGGATCTCTTGCTCATCCTCACACCCTTCCCAAGCATTTGGGACTACCAAAGACTGCCCAGCTAGGCACAAGCTCAGGGAGACTTTTTGGTCCATTTATGTTAAAGGGGTGTTAAAGAGGTTTAAGGAGGGTTAACAAGAGTAGAAAGGGGGAAAATACACCTCTAGCAGCTCAGGTGCTCCCAGCAAAGCTGGCTGTTGCAGATTAAGACCTCTACCTGTTCTGAGCATCTTGTTCACGCTTAGCCAGTATTCACCTGGTCAGTGAGGTCGTATTTTCCTTGATTCTCATACAAAAGTCTCTCTTGCAAGAGGATTTTCAAGAGCTCACGGGTAAGCAGTTCCATCATGTCCTCCAGCAAGGCTCTGAGAGAGGGACCAAAGACCATGGGCACTGCAGGCTCCTCTGGCGGCTCCAGGTGAGGGGAGCCCGTGACACTTTTCTTCCCCATGAAGTGACCTGCAATAAACACACTTGGGTGTCTGCACAAGCACAGGGGGAGGGCAGCTCTGGAGAAGCTGTTATCTGCTACCTCACACTGGCACACAGCAACAAGAAGCACCGAGGACACCTAATGAATTAGCCGAGTACATCAAAGTGAGTACTCCAGAAATCCCAGGTCCTCTTTCCACACGGGACACTTGGGAAACTTCCCCGTCCTGTGCCGGGATCTCTGGGACTGCAGCAGTGCCGGAGCTGCTCCCAAGAGACCTGCAAGGAGATTGCCTTTTTCTTGCCCAGATCTGCCCACCCCACACCCCTCAGCATCCCCTCCGCCCTGCGGGGTCCAGAAGGGAGCAGGGGCTCCCTGCAGGCAGCGGCACAGAGGCGCCGGGAGGCTCCGTCCCTCAGCCGCTCAGTGCCCCCGCCCCCCCCAGCGGTACCTGTGGCCCAGAGGTTCCCGCGGGGGTTGACCTTGATCTTGGCTGCCTGGCTGCGGTGCTCAGCGAAGTCGAGGTGCACTGCGCGGCCCAGCGCGGCGCCGCACAGCAGCAGCAGGAGGCACTGCAGCGCCGCCATAACCACCCCGCGGGACCCGCCGCCGCCCGCCCTTATAGAGCGCGGGGACAGGCCCCGCCCGGCCGCGGGTTCCCGCCCGCCCCTCAGGCGCCCTCAGCCGTAGCCCCCGGAGCCCCGAGGGTTCCTCCTAGCGCTGTTTGTCCCCCCCCATCCCGAGCCCTGGACACGGTGCCAGCCCCACCGCTGCTCTGCCTGTGCTCACACATCCATGGGGCCATCGCAGGAGGTGGCCAGGCTGAATTCACCCCTCTCAGCCCAGACTGCCGACTCCCCATCACCTCCCACTTCTCTGCCCAGCAAAGTGTTCCATGGTGTTCCAACTGGCCTCACCGGAACACCAGCCAACACCCATGGCACACTTAGGCACAGCCGCTCTGGGCTCAAAGATGTTATGGGCCAGGCTCTCCCTGTAACAACCACCCTGAGCCGTGTCTACTGCTCCTGCTTCTCTTTGAACCCGGGGACACAGGCTGGAAACCCTGTTGGCAAAGACAGGCAAAGGAGGTATGGAGTACCTCAGCTTTGTCCATATTCACTGCCATTTGCAGTGGTGCCCTACAGAAGAGCTTCATTTTTCATCCTTCTACAGCCAGAGGCGTTTGTGAGATGTGCAAGAGACATCAGATCTTCTATAACTACAGTAGTACTTCTATAACTATAAAATTACTATCATAGAATGGTTTGGGTTGAAAGGGAGCTTAAAGCCCATCCAGTTCCAACCCCTGCCACAGGCAGGGACACCTTCCACTGGAGCAGCTTGCTCCAAGCCCCTGTGTCCAACCTGGCCTTGAGCACTGCCAGGGATGGGGCAGCCACAGCTTCTCTGGGCACCCTGGGCCAGTTTCCCACCAGACTCACGGGGAAGAACAGTTCCTCCCTTTCCATTAATTGGATGGAGCTGTGCATTCCCAGCAACAACCTGAATGGAACTGTGCTCAGCCATGCCACAGACAGAGACAGTGGGGGCCTGGGATATGGACTATGTATACCCAGGGCTCAAATGAAATGAAATCCATGTAAAACTGGGAGCATTTGACCAAAGGGCCCCAAGACACAGGTTGTGCTGTTTCTTCTTGTCATCTGCCTGCAGCCCACAGGGACTTTCAGTCTTCTCCAGGTTCCATACTTGTAGGATGCTCTCAGTCTGCTGTGAGAAAAGCCTGTGTGTCTGAAATGGCAAAGAAGAAAGGTGTAAGAGCACCCAGAGATCTCACCCAGCAAGCTGGGCTGAAAGTTACCTCCATTTTGTGTTGTATACACAGACCACTCTCAGGAAGCAGAAGTTCTGAAGACTTGGGGGCTGACTAGGATCAGCATTGGCCAGCAAG
Organism: Melopsittacus undulatus; assembly: GCF_012275295.1. Classification (NCBI taxonomy): domain Eukaryota; kingdom Metazoa; phylum Chordata; class Aves; order Psittaciformes; family Psittaculidae; genus Melopsittacus; species Melopsittacus undulatus. The sequence continues at coordinate 11,508,728 of NC_047535.1, read as the reverse complement.
GCAGCTCTCAGCAGCCACAGTGCCTGAGGCAAGTGGAGCAGTCTCAGAGGTGGTTACCACGTTCAGAGGAAGTGCAGGTCATCAAGCACATTCATGATGATGAACAGGTCCCAGGAAAAGCTGCAGATCAGGACAAGGTCTAGTGGGGGTAACAAGGGTCAGACAGTTCAGACAAGTCCACAGTGATGAAGCAGGTCAAGTCAGTCTGCAGCCAGGCCCTACTGTGCTGGGAGCCACTGCTTCTACAACACCGGTTGATGAGAAAACACCCAGGGCTGAGCTTAAATGGGGGTGGAGGCTCCAAGTGCGACCCATTAAGGCCTACCAGTGTTCTCAGAGCCCCACCTGCTCCTACCAGGTTTCCAGCTTTATAACTCTACAAGGAGGTGCTGGTTGGTGGAAGATGTATTAGCAGTGTCCTCAGCATTTACTGCTATGCATGAGAAGAGGGCTAGAGGAGATTCGTTCCCCCTCAAGAGCAGGGGGTTAGAGTCCAGACTGCAAACACAGTCTAATGCTATGGGGAGGAAAACAATGAAAATGTACTCCCATGTTAGAGGTGCATCCTTCCAGACGGTGCTTGTGTCCCCTTGGTGCCTACCTGGCTGGTTGTCACGTGCTCCCTTACTGTTTTGGGGGTGTGCCATGAGGATAGGCATGGCCAACCAGGAGATACTGCTTTCTAGTTGGTCTGCCACCCATGAGGGAGGTGGTTGCCTCTGCTCACCTTGTGTCTGTGTGTGCTGGAGGGCCTGGGGTGCAATGTGGAATCTCACTACACTTTCTCACCACACTCCTCCCCTGAACATGTTCAGCAGGAGTACTGCTGAGCAGGGCAGTGCTGGGCCAAGTCTTTGCTCACCTCCTAAGGAGATGGCCCTTTTGGGTGCTCCCCATGTACTGCATGGGGTGTATGAATATGATGCCCAACCATGGATGTTGCATTTGCAGCACTGCAGGCCTGACCCTCCTGCTTGCGTGGTGTTCTCCTCCATCAAGTCAGCTGAGCTGTCCTGGTTGTGCTAGGTGGCTTTGAGCACTGCCTGGGCTCTGATGTCCCCTGTTAATCCTCACAAATCTTGTGGGACAGTTTCACTAGTGTTTGGTTGGGCAGCCTGGGATGATGCCCATGATTCCACCTGGATCTGATGTTGAGCTAGACACACAACCAGAACTGACACAGAGTTGGTCTCTTTTTCAGCTGGCAGTTGCAGGCTGCACACATTACTGTGGACAGGGGGTGAGGAAGGAACACCAAGGCTGATGTCTGAAGGCCCAGGGCCCAGTCTCTGCAGAAGGCTGAGGTATTTGCAGGCTGCTACTGCAGCCAGTGCTCCAACTGCATGCGTGCCACACACACACATACATGTGCACACACACTTCTCTATTTTCTCTTGCAGACCATGGTCCCCCCTCCAATGTTCTGCACTGTCACTGTGTACTGATAAAACATGGCTTGAAATGGACTGGCATGATCTCAAACTTTTTTTCCTAACCTTTTAAATTCATTCATGGTGCAAAAGTTTTGGGAATCTGGAGTGTCTGGAGAAGCCTTGGGATGTTATCAGGGCAGGAGGAGGAGGATGTGAGGCCCATGAAGGAGGAGCCTGGTACTGCCCAGCACCAGCATAGAAGAGTGATTTCTCCTCTGTCTGGGGAAGAGGCATTATCTGTGAAGCTGAGCTGCATTCCTCCACCGGTGCTTTGCAGCTGCTGCCTCCACTGCTCATGAAAACAACTTGCCCACTGCTTTTCTCCCCAAAATGCCAGGGCTTCACTCAGGTGGCTGCACAGTGCTGTGTCAGGGCTGGGTCTGTCCTGGTGCTTGCTGTAGCCATTGCATCCCTGCACACCAGCAGCCAGAAGCAGGAAAAGTGAGACAATGGGTTACCTGTAGGATTATGGAGGATGAAGCCAGGGATAAAGTGATACCAATTACAGAGAGGAGATAGAAAAGAGCTCCAGGCGATTACAGCACCTACCAAAGCGTGACAGGGGTTAAGTCTGTCAAGGCACATTTGGAAGAGATTGAGAAGACAAAATCAGGGGGCTCCTGAAAGGATGCAAGATTAATTGCTGAATATGGAGGCTTGGCTAGATGGGGCATGTGTGGGAAATCCAAGCCCATAACCCTGATTTCAAGCCCTTTCATTCTCAAGGGAAGAGCAATGGAATAGCTGCTCAGGGACTTGGTGGAGGCTGGAAGTGGGAGCACGATTCAGGGCAGCCAGTGAGGTTTCTATAGTAAAATACAGCTTGTGAAAGGGACTGTGCAACAGCATTGGTGCTAAAGGAAACTGCCTGGCTGTAATGCAGGCAGGACTTTGAGAACACTTATTCCATACTCTGCAGAAGCCTCGTTACAAACCAGCCCCAGACACGGACAGATCCTGAGCAGGAGGTTCAGCACAGTTCACCTTCTTCAGTGGTGTCATTATAGCTGAGTTTGCCAGTGAACATGTTGTGGTGCTGAGCAGCCCCAGGGCAGATGTGGATGAGTGGGATCCATCCAGACAGTGTTTTCCTGCACCTGGGAATAAGGACTACATCTCAGTCATATGGGACTGGAGTGGGTTGATTGCAGAGTGTCCAAATTCCTTCCTTCCTGGGAAAGCAAGGGAGCTGTCCCCTCCCTTGTCACCCTGAGTCTGAGCAAGTGCAGCCTGAGAGGTGGTGGCAACACAAGTGGCCTTGCTTACAGAGAGCAGGTTTCCTCTGGATATTTTAGACTGTAAGAGGTTATGTTGTTCCTAATCTGGGAAAAGTAACTGGCATCCTGGACCCGCCTGGGAGAATCACCACATTCTCAACTGCAACTCCCGGTCACCAGCCTTGTGCTAGATTTTCTGCCTCTGCTTTCCCCTCACTGCCTGCACCCCCATCAGCTGCGCAGTGAGGGGACAGCCCTTGGTGGCAGAGGAGGCTGGAGCCTGCTGAGTTGACAGCTCTGGTCTGGAGCCCGCAGAAACAATCAGCATCCAGAGCAGGGACTGTCACTGCAGAGCTCCTCCTCTGCTTGCTCTCTCCAGCTCAGCAGTGGCTCAGTTCTGCAACTGTTCCCAGCCACCAAAGGAATTTCCCAGCTTATCTATCAAAAAAGGCATTACAAATTCTATTGCAGAAATGGATTTTGCCGCAAAGGTCACCACTCCAGCTTCCGCAAGTGGTGCAGGAGGTCAGCCTGTTGGCCACCAGCTTCCTGTGAGGGCTTCATGATGGAGCCAGGGAAGGACAGGGATGATTCAGAAAACACCAGGCTTGTGAAAAATGGGCATGTCCTTGTGGATCATACCCCACAGAGCTGACCATCCCCTCTCCCAGGAGGATTAGCCTTTTAGAGCTGGGTGAGAGCAGGCTGCAGCTACCTCTCTGCAGCACTGTCAGGCCACCCTGCAGGAACTGTCCCTTCTCATCCAAAGCAGCCTCAAAGCTCCAGGGATCCTCAGTTTGTGCCATTAGTTTTCCCAGATGCCTCCAGTTGGAGGAAGCAGTGATTAGTTTGCTCAGTTTTCCCCAAGTAATTCTTGCATGTGATTTATTTTCTCGATGGCTACTGACCACTGAACTGACATTTTCATAGCACAGTCTGTGCCAGCCCCAACATTCCAGATGGTAACACTTAACTCAGAACCCATTGTTTTATAAACAGGGTTAAAATTGTTTTTCCCCCCTGTGCATCATTTTATATTTATGTACATTTGTATTTCATCTTTTTTATTGCCCACTCTCTTTCCACAGCTGGCCTTCATCCACACAACCCTTTATATCAGCAGCAAACTTCAGTATTTGCCTGCATTTGCTGATTATTGTTGAGTATGCTGAAGGCAGTCCCTGCACAGCTCCCTAGTGGTTTCTGCTGCACAGCTTTTTGCCTCCTACATTTTGTTCCTTAACTTTTAGGAAATGATTTCTCCCTGTAAGGGCCTCACATCCTATTCCACGACTGCTTCCCTCCTTTAAGAGACTTTGCTGAGAGAACTTGCCAAATACCTCTGGAAATCCAGGTGGATAATCCCAGTAGGCTCACCTTGCCCACACACCTCCTTACTCCTTCAACAAGCTTCAAGCCTACTCTTTAAAGCAGTTCTACTCCTTTCCAGTCCACAGATCTAGTTTATAGCCCACAGATCCCTGCATTTCCACCTAAACCACTGTTCTGTCCCTTGGTGCTATGGTGGGCTTGACAGAACAGGTGCTCACCACGGCAAATAGGTCAACACTCTCAGGTGTGAGTTTCTTCAGAGTGTGATTCCTCCACTACTGGTGTCCAGGAGCTGATGGCAGCATAGGACACATGGGGTGTCCTATTCCTTGTCAAAGAGCAACTCTTGTCCATGTAGGGCTGATATGAGAAGTAACAGGCTTGTGAAACATGCACTATTAGCAAATCCTCCAAATGTACCTAAAGATGAAGAAAGATTTCACCAGGCAAGGAAAGAACTTTCTGTAACTATGCAAAAAAAATACATCTAAAAACTTGATAATGCTGAGCTAATAATGGACAAACAGAACAGACCAAGGTGCAGAAACTGTCTTAAAGCAAGGTCCACTTTGCTTCTTCTCCATTCAATTATGCTTTGACACCTTGGTATTGAGTAAAGCATCTCCCAGAGAGGTGACCAGTAAAGCCTTGGAGGACTGAGCTGTATTGCTCCAGAAACACAGCTCAGGCACTCCCAGACCCTGCAGCTACCCACCTGGGCAGGCAAATGCATACTCAAAACTGGTAACTCTAATAAGAAACAAATACAAAGAGCAAAGCCTCAACCCCCCCAATTTGTCCCTTTACAGAGCTCCTGTTGCCAATAAACCTCTTCATAGTGGTTAAGTTGTTCAGCCTCTTCACTGCTTCTCCAGAATCAGGTCAAATTTAAAGTCCTGCCATATGCCTGTGGGCCTGTTTTGATGCATTTGTCTCTTGTTTACAAAGATTAAATCCCTCTGTTACATTCATTCATCCGCAGGCAACAACTGTTGTTTATAAAAGATAAAATTTGAAATCTCACACATCTTGTTTTCAACTGTTTTTCAGTGTTCATCTACGCTGTATATGAGCTGTGGTTTTCCCTGAGGTTTCCCATTCAGTTCGCACCCACTGGACATTGTACAAATAAGTTCTGCAAGAAGACTTAGCGAACAAAATCTTTCCTTGCAGGCAAATCCAGACTCAGCTCAGAAGCATCCCAGCCAGAATTACATGGCAGAAATCTGACATCCCACTTTGAGTGTATTGAGCTTCAGAGACATTAAATTGAAGTTCATATTCTCCACATTATTTTTACTTCTGTCTTTTTGGAAATTGAAACCCTTGCAAGGTTATTTTCTACAGTGGAAGGAGAGACTGGGAAAGAAAGGTGGTATCAATCTGTGCAGCAGTGAGAGCTTCACAAAGTGGTTTTAAATTAGCACACAGAAGGAGTAAAAAAAGCTGAGAGATGAGGAGCTGGGCAGAGAGAGCAGGAGGCAGAGAGTCTGCTGCATCCTGGATAACAGAGGGGGCATTTCTACTCTATCCCTATTTAGACTGTTCTTGAACACATATCATAGAATTCCAGAGCAGCTTGGGTTGGAAGGGACCTTAAAGCTCATCCAGTTCCAACCCCTGCCGCAGACAGGGACACCTTCCACTGGAGCAGCTTGCTCCAAGCCCCTGTGTCCAACCTGGCCTTGAACACTGCCAGGGATGGGGCAGCCACAGCTTCTCTGGGCACCCTGTGCCAGCGCCTCAGCACCCTCACAGGGAAGAGCTTCTGCCTAAGAGCTCATCTCAGTCTCCCCTGTTCTGGCAGGTTCAAGCCATTCCCCTTGGCCTGTCCCTACAGGCCCTTGTCCAAAGCCCCTCTCCAGGTTTCCTGCAGCCCCTGGAGCTGCTCTAAGGTCTCCCCTTCAGGAGCCTTCTCTTCTCCAGGCTGACCCAACCCAGCTCTCTGTCGTGGTTTAAGCCCAGAGCCATGCAGCTGCCTGCTCACTCCCTGCTGTTCTTCCTCCCCCTTACTCCCAGAGGGATGAGGAGTAGAATCATCAAAAGAATGTAACTCCCACTGGTTGAGGTAAGAGCAGTCCAGTAACTAAGTTATAACACAAATCACTGCTGCTACCACCAATAATAATAATGATAAGGGAAATAACAAGAGAAGAGAATACAACTGCTCACCACCACCGACTGATACCCAGCCCGACCTGAGCAGCTATCTAGCCCTTCGAGGTAACTGCCCCCAGTTTATGTAGTAGGCATGACATGTTGTGGTATGGAATACCTCTTTCGCTAGTTTGGGTCAAGTGTCCTGTCTCTGCTTCCTCCCAGCTTCCCCTCCTCCCTGCAGAGCATGAGACTCAGAAAGTCCTTGGTCAGAGTAAACATTTGAGCAGTAACTAAAAATATCGGTGCTATCAGCGCTGTTCCCAGGCTGAAAGTAAAAAACACAGAGCTGCACCAGCTACTAAAAAGGATAAAAATGACTGCTACTGCTGAACCCAGGACACACTCTCAGCCTGGCTCCAGAGCAGAGCTGTTCCAGCCCTCGCAGCATCTCTGTGGCCTCCTGTGGACTCGCTCCAGCAGCTTCATGTCCCTCTTTTGTTGCTGCTCCAGAGCTGAATCAGGACTGCAAGAGGTTCTCTCCAGAACACAGTAGAGGGGGAAATCCCCTCCCTTGACCTGCTACTCATGCTCTTGCGATACAGCCCAGCACATGGCGGGTTCTGGGCTCAAGTGTGCACTGCTGGGTACAGACACTCTCTGTGGAGATATTAGTTCTCCCCCAGAGTTTAGCTCTACTAGATCAAGCATTCAGAGGACCTGCTAGAATTGTACAGGTGTATGAATTGCCCCATGAGCAGAAACAGATTTAACTCATGATGTGCTCAACCAGCAGGACCCAGCATGTTGGCAGGCCCTGCTCCACAGGGCTGTGTCTGAAGGAGCTGGTGTTTTTTTTTTACAGAAGCTGAGGGGTAAGCAGGGATGAACACACAACAGCAGAAAAGCTGCTGCCATGAAGAGGAGCTCCTTATGGCTGGGCAGACTACCAACCAGCAGTGAAGACACCAACTATGGCTAAGTAGATCCAACAAGCCAGGTTTGCCAGGAAAGCCACTGTGCCCCTTCTGAATCCAACATACACCAGGCTGGCAGAACCACCTCTGCAAAGACCTGCAGATTCCTGATGCATGAGCAAGCAGCAGCACCTGGGTGCAGATGACAAAGGGATGGAGGCATTGCAAGGCAGGGGAGAAGGTAAGAGGCAGGAAGCTATTCAAGTGGCTCAAAGCACAGTGTAGGTGCTATTCTCCCAGCAGCCATTGATAGGATGGTCACATCAGTCATCTATTATGCATCAACTACCACCAGAGTGCTGACACTGACAGGAACTGCAAGGGCTGTGACTTTGTGGCATCACCCAGGCACATCTTGTAGTCTGAGGACTGGAACCAGGACACTCCTCATCTGATTCAGCCACTGAGTCACTGACATCATGTGGGTCTTCAGCCTGGGATACATAAACCTCTGCTTTGCATTCCCCCTGCTCCAGCAAAGGAGCCACCACAAGTGATGTACTCTGGCTAAGTCTCCTCTCCTTCTGCCCAGTGAGCTGAGCCCAGCCTAGGAGCTAAGTCTGCATTCCTGCCTTTCTCCAGCAGGAAGTTGTCTTCTAACCATGAAGGGACAAGACATAACCTTGCAGAGTCTCCATAAAAAAATAAGTTTGTCCTGTTCAGATTTTAGGGGCAGGAAAACCACGAGATTACATGGTCTCATTGAAGAAAGCATGCAACTGATCATCTTACAAACCCGAGCCCTAGAAACCCAGGTAAGCAAAGTGCAGTGCCAGGCCTGGATGAAACAGTGTAATGCTTATTACTATTTAACTGACAACCGTGTGTTCAAGCATCATAATTATACAAAGACAGCCTTTGTCTCAAGGAGCTTCAACTTTCAGCACATTGCTCCTCACAGCTCACCTCCCATCCACCACACTCTTCCTCATGCGTTTGGCTTTGATATGAAAAAGACCCAACCAAATTCTAGCAACCCTCAGATTGCTTTGCTGTGTGAAACAGCTCCTGCTCATGCAGGAATCTGTGCCCTAAGCTGCGGATGTAACTGAACAGTAATTAAGCAATGAAACTGCCAACCAGAAAACCTGTTGTTTAGCTGTAACCGCAACAGAGACAGCGGCAATCTTGGCCCTGGCAGAATTTTATCTTCTTTTTTTTTTATCTTTATAAAGCAGCCCTTTCAACACATGCATACTTTACAAACAAATTTCATTCCTGTTGTGACACAAAGATCTCCATCCATCTCCAATGCCTTAAGTCTCAAAGGCTTTGCTGGAGCTGGCCAGGCAGATTCACTTTAACAAGAAAACCCAAAAAGAATAAAACTGAAACAAAATCCAGAGATATATCAAGTTGTAAGAGCAAACCCCCTGGCTCTGCAGGAGCACAGCAGCGTGTGCCAAACATTTCCACATTAGCACCCAGCTGAACCAGATCCCACATGCTCTGTAGCTCTTCTGCTCAGCAAACCAGAGTTAAGCCTGGTGGGGACAGAACCGGCAGCAACTCTTTGTCATCCTGCCCCCGTGTCCTTGGTTCCAGCTTGTGCAGGCTCATCCCTAGCACCCTCTCTTCCCACTGTAGCAGGAAAGGCGTTACAGGGACGTGGTTTGGGATGTGGGAGGTAATGTGGGAGCTGGTGGGTGTTCAAGCTGTGAGCAGATTAACTGCTTATTTATCCTCACTTTAATTAGAGCCAACACCTCAGTTCACGACTGCTGATAACACAGAAGCACATTCTCAGCTACACTGAGCTGAAAATAGGCTGAACACGGGCCACAGATTAATTCCCAAATCTCACACCACAGCTCCTGATTTAGGGCAATTGATTCTGTTCTTAGAGTGCCTGCAAACCCAGAAGAGAGAAATCAGCTGAAGCAGGGCTGTAGCTGGCTTCATCCCAGCCTTTAGTCCAAGCAAGCAGCTTTTAAGTGCTTCCTGCTCAGTTCCTTCACAAGGCACCATGCAAAAGCAGGGCTGGGCAAGGTACCTTCCTTCAAATGCCCAAGCACAGGTGTGCACCCACATTGTAATGAGCATGGCCACTCAGCCACACTGCCCATAGCCAGTGACACTGCAGAGTAACCCTGCTGCAAGCAGGGCAGGGACATTACCATTTCCTGACATCTCAAAATGACCAATTTTTTCCTCTCCTCTTAGAACTGGGAATACAGCAGCTGCTCTGGAGAGAGGATTATGGAGCTGATCCTTCCTGTGTAATCATAAATCCATTATATTTTTTACTTTTTTGTTAAATTAACTTATTGACAGTAGCACAACTGCTGCTGCATGCTCTGATCACTGCTAGAAGGTGTGAAAGTGAGAGGACCTGGAGAACAGCAACAGCAGCACTCACATTTTCACTGGGAGGTGTTGATTAGCAGATTTCAGAAGAGCTCAACTCAGTCCTCTGTGTGAGCCGCCGTTAAAAACCAATTTATGCACAAAAGCAGTTTAAGCTAAAGGCAAAGTAGGGAACAGAGACTTGGCCTCAGTGTGACCTGCAAAGGCAGAAATGCTGCTCTAAGTCCTCAGGAAGGTGCTCCACAGTGAGAGCAGCTCTCAAAGAGTGGTTTTGTGTTCCCTCACTGCTGCCCAGGTTTGGCTTTTAAAGACAAAACATTCCATCTGTGACCCAAGCAGTTTGGAGAAACTGTATCCAAATTCTCTTCCCAAGAGCTCCAGCACTGGGAGAGAAGGATTTTATTACCATTTTTTATTACTGAGTTTATTACTGATTATACAAAGAGTCACAGGCCCAAAGCTCAGTGGTAGGGGCTGGACCTGTTCATTCATATACTCTCTGCAGTGTCCCAAACATAAGATGATTTTTTGCTTCATGCTACTCAGGTTACAAACTAACTGGTTAAACCGACTCATTTTGGGTTTAACAGAGATATATGTTAAATATATGTAATTTTGGGACAAGTCAGCCCAGCTCCTGAACATCAAACAAAATGGTCCCACGGACATAAATAATGGCACAATTCACCTCCATAGGAGGGACAGGCCTGACAACCCTAATGACATGCAAGAAACATAAATAGACCATAAACACCTGGCTGGGTTTTGTCATTGCCTTTCCTGACTGCTTTTACCCTAGCTGTGTGCAGGGCAGCATCATCATCCATGATAATCCCTGTTGCTGTGGATTCTTGGAGCAGTCATGAAGAGGGAATGGAAGATACAGTGAAATGCACCTGAAGTAACACGCAGCAGCTGTTCTAGCAAGACAACCAGAAAGTAAACTGCAGGAGAGGGGCCAGGCAGCCTCAGAGGGAGGTTGTGCTCCCACTGCCTGCTCTTGTGAGATCTGCCCTGGTGAAGGGGAAGCAAAATGGTTTCATGAGTCAGTGTAACACCACAGACACCAGTTACAATGGTCAATCACCCAGTGAAAGTGGCACAAGTTTAGACTGAAGCTGCTAACTGCAGACTCTCTTCCTTGGGCACTGCTGACACCACATCTGCACAAGCAAGATCACCATCCTGAATAAGAAGCCTAGAAAAAAATCTGTTGCACATGGTGACAAGTGACTTCTTGCAGACCTCAGGGCAATGGGAGCACAGCCTTCCCGTGCCTGTCAGGTGAGCTCCTGAGGTGGCCAGCTGCAGGGACCATTAACAACCTCAAACAAACCTAAGAAAATTTTATTATTGCATCCTATTAAATTGTCCCTGCCAACAGCTATGGCTACTTCCCATCTCAATTCTTCTGCTACCTAGTGCTGCAATGCCAGCTTACACATGAAGTAATCCTTTGCCATCTTCTGCCCAAAACACCTTAAAGCCTTCAAGCAGATTTCAGTGTGATTTATAGAAACATAGAAATATCAATGGATCTATGGCTCAGGACCACTTACTCTCCATAAAGAAATGAGGAGGAGCTACTATTGCTCTGTAAAGACAGGACAAGTTAGTTCACGAGGCTCTAGGAGTCATCCTGCAATGGCAAAGCCCAGGTACCTCCTGGCTGCACTCAGCAGAGCAGTAACAAAAAATGTGGCAGGGATCATACCGGGCAAGATGCAAAATCTTTATTCCAGTTCTGAATTGGAAAGAACAACACCTCCACAGCCAGTGTTTGACAGTTCAGTCAGCACAGGGAGAGGTCATGCTTGCCCTGTTGGAGGCACAGACTTAGAAGCAGTCTTGTAGGCACTTCGAGAGGAAGCTCAGCTGCAAAGTACAAACAGTGACCAGTTTGGCTTAAATTTTTAATATAAAAATTCACTAAAAATGCTAAAATGTGACAAACCATTGGAAATACTGTGACAAACATTTCCCCTTACGCAGTAAAAAACAAAACAAATCCAAGAAGCTCTGAAATTCTTGGATGGATTTCTTCTTCCTCCTGGCACACCAGACCATCTACTTCAAACGTTCATCTTTCATTGTTCTAAAAGAAATCCATGGCACCTTCACCTTGTACTTCAGTTCAAGTGGCTACTCTCGATGGACCAGCACAAACAGACCCAGGAAAAAAAGGACTGCATACTGTAAGAAAAAGGAGACACAAGAACGCACACTCATATCTAAAGATGCAGTAACAGCAGCAAACACACAGGGCAAATGGTTCTGCCTGTGCTTGTAAAGTTCTCATGAAGTAATTTTAGCTGGGGTGGGAGAAGGAAGCAGAAAATGAAAAGAGCTCTTACCTTAAATTTTGGATAATCATTCATTAAGATAGTCACTATTCCAATATAGGGCACAAATCTACAAGAATAAAGGTTTTATTACAACTTATTCAAAGCTGCATATCGGAGAAACACTGCCCTGGTACTTCAGCAAATGAAGAGCCACTTAAGTATGCTGAGGGCTATGGTAAACAGGCTCAACAGGCTTGGGACTTCTTCCTCCCAAGTAGGGAAGCCATGGCAGTGGGAGCTGAGTGACAATCAGCCCGAGAGTATGTTTTAGCCTCTGCCCCATTCAGCTCTCACCTGCCTGCAAAGACTGTGCCTTGCAGACTGATATTGATGGGAATTCCAATCACGCCTGAGTGTGCGTGGACTTTGCATCGGTGTCCACCCAGGATCAAAACCTCAGGATGCAGCTCAGGTCTTGATACCTTCGCTTAAGCCCAGCCAAAAACTGAACTACCTTTGTTTTTTAACTCTCCACAGTACCTTTTGAAATGTTTTCAGGCAGGTCACATAAACCCAGCAGGGAGAGTTCAAGAGTAAGAGGGGGATTAACAGATGGCACCGGGGGAGGGCAGTGTAAAAAGCAGCATCTTTTTCAACTTCACTTACCCTCTTGCTCGTCCTACTACATCCTTTTTCTCCAACCAGTGCTGCCCTCGTTTGTACAGCCCTCTGTCATCAACAGCATTATTGTCTCCCTTTGTCAGAAATTTGATGTCACCATTTTGCCTAGCAAAGAAAAGGCAGCCAGGTAAGTCAGAGAATAACTCATTAAAAGCTGTTCTAGAGTGAGCACATAGAGACTAACACAAAGGTTTTAGAAGCAATCATGTCCTACATGTCAAGCAAGATGAAAAAGGGAAAGTCTATCAAATGCAGTGGAAAGCAGTTTGGAGGAACACTGCCAATGAAAGAATGAATTCTGGCCCCAGACAAGCTTTCTAGCAGAGCTGAAGAACAGAATCAGCAGGATGAGACATTTCTAGCAAAGGTGCAGCTATCGCCTCTTTGCTTTTGACCTCTCTCATGTTGATGCTTTTCTTGCTTCATATACAAATGTTGGGTGCTGGGCTCCGTACTACCACCCAAAACGAGATTTGGGGTTAAAGCATACAGTTCTACACAGTGGTGGTCAGAAGCAAGCCGAAACTTAGAAATTATTAGGAAAGGGGGATAAAACAAAGCAAACAATACCATTATGATACTGCATGAACTCACAATGTGCCTACATCTTGAATGCTCTGTGCAGTTCTGAACCCCCTATATCCTTTTTTGAAATGGAGAGAAGAGCTGGCAAAGGCTCAGAAATGGATAACAAGGTCTGGAACCACTTCCATACAAGAAACAACAGACCAGGACTCTTCAGCCTGGAAAAGACAGAACTGATGGGAGATATGATGGTAGTCCAATAAGAATGACACAAACAACAATAAAACAGCTTTTCACTGCCTCTTCCAATACCAGACTGAGAGGACATCAAATGAAACTCAGAGATAACAAGTTAAAACAAGCCAGAGAAGGTGCTATGCAGAACTAACAGTGCAAACATCTCACTGGAAGGGTATTTTGGATGCCAAAAAATTGTATCAATTTAAAAAGTGACCAGATACTCCATGCAAAAAAGTGAAGGAGGCCATAAATAACGAACTGTGGCTTTGTGCCTGAAATCATAATGTGCTAAAGCAGGGAAATTATCACTGAATACTCTCTCTAGTCTTTAATTCATTGTGAGATTAATTAGTTAACTTGCCAAAACCAGCATCCCGGAGCAGATGAACCTTTGACCTGGAAACAGCTGTTGTTATGCTCTAGCTCTACACACCACATTGTGCATCCTTCCCAGTCATTTCCATTCAGTTTGCTGGGCAGTCAGCTCTGCTGTTTTCCAAGCAGCAACCTGTGCCACTGCTCGGGGTTCAGTGACCACTGTCATCTCCCTGTGGCATCCGGAGGCAGATGCTGAGCAGGAGCATTCTCCATGCTTGACTCTGTCAGCTTACTCACAGAAATGACAGATCAAATGCAACACAGGAAAACATGCAGAAGGTCTTCAGAGCTCATGCTGTTTTCATCATGCCTGAATAGCAGCATGTGTTACTCAACAGGAGAAGCTTGATAGGAAAAAAAGTCGGGGAAAGAACAGATCTTTCTTCAAAGCACATTTGTCTCCCTGTGTAGGGACAACAAACTCTAGAACTTAAGAGATACAGTCTGGAAAAAGAAGATACCCAAATATAGAGAGAAAACAGTTATCTCTGCAGACTGGTGGTGTAGGAGCACACCATCTTACTGACCAGATTCAATGGTCTATCATGAACTAGACAAGAAGGCCACAGCACAGCTGCTCTGTCTGAAAGGTGAATAAAATCTGCTTTGGCTGTCCTGCACCAAAACCACCAAGGAAGTTTTGACCACAGAGTGTGTTTAGTGATAAAGAATTAATTCAATTTCAGTCTAAACGAAGAAAAAAGGACCAGCAAGGAAAAACCATGTTCTCCCTGAAACTATACTGATGTGAACTGGAGCCCAAAGTGCTAGAAGATCAAAGGGAACAGGGTTTCTGTTTTCCCACAGCTTCACACTCTTTGTCAGCTTCTGCAGAGACTTTTCACAGTTTTCATATTCAGTCCATGACTACAGGAAGAAATGGGGAACTCCATCCATTCAGAGGATACTCCCAAACTCTACACTAGTACCAGAAAAATATTCTTTAAACAATTAAAAAAGCAACTGATACCCGAGCCCTGCCTCCAGCTCTCCTGGCTTCTGCCTGGCTTAAGGTCACCATAGTGATTTTTCAGTTTATCTTTCCTAACATAAAGTTCAGGTTTGTAGTTGGTTGTTTTATTTAAATGAAATCTAAAATATTGGAGAATGGTTTTACTTCACCGAATAAAGGACTGGCACTATAGGCCTGTTACTTAAAATGGAAAAAACTCTGGATACCTTTATAGTGCTAAGACAGCACAAGCAAAAAGTGTAGGGTGGGTAATATCTGGAGATGAACTGACACACAGAATGCACATTTCTGCTTCTCCTTCCTATACGGTGGCTCAGAGTGGAGAAATAAGACCTTGAACTTTGTTGCCTCCTCAATAATCAGCCCAAGCAGCATTGGAGCCCAGCTGAGCCTTTAATACACAACAGGGGAGGAGGAAAGTAGCATTTCACGTAAGAGTTCCCAAGACATCTCAAAAAGTGCACGTGCAACATTAGATTACAGATTTACCAACTATACTGACTTTTATTTTTGAATTACTGGTATCAAAGTGGTACTTTAAAAACCGGCATTGTTAAAAGATTTGACTACAGAATAAATCTGAACAGCAAAGACTGCTCTGTCTACTGGGAAGAGGTGCCACCCTCTCATAGCAAGGATTTCAGCTGAACTATTTGTGTGCATGAACCTGGCTGACCTTGCCTCTGGGCCAAATGATCTGGGTGTCTCAACAGCTGTGACTGCCATGAATGCTTGGGGGAAGGGACCTTTCTCTACCCCCTCAACCTCACTTGACTGAAGCAGTCATCAAATGCCACCTTTACACATGATTCAAGTGATTCCCTTAACCTAGGAATAGATCTCTGAGTGCTGGTATAGCTCCAGTTCACACATCTTCCAGCAGGTATTTACTCTGCAGAAACAGATGCTGTGACCCCATCCAACTGTTGCCCTCTCCGAGCTGGCTTGAAGAACCAGGGATTCAGTGCAAGATTTAGTTTTTGCTCAAATGCCCAAAGGGAAGGCTCATTTCCTCCCCCCCCCAGACTGGCCTCAAGCAGTCATAGCATCCATCAAAACAGAAAGGCTCATGGCTGCTGAGGAAGCCTTGCTTGAAAATTAAGCCCTGTTCAGCAATCACACCAGAGTGACTGTTCTTCATTCCTTCAAACATGCAACCTGACAGATGTTCAGAGAATGAACAGTATATGGACAGCCCAATGCACAGAGATGTAACACCACCAGACTTCCTACAGAGAAGAAAAGAAACACCCTCCCTCTGCATGACAGCAGAAGCCAGGGAGGGTTCTGCTTTCTTCCACAAAGACAAACTTTAAAATAATGCACCCTACACACAAAATACCCTTCTTCCATCAGTTTCACCTCCACAAACAAGAATAACTTCACACACATAAGTGCAGCTGTGCCTAAAAGTGACAGTACGTAGTGCCTTGGGATGGAAATGATGGCACAGGAGACGTTAAGTGACATGGGGAGTCCAGGTTACTCGCACAGACCTTCTACATTCTGCTGGATTACCTTTACAAGTAAACCAAGGAGGGCAGACATTGTCTGTCTGAAACTTCTGTGCTGCCTCCTGCAGCACCTGGATACCAGTTACTGACAGCACACCCATTCATTTAACCAAGGAGATGAGGAAAAACATAATTTAGCTTAACATCCTGCAGTAGAACCCCCCAGATTCTTAACATACTTCTCATGAATTTTCAGGACACGATGGACTATAGGAATTTCCCTTCCTTCTATCCTAAAGACCACGATTTCTCCCACTCTGATTGGATCTTCGATTCGATTTGTGAGGAACAGGAGATCTCCTCTGTGAAATGCAGGCTCCATGCTGCCACTGAAAAAGAGAAAAGGAGCAATTGAACAATATTTAACACTCAGAATCAGGTTTTGGAGATTACAGTCCTTTAAGAAAAATCTCACAAGAACCTCAACAAAGAGCTCCTAAGAAAACCACCCTGGAGACCAGGCACTGTTGAACCTCTATCACAATCAGATTTTAAATCCCCATCCTACCAGGTTAAATTTGCTGGGAAAAGAGCACTGCCAGCAGCCAGTGTTAACATCATACCAAACAGGAAAACCCTTCTGCTTTCTTCATAACAGCAAAACTGATGACAAGCAGCAACTTCTTGACTTCTGAGCAATTCATTGGCAGAACTTCCACAGTGGTGGGAAGCTTCTTTACATAGAATCAGCGAGGTTGGAAAAGACCCTTAACACCATCAAGTCCAATCTTTTTATTTCATTTGGTGTCATTTTTTGCAGGCAGGTAGATCCTCCTCACTAACAAAGCTCTGAACACACACAGGCTCTGCATTCCCATCTGGAACAGACAGACGGGTGTGCTAAAAATTTGCTACCGTGATTCATGACTTTGCTTCCCAATCTCATTTCAGCACTGCTATTCATTTATTTTAGTCCTGTCTTCTAAATGGCAATTGTTACAAAATACTTAACCTTCTTCCTTTCAAATAAATAATGCAGTCCAAAACAAAACGATGAACTTTAAGTACCACATATATTCATGGTTTATCTTGAGGCAGCACGGAAGCTGCTACTCAGAAGATCATATTGCTGAAGAAGCGACACGACCTGACAGCCCCTGTCTTACTCATTGGAGAAACAGCATGAAATATCTCCCCTGCACTTACAGGCCCTTTGGCAGGGAGTTTTGTTAAATGGCATGTGGTGATTAACACCAACATAAAAACACACAGGGAGGGCAACGCAGCCACAGAACAGGCCCTGGGCAATAACCATACCAGCAGCCAATAGCTGCCCAAGGAATCTGTCCCATGCAATAGGAGGGTGGGAGTAACACCAGTGATACCAACTGCACCGCACTTCTGTGAGGGCAACATGCAATACCTAAAACATATCCAGTCACAGAGCAATAAACCTTATATAAAAGAACACAGCTAAGGCTCCCCTTTCTCTGGCCACGCTATAGCTTACTAGAAGGCCAGGGGAAAACCAAGCCACTGTGAAAGACAAGCTAGTGATTATTGTTAAAGATGAACTATAACATGTAATAACATTCCCCAGGCATTTCAGGAAAACACCAAATCCTTTTAATTGTAAAACTTTATTCCCTGGTGTCTCAAATCAACTCCCTTTTCACTCACCAAGGCTCATTTGATACTTCACCTATCCATGCGGCAAGAGCGGCCAGCACCACAGAGGTATCACTGCGCTGAGGTGTTCTGCTACCACAACTTTAGCTATGAGAAGTGCAGTTACCCTTGATGAGAGGATGGGGTCTGCCACAAACATTGTGTTTATAAGGGATAATCGCCCCCCCCCCCCCAGCTTCTCTGCTTCAAGGCCTTTCTTTTGCATGGCTCTTTCACCTGCACCACCAACCATTTCTCAGCGAGGTTTGATACAATCCAGAGTTTCGCTGGTTTCTCTGAAGTCCTTCCTCCCCTTCACCCATCCTCAGGACCACCCCTGTAGGGTACAACCCAGCAGCTGACAGACACAGAAGGAAAAGATGCTGGTTTCACTGCAGACTGCCGGCCATGCTTACCTGCTTTCTCTTCCCTTGCCTGCTGCTCTGCGCTACACGGCAGGGCGAGTTCTCTGTGGGCCAAGGGCGGGACGGGAGCCTCTCGCTGCCCCATCCCTCAGGAAAACCCCTTCGGTCGGGCCCAGCGCCGCCGGCCAACGGCTCTCCGGCCCTCACCCCCTCTCCGGAGCGATACTGCCGGACCCACCCGTTTACCTCAGCACCACCACGATGGGGCTCTCGCTGCCCGTCACCACCATCAGCCCCTTCCATATCATGAGGGCGGACGACACGATCATGCCGAAGTTCAGCACCTGGTAGTAGAGCTGGAGGTCGGGGGGGTCGGTCAGGCCCCGCGCCCGGGCAGGGCAGACCCAAACCACCCCGCTCCCCACCCGGCGCCCCGGCCCCCCCAGTCCGGACCTGCCGCTTGTTCATGCGCCGGACATCGTCCAGAAAGTCCAGCGACAGCATCTCCGGCACCGAGCGCGGCGGCACCAGCCCGCCCGGCACCAGCCCGCCCGGCCCCGCTTCCGCTTCCGCGCTCGCTTCCGCCCGCCTCGCGGCCGCGTCCGGGCCCGCCCCGGATGGGGAAGAACGACGCCAGGCAGGGACCCTTGGATGCTTTTATTTGCGATATTTCGAAGTAAACATCATAGCAAGGCACGGACGCCGCTGCGGGTTAAATAGATACGTGGTGGCTTGGGGGTGCCCCCTGCTATCCTTAGTTCTACGTAGGCTACCTGGTAAAACATCCCCTAGGCTAACGTACACCGTATCAAAAAATACAAAGAGTCCAAACTGTTCGTATCAAAACACGTCGAGACGAGCGGGTGAGCGATCCGAATGCAGTAAGATAAATAGTTCTTAAATTATTTAAACATCGTCATAGTAAACAATAATGAGCGGGGTTCTGGCTCAATGTAATTAAAAAAATAATGGCATAGGAGATAGTTCTACACAAAGCGCGTGTGATGGGGGAACAGCTGAGGAGGGGGAGTCAATATGACTGTGCGGAAGGAAACGTCTACCAAGTGGCAGTAATGCTGAGCCGTGTCGGGAGAAGAGCTACGGATGGAACCCCCCTGTGGGCTGTGACCCCCAGTCTGCTGCCACAGCTCAGCCCAAGCTGCAGGGCGCACCAGCACCTAGTGATGCTGTCAGCAGTGCTGGGGTGGTTTCACTCCAACTGATGCCATGGACAGGGATAGGATGGGGGGCAGGGGCATGTTTTCCCCTTCTGGGATGGTGCCAACTTGCCACCGGGTGCTGCCCAAGCTCCCCTCTGGGACAAGCTGCCAGGCACCAGGCCTTGCTGCTCCCCTCCAGGGGACAACTTCCAGCAGTGCAACTCCACTGACAGGTGGCCCACACATCCCAAGGTGACCAGGCCCGCCTTAACAGGACACGTGACTTTGGGCTGTGCTCACCCGAGGATGTCAGCTACAGAATTCTCTTTCAGGATGATTCAGGTCTTAGACACTTCATTAAACTGCATTTTGGAAAATAAGGTTGTTATTCTGGCAATTAAAGAAAAAACAGCACAACTTACAGCTTGAACCTGTCCCGTGTAACACAGAAGATCCTGGATCAGCCAGCATGGTCCTGACAAACGTGTTTTGCTGTTATGAGTTAAAATGAATAAAACAAAGGCAGGATGGGAAGAGAAAAAATAAGCCATAAATAGGAGAAAGAAAGCAATAGGGAAGGCAAGGCTTGGGCTCCGTACAGAGGCTGAGGCAGTGCACACTTGGAGGAGAGCTCATCTTAAGGAAACTGCAGCTGCAGAAAGTGCTCCTTGATCCTCAGGAGTTGGGACAAACTCCAGCAAGGATTCTTGCCCTGCTTTCCCTTTTCAACTCTCTGATCTGGCAGAGAGTTAGTGCTTAGGATGCAATAGCAGGGTTGGGTTTTCCTTTTTAAATTTCCCTTACAAATAGAGGTTAACGGAAAGCTATGTCCATTCCAAGAAATCAACAGAATATTTCAGAGATTCGCCCCATCCCCACCCTGTATTTTGAGTAAAAACCCTCCAACAAAAAAAAACCCCAACCAACCAAAAGGTTTTTTTTTTGTTTTTAAGTCTTAAGAGACTTTGAATGATTGTTCTGCGAGGTGCTATTAGGACCCTCCACACCACACGTCTGACTGTGTTCACAAGGAGCTGAGTCACTTTTGCACTCTCTACATTTCAGGTTTTCTTCTTCTGTTGTAGTGTTCATCTCACCATTATAGCCCTCGTGTCCATTCTCACCTATCTCCCTTTCTACCTTCTGCCTTGCATCTTCCTCCTCCTCCTCTTCTTCTTCCTCCTCTTCCTCGTCCTCCTCATCTTTTACTTTATGAACAATGAAGAGGTGTCTGTTCAGAGAGATGTGAGAGGTGTAGCACAAGCCACAGAATAAGCACTGGTAGGTGGAGCTGTCTGTCTTGTGCCGAGGTATGTGTTCCTGAAACTCAGTGCTGACGTCTGTCGTGAATCCACACTTGGCGCATTTCCAGTGCGCTCTCAGTTTTTTGGCTGGCGGTGCGCCTGAACCCGCAGCGGTCTCTGCCTGTCCCAGCTCATCCACTGCCATCCTCTTTGGAGATTTTGCCTTAAAAAGAAACAAGAGATTAAAATGTTACTTCCTTGCTTGAGCCCTGGGAAGAGCAAGTGCTCAATTCCACAGGTGTATCTGAAGACACCTGTGGGTGAATCCACATCGGTATTTTGAAACAAACTAGACAAAGCTGTGCCACAGGACTTGTGTCACATGTCCTTTCTTCCCAGCACCCAAACCC
This sequence comes from Melopsittacus undulatus, assembly GCF_012275295.1. Classification (NCBI taxonomy): domain Eukaryota; kingdom Metazoa; phylum Chordata; class Aves; order Psittaciformes; family Psittaculidae; genus Melopsittacus; species Melopsittacus undulatus. The sequence continues at coordinate 11,487,982 of NC_047535.1, read as the reverse complement.
CTCACCCCAACATGCATGATCTCAACTGCTGTCCTGCAACTGGAGACCTGGTAAGGGGTGCCTGGGCAGGAACATGATGGTGAAAGAGAATGTGAACTTGGTGTGGGAAGGAGGAGCCCACCAAGCAGGGAGAGCTGAGGGACACGGGAATGGTCATTGGCCCAGACAACGCTTCTCAGATTTAACTCCGAGCATTCTCCCCTGCACTCAGGCTTTTTCTTCATGGCATTTCTAATGAACTCATCCCCTCATCCCACAGTGTGCTTCTCTTCCCATGAGGATGGCACACTTGCATACATCCCTTGACATGATTTTCTTATCTCCTTATCCAGCAGCACTGAGCAGTCTTTGTTTAGAATACAGCTTATAGCCTTGTATTTGAAGAGACCTGCTGGAGCCGTGGGAAGCCTCTGGCGGTCCCTGGTTAGCCATGTGGCTCTGCTTGGGGAAGCAGCCACCGGCTCATGGAAGTGAATTCTTGGGTTTCTCCACATTTTCTTACAGCATAAATACAGAGGAGAGTCAGTCTTGGCTGTGATCCCTCAAGAAATCAGGTGAATGATAAACTACAGTGACATGGATAAGGTACATGTATTTTTAAAGTAAATGGAGCAAAGAGCCCAATCAGCCAACCCTCCACTCCAAACTGACCCAAAATCAAATCAGTTGACCAGTTACACTTGCTGAAAACAAATTACACAGTCCTACTCAGGAGGAAGGCAGTTCACGTAGGGAGTGGATCTAAGTAGTAATTATTTTAAAAGACAAAAATCCCTTTTGTAACTAGCAGAAAAAAAAACAAGGGAAAAAGAGGAAAAATGTAGCAAACCCATGACCAGAGCGGCAGGGGCAAACAAGGCTAATAACAATCTAAATTACACCTGGTTACAAAGCAGACTGCAAAAAGGCCAGTAAAACATAAGGCCACATGTTCAGGAATATCTTGAAAAATGCAAGATATGTTGTGCACTTTCAGCTGAAGTGCAGCTGATCCTGACACTGCCAGAGAGAAGCAAACTGGATGGAGCTGAAAGGAGGACAAGAAAATCTGCCAGGTGGATGAGAGGCCTTGATATAACACCCCAAGGGAATAGCTACTCGCCAGGTACATTTATTTTTCAATGAAAATATATCAGTTACTTCTGCTGTGTCTCTCTCTGGAGCTTTTGCTTTGGCCATCTGGGATAAGTCTGGGTTTTTGATGCCATGCATGAGGCTGATGTGATTCTCCAGCATGAACGGCTGAGGAAATGTCTGATTTTCATCTGTGCAGTACCTTGGAAATACAAAAAGGAAGAAAATTTATTAGAGGAAATGCCCAGCTCCTTGTTTCCATTCAAACAGGTCTTTGTTATGTGCCAAACCAATAGGTGTCACTGGAGTGGAGATGCTGGACAGTAATGTACAATTAGATTACCAAAATATGTAGCAAATTGCTGGTTTAATAATAAAACATTACCCCTGAGTAAGCATGAATGGGAATGAAAGTAGGGCACATCTTATGTACAGTCCAGTACTAAATAAATACAGGGACTAGTGGAGATCAGGCTCACTGTGATACATGCTATAGAAGATAAATAACCAAGATGGAAAATGCAGAGCGGGAAACAACTCTGAAATGAGAGACATAGGCACAGAGGGACCTCATGACTTGTGTAGCACCAACGAGGCTGACAGCAGAACCAGGTTCAGCAGCCAGTGTTCCCAAGCACCATGGCAGCATCCCATCCACAAGACCATCTGTATCATGGCACACTGAAAATTCTTACATAACTGCTGAACTTTCAACTTTAACAATAAGCTAGGCAGAAGCATTCAGGAATGCATCAAGTATGTAACTATTCATGTTAAAACTTGGTAGGACTTAAGAGCTGCCATTTCAAGAGCTTTCATTTCAAAAGGAGATGTGAATATGCCACCTTGACTCCCAGATGACCAAAGTCTACTGGAAATAAATGCTATGTCTTACAGACATAGTAACCCACCCCCTGCAGCAGTGAAGTACACAGAGGTCTCTGTGAAACCCACGATTGACTACTGTTCTGCTGCCTGCAGTGTGACACAGGGAAGGTTCATCAGCTACACATCGACTTGAGCAGCAAGGCAAGTTACACTGGACTTCTCTGAAATACACAAATTGCAGTTGAAATGCAAGCAGGGAAGGATGAAAAGCATCAGCAAGGAGGTAAGTGTCTCTGGGCAGCAAAGATGTATTTTAAAAGGAGAGAAGAAGATTCCTCCTGAGCTTCCAGTAATTAAATGACAGTCAGTAATGATGTGAAATACTTCTGTTTTTTAACAGGAACTGCTTAGATGATATATCAATATTTAATAATGATGGATTTTTGATTCCTCATGGAAGAAAGATGAGAGATTATTAAGTGATATTTATCAAAAATAAACATGTTGAAAATCAAGTGTTCCAGACAGTCTGTACTTAAGCCTTGGGAAATGAGAGCAAGTTCTCGTAACAATAACCAAGTGAATTATGAAAAAAAATATGTAACACATCAGAATATTTTGCAATTTGTCCTAATTTAGAATTCTTTTCATGTGAGCAGAGAAAGATTACTTTCCTAACCTGAATTACTCCAGTGACAAGCTTGGCAGGAGGGTGTCCAAGCAAGTCCTCCATCACTGGTTTCTCCCTACAAATTTAACAGAAAGCAGAGCCCTAAGTAGGGCAGGGGGAGAAGGGGAAATCACAGCATGAAATTTAGAAGCCAGAAGGAGGAGACCTACCAGACACCACGCTGAAGTCACCAAAATACTCAATTGCTGGATCAATGACAAATTTTACTCATTTACTCATGGAAATCCAAGAGAGAAGGGTGCCAAAGAAGTTAAAGCATCACGGTCCTGAAGGGCATAACAGGTGAGACTGATACAAACTGCCTGGTGGGAAAAACTAAAAGAGACACCAGCAACCAAGGCAAAAGGAGCAGCAAAGATGTGATGCCTTACAGAGAGCACAATGGAGCTGAGGAGGAATTCAAAGAAATGGGAGGATTTGCAAACAACAGTCACAGAGGAGATTTTTAAAACAGCACTTTGGACAAACTAAGAGGGAACAAAGGCGAGACTGAGTAGAACACCTCAGATCGAGACAAAGAGCAGCTGTTGGAGATGCCAGGACAAGTATTTCAAGGGAGATGTTTTATTTGAAGAGTGCTGTGAATGCACTAACTCCCTCACTACAATAATTAAAGAGCACAACCACTCTCCAGTTAAGACTTCATCAACAGATTCTGAGAAGGTGCAACTACAAACTTGATAAATAAACACAACCACAATTCACTTGAGTTTCTAGCTGTGCCTTCTCTTCTGTGAATCTGTGCATCCACAACTGTGTGTTGTTTTGAAACATAATAGAGAAGCTGGACTCCAGGGCCTGTACAAGCTAATGCAGACAGCAGGCGGGCATGTCCAAGGCTATTAAACAAATCCTTCTTCCCAGCTAGGCCTTAAGTTGATTTTGGTTCTGATACACTGCACTTTGAAAACAACTGATCCAGAGAGAATACACAGATGCAAATCAGGTGCACTTAACTCCAAAGATCATCAGCCACGTAATCAAACATACTGGGAGCCAACATTTCACCTTCTCCAGAGGTTCCAACTCAAAGCACAGTTACAAGAAATGGAAAGTTTAGAAGTCCTGTCTGAAAAATGCATCAGGAATATATTCTTATTAGGCCCCAGTGTCAATGCCAATACTTTACCCATTTACTGAAAGCTACTGTGGCTCACTACACAGTCCAAAGAAATAAAACACATGAGGATGTACTCTTCAAGACAGGCTTTTAGTAACTTAAGTGCAGTAAAGTGACAGGACACTCTTCAGAAACACTTGTGTTAAGCCAAAATCTTAGTTACATAATGAAAATCCTCCAACCTCCATTTCTGCAAACTTCCCTTCAACACAAATGTGGGGTTTTAATTCTTTTTTCAGAAGGATGTGTCAGAATGAGACAGGAAGCAAGTCTGCACAGTCACTCAGATACGACTTATTCTGCAACAGCAGATGAGAACGCAGCTGTTTTAGAGGCAGTTCTGTAAGCACTGGGCTTTGTCCTGAACTGAGACTGTATTCACAGCTAAAAAAATGTTCCCCAGCAATGATTTTCATTCACTGCTGATTCACATAGCTCATCTCAAGTCTCCAAATCCATTATCAAACTTTGAGGTGCATCTTCTCAAGCAAATCCAGCAGGCTTCTCCATTGCCCTGCAGCTTGTGCGGTCAGTTCTGCCTGTATACAGTGGTGGCAAGATCCAGCACCCATGCCCGTGTTCACTAAGACTTTACATACCTTTTGTACCACTTTCTCATGGGAAAGGCACAAGAGTGATGAATGACCCCATCAACCACAAAGTCGCAAAAGAGTGGCCCAATATTATACAGGTTGTTCCACAAGGGTGTCCAATATAATTTGAATTTTGCACTTGCAGGTTTCAAATCAAACCTCGTCCTAAGTTTCCAAAGGGCATTTTGCAGTCAAAAGCAAGGACTTATTTTAGCCAAGTCTCTCATGTTTAACATACTTTTCTTCTCACTCTCCCTCAGTAACTTACAGCCTGGAGCAGAGAGGAGCAGACACAATCTATTACAAAGGGCTTCCAAACCCAAAGGCTTAGCCTGGTGTTGAAAACAAATGTCAAAAGGGGTGTTCAGTACATACCAGCAAGTATAAACTTTCTTTGCTGTGTCATGATTATTGCGGATGTGTCTGCGCAGACTGTTGGAGGCGTTAAATGAGCGTTCACACTGTCGACAGGGATACCTCTTCACAGACTAGCAGAAGAACAGAAATATATTTTAATAACAGGGAGAGGAAGGCACTGGCTGGATTCTTACATTCCCATGATCTTCAGCTTGACCTTACCTCTTGGGTGCAAAAAAATCCCTCTTCCACTGATAAACATCACTGAGATTTTGGGGTCCCACTTATACTCAGCCCAACCATTGGCTAATCCTAGCACTGATCTTACAAAAACCAGGACTAGTTAAAGCACATGCTTGATTTTCATTTATTATTTTTAATAGGAACTGCATTAGCTGCTTCTCCTGGGCCTCATTTCACTACAGGACCCTCTGCAGAATTAATTCAGTGGAAACACCTTTCTGCCACAGAAGAACGCAGGACCCCAATGTAAAGTAAAGTTCACTTACCCTTCTCTCTCCTCATAATTCAGCACAATAGAAGGGCAAGATGTTAAAGAGCATCATATAGTCCCACTTGTTAACCATGTATGCTATCCTCATCCCCCTAAACAACTCTGCTCCATAACTAGCCTCTTCCTTTCATCCAGTCCTTCATATAATCTGCATGCATTCCATTTAATATCTTCTTAGACTTAATAAATAGATGTATGTATTCAACTGCCATATTTGGCAAATTTCCTACTTCTAGTGAATTCAAATAGGAAAATACAGCATTCTCACCCTGTCCCCATATTCTTGATACTTATCAAGTGGAACAATCCACCACTCCCCAAGTCAAGCTAAAAGGAGTCAAAGTCCATGATCCACATTTCAACAGCCTCAATAAGGGTGAGTCAGTGTACAGAACAAGAAGTCCTGATGTTAAAGTACTAAGAAATCTGGCTGTACACAACATCTTGGCCTATGTTCTGCCAGGAAGATTAGCTTGACAGATGTAAGTCAAGGCAACACAAGGCCTGAGCTGGATGAAAACAACAAATTGAGATTTACAGTTCTTGTAACAAAGGGCTCTGCACTGGATAAGCCTGTAACTCTTCCCCAGTTAGGTGTAGTGATGTCTACCAAACAATACAGCATGTGGGAAAACTGTGTGTCCTTCTGTAACTTTGAGTATAGACAATTTAGATCAAACTGTTGAACCAACAGATACGATGAAGAAGGATAGAGAAGATGGAGAAGATACGACATTCTATCCACTTACCCAGATGTGACAAAGAGGAAGCCTGACATGAAATGCAGTGGGAAAGGAGCAGCAAAGAGGATGAAGTATGCAGGTTGTAGAGTATACCATCAAGGACAGAAAATGTACTTACAACAGGCTACATATTTTTTCTTTGTTCTGACCCTGAGCTAACTCCTCAGTGAGCTGCAAGCAGACTCAGTTTCTTTTTGCCCCAAATATTAACAATTACCAGACTCCTTTGCTCAAAATAGCTTGTTTCCTAGTTGAAGTGTTTCGTCTGAGTCCTTACCCTTCCATGACTTCTCTTCATGTGGGACACATAGGTTTCCCGATCGGGGATCCACTGTGAACATTCCTTGCAAGTCCAACCAGTTCTTCTCAGCCTGGACTTGGTTTTGGGATTGTATCCTTCCACCCTCATGTCCCTCCTCATCAGAGGGGAGTGGGAAGTCCCGTTGGCCACAGACAGCTCCTTTGCTGGGGTATGAACCTGGTTCCTTGATGCCTTCTCAGATTTCTGTCGGAAGTTTGAGAGCTCCTCAGGATTTTGGGGGACTCCATGAACACCCTAGATGACAATAATAATGGAATCGTGTATAACATTTATATGCAATTCATGTTATACATCTTTATTTATAAGTAAAAAACATTTACTATTTAAATTAATAATTTAACCCCACCCATCCCCCAAAACAATATCCTGATGTCTTGCTCCCACACATCTTCTCATTTCCCCTTGAACCTGGCTACAGTGCTTTCCCCAGCAAGAGATTTTCCAGAGAAATATGAAGCTTCTATTTATGCTCCCTGCATGACAACAGCAACTCCTTGGTGCTGCCTGTTTAATATTTTGTATGAGCTCTAGGAACTCTGGTTAAACAGGGAAGATGTAATGGAAGAGAAATGTTAATTGTCATTATTGCAAGAGCCTAAGCTCTAAAACCACTAAGCTTTGGTAAGCTCTGAATGAAACATCTGCTTTTATCTTGGGGCTCCAAAGCTGCTTCATCTTTGCTCAAGGGACAGGAAGAGACAACCTCTCAGTTTCTCTAACCCCACCTTCTTCAGTTCCACACCATCTATTGCTATTTACATTTTCACGGTTCAAATCTTGGTTCCTGACAAATAAAAGCAAGCATAAAGCCAGAAAACAGCCTTACAAGGCACATGGCTCCAGGCTCTTTGGTTGTTCAACAGGCCAAGATCCCCCCAGAAGTTATTTCAACAAAGAAAATTGAATATAAGGAAAATAATCCACAAGCAAAGAGCTGTGGGAAAGCAAAAGCAAGTAAAATAGCAACATACCAAAGAAACCTCAAGACACTCCCCCAGGAACAAGAACAGTTCATTGACACAAAAGAATAATTTAGAGGTTTAATTGTGCACTGTAATTAGTAACGGGTAAAGTTTCAACACAGGAAGGCCCCAAGCCTTTGGAAATCTTTCTGGGGGTCAGACACCAAACAAATGTCAAAACACAGTGTCTCATCTGAGAAGCCCGTGTGCTTTGCACCTGATCCAGCTGATGTTCACAGAAGCTCTGTCATGCAATGGCAGGGCAACGACAGCAGCTCCACAGCACTGCCAGGGTAACAGGAACAGTTCACCTTTCACCCCATCTGGAAATCTCAAGAGTGATTTCAGAGCAGGGTACATTAGTGCCCATTACTCATTTTCTCCTGTTATTACACCACGGGGAGGTGGTAGAAAGGAGCACAGAAAAATCAACTGTCTTCTCTGAAGAATTAATAACAGGAACCAGACCATCTAACTCCTACTCTTATGCGCTAACAATGGAAAGCCAGGAAGGATGAGGAGGCACATGGCTTCTTTATTTTGCATCTAGGCACACATTAGACTATAAACTCTCTATTGCATAACGGAGCAGGATCCGATAGAGAGATGGATAGGAGAGATAGGTTAGTGCAATTACTGTCCTGACACAGCCAAAAAGCTGTCTGTAATGACCGTCTCAAAGATATGTCGATTGCCAAATACAGCCTCTCAGTTAAAAGACAAAAGTTTTGTATGGAGATGTCAAGGTGCTGGTGCACAAACTGCTGCAGACAGGTCCCTGGGGGTGGGATTTGGAAATGAGCCAAAGCAAGTTGTGTACCTCAACTCAAGCTTGCATTTTAGCATTGGGGTTGAATGCCTCTTTGAAAGTCCCAGCCTTAATCTCAGCTCTATTTTCCTAGCTATAATACAAGAAGATTAGGTATCATCAACTTCATAGGAGGGCTTCAAAATTTAATTCATTACTGCATGCAAAGCAGTTCCAGATTTGCAAGTTAAAGGCATGAAGGAGAGAGCAAAGAAGTAGTTTTGAATGGTTTTTGCTTTTAGCAGCAAACTAATAGATCTTCTGGCTTTTCAAGTGAAAGTATAAACAAAGTCAAGTTATTGATTAAAAAAAATATGTCACTTTTTTTTTTCTAATCAAAGGGCAATAAGACTTTGCGAGCTCTTGCTTCAGAATGGCACCAAGAAATCTGAGAGGATTTCCACAACAGCATTGTTAGACACTGTACATAGAAACATATTCACCAAGACAACAGAAAAATGTGGCATAGCACATTCATGGGATAAGCAGATCTGCAAGTCCTCAAACGCATCCTGCTAGAAAACACCACTAAATGCATAACTGATTTTTCGTATGTGTAAAAGAGCAATGAATGACAGTGAGGCAAATGCTGTGCTTACTGCAATATGAGCCATTACTGAGGTTTTGGGGTTGCACACAACTATCCATTTCAGACCATCTTCTTGGAGCAGCCTGACTGGTGCCAATATAGATGAAGTGGGGATCCCACCTCCCCAAGGCTGGTACACCTCCAGGGCAATCACTTCTGCCTCTGTCATGCTCCCCTTTTGCAGTCTGGTGCAGTTCTCAGGTGAGAGGAGCAGCCAGAGAAGTGAATTGTTAAATGCCATGCAGCTTCCCTGAGGCAGCTGCAAGGGGTCAAAACTCTCTAGTGAGCACCCAGAAGAGGGAGATTCAGCTCTCATTCTATAAATTGAGTAACACTGTGGGCAGACAATACTCCCTGTCTCCCAACCAATGATAAAGCTTCTGCTCTGGCTTAATCACTTCCTTGGGTTTAATACAGGACAGTTAAAAATTGAATTAATGTATTCACAGAAAATGAGCCTTTGTCATAAAGTTAAATTACATATAGATGAAAGTAACTGCCTGCATTATTACCAACTAACACAAAATGCTCCACTGATGTTTCCAGATAATACTGTAAATCACTGTAGTCTATTTTTCCACTAATATATTCCTCAAGAACCTTCCACTTCCTTAACCTATCTTCTCACGGAGTTGATATAAACTCTTTGTGGAGTCAAATAAGAGGATCTGCTATCAGCAAATAGTGGGTATTACCTACCTTAACGTGCTGCATTAACTGCTGTTTCTGCATATACACCAACTGACACTGTGGGCACTTGAACACTCCCACTAACAACTTGTTGGTGTTCTGCTGGAAATGCTCTTGTAGCAGCTTCTTCTTGTTAAAGACCGTCTCACAAGAACATTTGTAGATCACCCTGGAACAATTAAAATGTAAACTCAGTCTCTCTTTGTTAGTTATTTTAAGACAGTGCATAAAGTTATCTCAGCAACTTCAGAAAGTGATGGGTTTCTGAGAAGGGATGTGCTCTCAATGGATTGTCAACACACACCCACGTGGACAACCTAACCATCAACTCAACTAGGAAGAACAACAAAACGCCTCAGGCACATACCACAGCTTTCTAAAAATAGGTTTACTTCTATGCATATGCATAACTCTGTGTGTGCATGTAAGTGCAGACAGATGGGAGCAAATTCAAAGTATACCAGCTAGCTACACACTACCTTCAATCCCACCTTTACATAGTTCCTCCCTTAAAGCATACAATCTGGCACTAGCTCAAGCCTTGGAAGGGAGAGCTGCAGAGTGGAAAACACAGGAGGTTTCTCTCTAGTGATTTCTGGGTCAATGATGTATGGCGTAACTCTCCTCTTTCTTTCAAGTGCAAGATGCAGCAGTTACTCTGGAGCCCTCTACCAAGAAATGCCACTGTGGGTCCTGCTGCACAATGAGGTGACAGTTAAGTTCCTTTTACAGGTATCTTTGTCTCTAAACTGGAGAGACATAAATTTGATGGATAGACCATATGGTGCATACAGAATTGGCTGAATGGCCACACACAGAGTCGCAGTTAACAGCTCAATGTCCAACTGGAGATGGGTAATGAGCGGTGTCCCTCAGGTTTGGTGTTGGGACTGATCCTGTTCAACATCTTTGCTGGTGACATGGACAGTGGGATTGATGCACACTCAGCAAGTCTGTGATGATACCAAGCTGTGCGGTTCAGTGGATATGCTGGAGGGAAGGGATGGGATCCAGAGGGACCTGGTCACGCTGGAGAGGCGGCCAATGCCAACCTCTTGAAGCTCAATCAACCCAGTCACAATGGGGCAATCCCAGGCACAGCAGAGACCTGATTCAGAGCAACCCTGAAGAGAAGGACTTGGGGGTGCTGCTTGATGAGAAACTGAACATGAGATGGCTTCAGTGTGCACTTGAGCCCAGAAATCAACTGTGTCCCAGGCAGGTGAAGGGAGGTGATCCTGCCCCTCTACTCTGCTCTCCTGAGACCCCACTTGCAGCACTGTATCCAGTGCTGGTGTTCTCAACATAAGGAGGAAATGGAGCTGTTGGAGCAAGTCCAGAGGATGCTGTGAGGATGATCCAGGGGCTGGAGCACCTCCTGGATGGAGACAGACTGTGAACATTGGGGCAGTTCAGCCTGGAGAAGAGAAGCTGTGTTGTTACCTCAGAGCACCTTCCAGTGTCTAAAGGGGACTACAAGGATGCTGGAGAGGGACTCTTCATCAGGGACTGTAGCAACAGGACACGGGGTGATGGGTTCAAACTGAAACAGGGGAAGTTCAGGTTAGAAGTTCAGGAAGCTCTTCCCTGTGAGAATGGTGAGGCACTGGAACAGGCTGTCCAGAGAAGTGGTAAATGCCACATGCCTTGCAGTGTTCAAAGTCTGGTTGGACAGAGCCTCGGGCAACATGGTCTAGTGGAAAGTGTCCCTGCCCATGGCAGGGGGGTTGGAAATGGATGATATTAAGGTCCTTTCCAACACAAACATTCTATGATTTTATCATTCTGTGATATTCAGGTTTTTCTTGCCCAAATTCCTCTTCTCCTACCCAGGGGACCACGTTTGTACGAAGAAGAGCACACTGTGGTTAGGCACAGACCTGCACCAGCAGACAAAGCAGCAGTTCTTCTCATATGAGGACAGAAACCAGAAATAGGAAAAAAATGGGAGGCAAAGGAGGAATCCTGGAGCTACCCAGCAAGGGAGAAGAGGAAATGATAAATATGAAATATTTACTGAGTAGTCTTGTGAGGCTCTGCTGGGTGCTGGCTGGTCATGTGAGTCGTGGTGCTGTCAGCTGACTTGAAGGCCATCGGGCAAAAAGAACACTTGTGGAAGACTTCGCAGTGTTTCTCATGGATGTGCACTTTGAGCATGGCGAGGGTCATGAAGACAACTCCACAATGGATGCACCTGGGGGACACAAAAAGAAAGAGCCAAGTTACAGCCACAGTGCTGCTTCCAAGATTCACACAAAGTGGCACAGGCAGAAGCAAGCACCAGGCTATGGTGGGTCCTTATTTAGTACCTTCAATAGCAACATGCAAGGGTCAAGGAGGAATAGAATACAGGTGTGCTTGTTTTGTCTGGGGTAATTTTCTTTGTACGGGCTAGTACGGGGCTGTGTTTTGGATTTGTGCTGAAAACAGTGTTGATAATTCATGGATGTGTGTTATGTGTGATGGAGCCCAAATTTCCTGGGGATGGCTGAACACCTGCCTGCAATGGGAAGCAGGGAATAAATTCCTCGATTTGCTTTGCTTCTGTGTTAGCTTTTATTTACCTAATAACCTGTCTTTACTTCAACCCATGAGTTTCCTCACTTTTACCTTTCTGATTCTTTTCCCCATCTCACTGGGCAGGGGTGAGTGAGAGGCTGCACTGGGCTGAGCTGCTGGCTGGGGTTAAACCACAATACAGGAATTCACAGGCTGGGCAGATGTGTGACAATATCTATAAAATTAGCCTTCAGAAACTAAAACAACACAGAAAGAATAAAGGAAAATGTGGTTCAGCAAAACGCCAGCCCTGTATCTGTGAAAGTCAACTCTGCCACAGATGAAAGTGAAGAACTAAAGTATCTGATGAGATCTCAGCATAAATACCACTCAGTCTCCAGTACGAAACAAAAAAGATCCTCAGGAACCCTGTACAATTGGTTCTCATTCCCCACTAAGCACCAGAAAATAACAGCAACAGCAAAGATACTGAAAACAGCAACAGAAACATGTAAGGAACTGATTAAACTCATTAAAATCATTAACACACAGGTGTTGCCTAGGAAGTGCTTGCCTGGGAGCTGGGTGGATGCTCCAGGAAGAGCAGAGATTGCATGTGAAGCCAAAGGATTCTTTTTGGCAGCTAAAAACATGGACAGGCAGAGTGCCAGGGTCATGCCACTGGTTCCAGCCTGCCTCTCCTCCTAGTGCACTCTGTGACAGATCTTGCCTGGTACTCCCTCAGCATGGAAACCACCAGCAGTCTTCCTGTTTTTAACTAATATTCCTCTCAAGAACCCATCCACCTGCTGTACTCTGAGAGCAGCCACACACCACTCAAGGGCTCATGAAGATGCAGACTGTCCTTGCCTGCCTTGGCCACACCAGCCATGGGGTTCACCATGCCCACAGGGGCACGTATGCTAATCAGGTGCTAGAAAACCCTTTCCTAAGAAGTGTCACTCAAAATGACTAGTGGCAGACCTCCGCTTGAGTCAGCATTGCACATACAGACCATTACAGTGGAGCTCAGCCAGGCAACCTATGGGGCCAATGCTTGTGCTTGTAGGATGTGAGAGGCACCCAAGGGATAACTTCCTCCAGTAAACCTGGAGCTAAGTCGCCTTAGAAATATCTTTTTTGCCTCATTCTGAGGTCTGCTGTTTGTGTGCTCAGCAGTGCCGCAGCACAGATGCTGCTGTCGTAGATGGACCCCAACTACCGAACAACTGGAAGAGCTCCAAGCCTGTATCAAAACCAAACAAGCCGCTAGATTATCCTTCCCTCCAAATGAGCCTTCCAACAGTGTTCAGGAATCACCCCCATGCTTTGAAGTCATACTTCAAAAGATCGTTAGGCAGAAGCCAGCATGAGGGAGCTGAACCCTCTCCCCCCAAAATCTAGACACAGATGTAGTGTTCTTAAGTTTAGAGAGGGAAGTGATAACAGCTGGTGTCATCTTTGGGGAAGCATGAAAACATCCTGCCCAGGCAGCTCTGCCTTCAAGCCTGATCCTCATGTGACACAGAGAGAGACTTTCTAGGATAGTAACATCAGGAACCATGTTATTATGGAAAAATAAATTCTCCAAGTATAAATGGAAGAACAAGTACTAATCCTGACAGTAAGGTTTGGCTGTTACATCCAGGAATATCCAACAGGTTTCTTCCACAAGCACTCCCTGAACTAACAATAGATGGTTCTGCGTTCTGCTTAGTTTTGGTAAGTACTCCAATTAGAATTAGGGATGAAATAAGTACTAGCTCAAGGTCAAATGATTACAAGTTGATTTAATTTACAGTAAATGGAAGTTTAAACAACAGGCACTTTGTAATCAAGAATTCCAGTGCCAGCAGGATGAAGTTTGATAAAGTAAAGCAATTAGCAGAACAAAGTGGATGGAGGATGTCAGAGGCTTGCCATGTAATTTCTACAAATTGCAAATTCCGCTATCATCTCCCCAGGAAGGAGGGGAGGGAGAGTAATTTGCCAGAGAAGACTCTTGGATAGCCCCAGGGCAAGGAGGGGTGGTGTAAAAGTCTTGGAAAGCAGCCTGCAAGAGAAGATAAAGCTACAAGATGTTGTCTTAACCCTCTGAACATTTCCTGTGCTGTCACCTTCCAGCCTCTCAACTCTCCAGATGGCACCAAGCAGGAAAATGAGCCCCAGATCAGTGGAGAGAGCCAGAAGGTACTTGGAAAAGGTGGGGAGGTGACACTTGGAGCCAAGTGGAAGAAGCATTTAGGACAGACTTGGTGATTTTAATTTTTAACTGCAGAAGGCCTTTCTCATTTTCAATGCAATCACTTGCCATGATTAAAACCCAATAAAACAGTCTTACTCCAAACTTCACTGAACGCATTGGGGTATTAGGAGAACAGGAGACAGAATAAGGACTGAACACACCCCCCAAAATAAAAAACAAAAACAACAAACCCCAAACTTATGCATCAGAAAATCAATAAAATCAAGGATATAGTGAGCAGCAGCAAAATAGAGCTGATCCTGGGAAGGATTTAAAAGAACCTCTCAGCTTTTCAGCTCTTCAAGTAACAGAAGGGAAAGAAATGAAGTTACTACATGACCAAAGGGCAGATGCCAAGGACTATCAACATATGGTTCTGCAATGAGAGTTCATTTCTTCCTTTTCCAAAACAGCAGAGACAGGCAGGATAATAAGAATGGCACAGACAGAAGTCTACCCAGTTTTCACAGATGAGCTTGAGCAGAGAAGTTAAAGAACTAGAGAAATTAAAGAAATTTAGCTTTTAGAGAAGCCGGGTAAAGCTGAAAGCCCTGCAAGCATCATTCTTGAGCTCTGTCTTGGTTTAAATCTTCTTTAATGTCCTTGACATAGAAAGAAGGCATTTGCTAATGACATCTGTAGAAGCTCTCACTGCTGACAGCATCATAAAGGTATTACTGTAATACATCTGGAATGAATAATGTTTTTAAAAAATGCCAGGTCATACAGTTAAGAGTCAGGATCAAGCTCTGCTCTACACTGCAAGCCCATCACTTAGAGATAGAGGCAAAAGGAGTTGCACTGGATCACTGCTAAAAGACTGAGTTTCCCGTATAGTGCAGCTCGGGCCAATGTAACTCTGTTACACATTACTGATAGAGGCATCAAGAGGGATGGGGATGCTGCACAAGCAGCTCAGCATGCTGAAGCTGTGCCTGCATTTGAGATTCTCAGGTACCAGCAAAGTCCAAAGAACTGCACCAAACGCATGGTTAGTTTTCTGACATCTCCATTCCAATTTTTCCATTTCAGGTAAAACATTATTTTTCAGCTTTCCTCCCTCTCTCAGATTAACTTATTTTCAAACAGCCCAAGTATCACAGTCATTTAATTTGCTATGGAATTAATCCTTTGCTGTGCCCCCTCCAATCAGATCCCACATAAAAAAACCCCTTCTCTGTATATAACTAAATTCAGAATCAGTTTGTTATGTGTTTCTTGTCTTCATAGTTGAAAGAAAAAGCCCTTGAAAAACTAAGTGAGATTTCAGAACAAACCACACAGGCTTCCTGAATTTGCAGCCATCTTAAAAGAATAGCTCCATGAGCAAAAACTGCCCTATTCATTTTAAATCTCAAAGTATTCAATGTCAATAGGAGAAAAAACAGAAATTCAAAGGCCGCTAGTCTCATCTCCCAAGTAAATTGTCTCTGTCTTAAGAGACATGCTGCAGTTGAGGTGATCTAAACATGCCAAGGAGGAAAGCCTTGTAGGGAAAAGTCCTTTATTAAAATGTCTTTTATTAAAGCAATCAATTTGGTTGGAGAAGACAACACATGCATGCACACACACACAACTACATCCAGAGCCTTGGGAGCCTTCCTCCATTTGTCTCAGTTCATGAGAAGTGTTTGGAGAGTTGTAGGCACATAAAAGAAAATAATCTATGCCCTTCTCATGCAGGCACACATCCCTCAGACCATTATAACTTACATAAATATAAGTTCAAACCTTAAAGAGACTTAGAGGATTAAGATCTGCAATCTTTTTGCTGGAAATATCAATCCTGAGAAGCTCGTCTGCAACTTCAACACAAGGTTCCTTCAGCTTAAAGCTGCCTTCAAATAATTTCTGCTCTCAGAAATCTCTCTTAAATCCATTTAGTAATTCCCCATTTTGAAATAAGTTTTATCATGCAGGAAACCACACCAGCTCCTGGCTACATCCTCTTTTGTTTCTGTTGCAAGGACAACACATTTCCAAAAATCTAAATCCCAGTTTCTCATTCCCTCTTGTCAGCACAGACCCTCTGGACCTGCACAAACCTGAATCCCACTTTGCGGGAGTAATGCAGGCAGTTCTCCTTGACGTGAGTCTGGAAGTAGGCAGAGCGGCAGACAGCACCGCACTCTGGGCAGCAGTATGGAGACTTGTGAGCGTGGATCCTCTGGTGAGCGCAGTAACTGCACTGGTTGGGCAGCATCATCTGGCACACTTGACATGTCTGATGAGAGGAAGGTTACATTAGTTAGTTATCCTCTGTTTCTTTGTCCCCCCAAGTCAGCCTAGAAAACTTTCAGGTTTAGAGGAAGCTCCAGTACATTCCTCTAGTAAAAACATCAACTCTACGAAGCTCTTTGGCTAGCCTCCTCAGCACCTTTTTTCACAACAACCCTAACTTCCACATTAGCCATTCCCGATGGCAGTCTCCATTCTTAAGCCATGTTCTCTGCAGCTTATTTCCCTTTTTTTCTCTTAAAAAAGGAAAACAAAATCTTTCACCCTTAGCTCTATCGATATTCTGCTTGGTCATTGCTTTCATTTCTGCATTAAGGCATTTGAGAAAGAAAGCACATTTCTCAACAAGTCCCCACCCTGCACCAAGGTCACACTAAAAGAGCATGAAAACTCCATCATACCCCATCTCCAAATCCTCACTGCTGAACACAATGCAGCCCTGACACACAGCAGCCTTCACCACCAGAACCACACTTGTATCTCTTGAAAGATTTCACTGGACCACTGAAATGTGAACTTTCAAAGACCACAAACTACATGTGCTATGATATCTTTATAGAAACATGACAACTACAAATGATGCAAGGACTCTTTCTCTATTTCTGCACTCCTTACGAAATCCACCTTTTTCCCTACCCTTCCAAGAGCCACACTTACTATCAATACCATTTTGCAGAAGATGCGTCATTTACTTGATGTGTAAAGTGTTTTATGTGGACATATCACTCCAGTTTCAACAGCTGTCAAACCTCAGCTCCTTTTCACAGGTGCCTCAACTCCTCTGTATTCATTCAAACCCAGGAGCAGCTACTTATCCTCTCTAGGGTGCATATTACTTGATGTCTAAGCAGGAGTAAAGCTGGAATGGACACCAGACCTACAGCCTTGAGCCTTCTAGGAGCTCAAACTCTATTCTGTCATTAAAACCCACACAATTCCTCTGCTCCTAACTCCTGCTTAAGAATGAACTACAGCAAGCAGCTAATTATGGATTATCACATCAGGTAATTTAACTACATCATTTCTTCCGCTATTGTTAAAGGTTACAGGGCTCATTCATTCAGATATGGTGACAAGTTGTACCAGAGGGTATGCCTACATGGTCAAGCAAAACTTTTAATGCAGCATGTGCCTACACAGCTGGACCAAACCAGGTCCTGCAGGCTCTACTGCTGGTAGCCAGAGCTCAGAAACCTGAGAGAGAAGCACCTAAATCTGACAAAGAAAAAAGATTAAGAGCCAACTCCATTTTCTGTATCATTGCTGTTCTATGCAGCATCTCTGTGATGTTCCACTATACAACATCCACCAGTGAACTGTCAAAAACACTGCCATGGTTTAAGCCCAGGCTGTAAGTCAGCCACACAGCCCTCTCGCTTGCTCCCCCTCTTTCTTCCCCCCCCACTCCACTCCCAGAGGGATGGGGAGGAGAACTGAAAGAATGTAACTCCCACAGGTTGAGATAAGAGCAGTCCAGTAACTAAGGTATAACACAAATCACTGCTGCTACCACCAATAATAATAATGATAAGGGAAATAATAAGGGATGAGAATACAATATCACCCATCGATACCCAGCTCAACTGAGCAGTGAACCAGCCCTTACGGGTAACTCTCAGTTACATCCCAGGCATGACGTGCTGTGGTATGGAATACCTCTTTGGCTGGTTTGGGTCAGGTGTCCTGTCTCTGCTTCCTCCCAGCTTCCCCTCCTCCCTGGCAGAGCATGAGGCTGACAAAGTCCTTGGTCAGACGAAACATTTGAACAGTAACTAAAAACATCAGTGTTATCAGTGCTGTTCCCAGGCCGAAAGTCAAAAACACAGCGCTGCACCAGCTACTAAGAAGGAGTAAAAATGACTGCTACTGCTGAACCCAGGACAACACCGCAGGTAACAGAAAGCATCATTTATAATAAAAGCTATGACAAACCTGAAAAAGGCTCATGAAGGAGGGAGGGCCCTTGAAGGAGGAAACTGCAGAAATTGCCAAACACATCAGAGGCCTCAGACACGTAATCTGAGACATGCTGCAACTGAAGTTTAGAGAAAACATTTCCCACCAAGAAAGAGAGAAATGGATAGAAGAAACCACATTATAGGACCCCCACGCCTGCACCCAAATGCAATTCAAACAAACTAAAGAGTATTTCAGCCCTTCCCCAAATGCTTGGAGAAGCCCCTTAATTTCAGCAGAGAAAAACAGCACTACTGAGGCATGGTCTGAGCTGTGAAAAACAAGCAGAAATGGGAACATGGGAAATAGAAAAGCCCCCAGGATATATCTCAGAGTTGCTGAATGGGACCTTAAATTTTCCAGAGCTCTCTCAATTCTCCAAATAAGAGCTACAAGAAGAAAATAATATTCAGGGCAGTTTTATTGTGGTTTATGGCATTGTTTTTTCTAATCGAGTTTTGATTTGCAATGGGAAAACTAACTTCTTAGCCTTATCAAAACAGCACTCCTCTTGCTTTGATCCCACCTAGTATTCAAGGCAGGCTGAGCACAAGTTGAAAGCACCTTTGACCTTGTAGCTTAGTGACATACATTTCCTCTCCAGATCCTGCCTTGTCAAAGCCAATTTAGTTTTGATTTTAAGTCTGAAAAGAGACAGTCTGAGGCTCATCTCTTCCTCCCCAGCATGGCCCCAAAGGCACCGTGGCAAGCAACATACAGTAAAGACCTGAATTTTCACTGTCCTGGATCTGAAATATGCCAGAATCACCCCATATTTAGTGGGCTCTGGGACTTGGCACTGCTGCTTGGGGATGTGCAGAGCAGCAGCAAGCTCACAGACCTGAGCTTCAGCACTGCTCTGTGATTTGTGTTTGGATGCAGCAGACCTTGTGGTCCTGACAATGTGAACAAGTCCCTCATTTTCTGAGGTGTACCTGTGAGACTGTTACATCTGAAGAGTAACTAATGCCACGTGTGAGTCAGCATAAAGCAAGCTTCCACTGGGGAAACGAAATCATCTCACGGTGTTTGGTCCTTTTAGCTTATGGGCTGCTGGGGTGGAAAAGATGAATCCTATACCCTTTGCATTGCACTTGTGCTCCTACTGTTACTTTGCGCCCACTCAACCGACATGAAGGGGTGAGTTAAGACACCAGCTGATCCTGCCACAAACCAAGGTACAGGCAAGCAGTAGACTCCAAATACCACTCTGTCATGGGTAATATTCTTCTATAAACTTTTAATTAAAGGTTTAATATGCCAGCTCTGCTGATGGCGCACAAAGCTGATCATTTAGTTGCATTTGGTTGGTGTCTATGCTCAGAAACACAGCATTTCAGCAGCACCACTCAGTAGACCCAGGACGATCAAACACAGCAGCCAGGGCTGACATGGAAAAGACCCACTAGAATTTACTTCCAAATGGCATTTATAACAACAAACAAATGAAGACACAATGGACGATGCAGGAATACACAGCCCATGGAGCACAGCATGGCCAGGTCCATGCCATCAGCCACCTGCACAGCAAGTGCAGAAGCAAAGGAGGCAGCTTCAGCTGCCTTTTGCTGGTCAGGTCCAGCAAATGGGAGCCCACTACTCCCCCCTCGTTATATGAAAGGCTTGTTAGGTACCAAACCCATGCCCGTGTAGGGCAGAAGAGTTTGGGAGACAGCTAGCAAGAGGCTTCAAACCTAGTGGTTATCTTCTTCAGGCTCCACTAGAGCAGGAAGCCTGCCAGAGAGTGTGTACATGTGAATAAAAAGCAAAACTCAACGAGGATAAAAAAACTGCATTTCTGGCATGTGCAGATGCTGGGGATGAAGCTGGAAGGATTCCCACGCTGACTCCATGCTCTGCAGGGGGTACTAAAACTAGCCCAAGCCTCTGAGTTCAGATCATCCTGTGGAAGTGTCAAGAACTTGAGGAGTAAACAGACAAAATGAAGAGCGATGAGTCACAGGACACATTAGTAAGAATAAGGAAACTGTCATCTTTAACAAGCACTACTTCTGTAAAAAGTCAATGCAAGCTTCTCTCCTCCTGCTTCACAAACCTATCCAAGCTCTCCAGAGGAGTCAACAACCACATGGGTGAGGAAGATCTGACATGCAGGTGGGTAAGGCTACCTGCATTTCCAAAATCATTTTGCAACACCCTTAATGAAAGGATTTTAAGGAAACTAAGCTGCCACAGTATGAGGATGGTTTGTGCTTAAATAAATAACTGGCAAGAAGAATGGAATAAACAGCCAGTTCTTTGACGGAGAAGGGTCCACAGAAGTTCTGCTGGAATTTGGGCTCTTTGAAATAGTCTTAAAGTGTCTGGGAAAGGGAAATGAGAAGTGAAATGGCAAAGGTTGATGATCGTAACCCAGTAACTCAGGAGGTTACAGATAAGGGCTGACCACAAAGAACTGCAAAAATACCATAGAGGACTGAGTGACCGGGTAAAGGAATGGCAGGTTGTGTTTTTCTATTGAATCAAACAAGGAAGACAGAAGAGCTGGAGAAGGTGCAGTAGAGATTAAAAATAACCAGCATTTTTATGCTCACACTTATAATTTTTTTAACACCTGCAGAAGATGCGAGGCCAGAAATCCTGCCCAGGGGTATGACAAGGGGGTTCAGTTGTGCACTCCATGCCAGGAACTGTTGCATTTGTCAGGGAAAATGTGCAGCTGCCTGTGGGCTCCACCACTGAAGGCTTCATCTTGGAGCTGGAGCAGCTTTTTCTTTTGCAATTCTTCTGCTTTTTATGAGAAATTGTAACTTGGTTCCAGATGTCACATTTTTATCTCTCTTAGTTTTCCATGACTTCTCAAAGAAGTCTGGCAGCAATTTGAGACATCCATTAGCCAGTTATTTCTAAAGCATGTTACCAGGATATGATTTTGAGTTGTGTAATGTCTGTGTTTTTCATATACTCCCATAATCTACACTTTAATCAAGAGTTATTTATTATAAGTTTTCTTTAATTCCAGTTTGCCTGCCACATCTCATTTGGGCTTTTCTTCCAGAAGACATATCCAAACACAGAGAAATGCTCAGATGTTCAGCCGAGGCAGAATGTTTGATTTTATTCCCATTTTTGCTTGCAAGCTTCTTCAGAAGCAGGAAAAAATTAAAATATTCACTGAAGTAGAATGAAGGTTGAAAAAACCCATGGCTCCAAAAAGGTTCATCTGTTAAACCCAACCCTGTGGCCACAGAAGTGTTTGTAAATCAAGAAATTTGTAGTTAACACAGTTTTGCTCTGCAAAGTGGCTGTGTAGAGATGGCACCAGTAACCTTTCTGTATCATTGACAGGACTGCCCACAGAACTCAGCATCAAATTTGATCCATTCATGAGCATGTTTTCTTTTAACCGCAACCAGATCAGAGAGACAGAGCAACTCCCATCTTCTCACATGCAGTGATTACCACAGAACTCCTGAGGCCACTTTTTTCACTCAGATAAAGCCTGGGAGCAGCGAGAGTATGATCCCTATCAACACACCACTGAAAAATTAACTCGAGGCATGAAAGTCTTTGCATTCACTTACACGCAATGCACAAGAGGAAAGGGAATGGCTTCAGCACAAGCACAGAAACTTTACTTTGGGTTACGAGTGTTTTTGCTGTTATAGAGTCAAATGATGACAAATTTCATGCCTACTAAAGAGATTATTCTAGGCTACAAAAATCCTCCTTGATATGGTCATCATGCAATGCAGCTTCAGCTAAAAACACAGGGCTGCACCAACCCTAAGGCACGGGATCAAGGCTATGAAAGACAAAGAAGATTCATAAGCCTAACCATCTCTGAATTAAAAGGAAAAAAAAATTGTTAAGGACTCAGAGTGAAAGAGTCAGAGCGGAACAGAAATTATATTTTTGGAATGTAAATGTTTTAAAGAACGCTTGCCCTTTACATATTGAAGACAAAAATCCCCTGCTAGCACTGCCCTACAGCCCCAGTTCTTCCCAAATGCAGCCTTTTGTGAGCTTTGATTTTAGTACTGCAGGCAGAGCTGCAGGAGTAGCTGATACTTCTGCAACCAAGGGGTCACAGGCAGTTGGGAGATTAGCAGGATGCTGCTGCTGTTAAAAAAACAGCAGTGAAATACTACTTAAAGTTAACCTCTAACTTCATATTAGCCTTCACCTGCTGCCTCACTGGGATAAATGCCAGGAACCTGCATCCTTCACTGTAGATGCTCCAGAATCTCCAGCATGCAGCGGCATGATATGCTGGCTCTGGCAGCACAGCTGGTCTCAACACCTTCGTCTCTACAACTCTGTGCTCTCCTTAGATACCTTCCACCAGTGTGACTGTTGCTGGGCCACACTACAGCTAAGATCCAGATGCTTGGAAGATTCTTTTTGACTTGGTTTAGTTCAACCATCCAGGTTACAATGCTGCTACGTAAAATTTTACCAATTTGAGAAGTGGTGAGCAGAGAATTTCTCCTGCTGTCATTGTAATAACTAACCATACCCCTCCTCAGGGTCTCTTAAAATGAACAGGCATCACTGCATTAGCATGCTGAATTTACAGATGAAAAAGACCTGCAACAGAAACTCTATATTCTTAATTTGACAAAGGAAAATCCAGAGCCCAATGACAAGCTGTGCGTTCAAGTTTCAGTGACAGAATACATGTCAAGTCCAATCCTTAACTCTTATACACTCTTATGCTGTCATATGCAAGCACAGCAAAGACAGTTATTTCCTTGGTTATAGTTGCCTATTTTAAGATTGACGTCAGCCTGTGGAGCCAATGCCACTAAGGGAGTCTGCTTGGCCTTCAGCCTGAAAGACATGACCACAAGACAATCTTCAATCCAAAACTTCTCCCATCTATCCTCTCTTTTGGACCTCCAGCTTACTCCCCCTTTCATCTTTTCATTCTCTGCCTCACTGGTGCATCCCATCTCCTCTTGTCAACCTTGTTCATTCTCTTTGTATTCCTGCACCTCACTCACTGCCCAAAACACTCCCAAACCTTGTGTCCTCCTCAGATCTTCAAGACCGACTCCTACACACACACATTTAAATCATCCCAGGACACTACGGTGCTTAAGCCTCAATAAAATAAGGCATTCAATTAAAACTTTATTTGCTGGAAAATACGGCTGTTCAATAAACACAAAATATGTTTTTGTGTATGAAAAAAATCCCTGGTTACGGTGTCTGTGCAGACTTAGAAACTTGACAGTTTTAGGAAACAAAGTAGAAATGTGTCGTGGTTTAAACCCAGTCAGCCATAAATCACGCAGTCGCTCTCTCACTCCTCCCACTTTTCTTCTCCCTCTTCCTCCCCCCTACCCCTACCCCTCCCCCCACAGGGATGGGGAGGAGAATCAAAAGAATGCACTTTGAGATAAGAACAGTTTAGTAACTAAGGTGTAACACAAACCATTACTGTTACCACCAATAATAACAATGATAAAGGAAATAACAAGGGAAGAGAAAACAACACCTCACCACCTGCCCCACCCTGCCCAACCTAGTCCAACCCCACAGTGAACCAACCCTTCCAGGTAACTCTCAAGTTACATCCCAGGCATGACGTGCTGTGGTATGGAATACCTCTTTGGCTAGTTTGGGTCAGGTGTCCTGTCTCTGCTTCCTCCCGGCTTCCCCTCCTCCCTGGCAGAGCATGAGACTCAGAAAGTCCTTGGTCAGAGCAAACATTTGAGCAGTAACTAGAAACATTGGTGTTACCAGCGCTGTTCCCAGGCCAAAAGTCAAAAACACAGCACTGCACCAGCTACTAAGAAGGAGAAAAAATGACTGCTACTGCTGAACCCAGGACAAACTGCAATGGAAAAAAGCCACTAGCATCACAGATCTTAGGCAATTTCACATCAAATAAGCTTAATTCAGAATTTTCTCAATCCATAGTGAGAAGACACTAGAAGCTGCCCCCATGTTGGATAGTGTAAGCTCCAAGAAGGACCTGTCACTGGCCAAAGCTGGGCCCACCACCGATGAGGGCAGTGCCTCTGCCGTAACTTATTTAAGAAAGGGTAAAAAATGCTTTGCAACTCCTGGGAGAGATGAGTGAGAAGATGTGAGACAGCCCAGCAGGCAGCAGACACCATGGTGGGTGTAGGACGAAGTGCTCCAGGCACTAGATGATTCTCCTGAAGACCATCATGAACACCATAGTGATGCAGGCTGTCCCCCTGTAACCCATGAAGGACCACACTAGAAGCACCCTGAAGGAAGCTGTGACTCAAGGGAAACATGCACTGGAGCAGGCTCTTGTCTTGGCAGGACTTGTGGCCCCATGGAGAGAGGAGCCCACACTGGGGTAGGTTTGCTTGCCAGGACTTGTGACCTCATTGGAAGGACCCATGGTGGAGCAGCCTGTTCCTGAAGGATGCACCCAATGGGATGGACCCACACTGGTGCAGCCTGCTCCTGAGGGATGCACCCATGGAAGTGAACCACACTGGAGCAGTTCGTGATGAACTGCAGTCTGTGGGAAAGACACGCACTGGAGAAGTCTGTGAAGGACTGTCTCTGTGTGAGGGACTCCGTGCTAGAACAGCGGAAGAATGTGAGGAGAATAGAGTAGCAGAGATAAAGCATTATAAACTGACCACAACCCCTGTTTTCCTGCGTCACTCAGGGGATGCAGTGCCCCAGCAAGAAGGGGGCTCAGCTTCACTCCTGACTCTTAATTCACTCCTCACCGGGGGAGGTGAAGGTGTTTATAGCTTGCTTTCTATTTCTCACTGTCCTACCCTGCTATAGTTCATTGGCAATAAATTCATTTCCCCAACACAAGCCTGCTGTGACTGTGGTCAGTAAGCAATCCCCCTGTCGTTTACCCAATCCACAAGGCTTTGGTCACATCTTCTCCACTGGGCCTACAGAGAAGGGGGTGACTGAGCAGCTAATGGGCGCTTGGCATGCACCCACCCAACATTGACCCACCACACCCAACAGTGAACTGCTCTGCTTCTTCTATGGAGTCCTGGTTTGGGCTAGGATAGAGTTAATTCTCTTCCCAGTAGCTGGTGCTGTGCTGTGGTTTGGCTTCAGTTTGAGAACAATGCTGGTAACACAATGATGGTTTAGCTGTTGCTAAGCAGTGCTTAGCTGAATCAAGGACCTTTCAGTGTCCCATGCTCTGCCAGAGAGAAGGGGCACAAGAAGCTGTGAGGAAGCAGAGACAGGACACCTGACCCTAACTAGCCAAAGATGTATTCCATACCATGGAACATCATGGCCAGTACAGAAACTGGGAGGAAATTGGCTGCAAGATGCCAATCACTGCCTGGGGTCAGGCTGGGCATGTTTTGCCAAAAGCTCCTTGTTCACCCATGCAGGCATCATGGCATTTTTGCATGACTTGCTGTTTGCTGGGATGGACTGCTCTAGAGCCTGAAGGAGGTGAACCTTTAATATCAACATCCTTTCCTGGACTTCTCTTCCCTCCAGGACCTTATCACATGGGACTGTTTCAAGCAGATGCCCAAAGAGGCCAAAGTCTGATCATCTGTAGTCCACTGCTGTGACCTTGATTTTTCTCCTCAGGACTCTGAACTCCACCATCTTATGGGCACTGCAGCCCAGGCTGGTTCTGATCTTCACATCCCCAGTAGGTCCTTCTCGCTGGTGAGCAGGAGGTCCAGCAAAGAACCTCTCCTTCTTGGCTTCACCATCACATGGCTCAGGAATTTGTTATCAATGCTGTCCAGGAACCTCCCAAACTGTTTACGCCCTGCTGGGCTGCCCCACTAGCATGTATCAGGGTGGCTGAAGATCCCCATTAGGACCAGCATCTGTGAATGTGAGACTGCTTCCAGCTGCCCACTTTTTCACCTGGTCAGGTGACATATATGTCTACATATATATATATGTATATACCTATAGCAGAGAGCCACTACAATGTCACCCATACTGGTCTGCTCTAATCCCAATCCATAAATTCCTCACCCATTCCCAGGCAAAAGCTCCACATACTCCAGACGCTGCCTCACATGAAGGACAACTCCCCCTCCCCATCTTCCTGGCCTGTATCCTGAAGAGCCTGGGTGTCTCCATCACAACACTTCAGTCATCTAAGCTGTCCCACCACATCGGTGCTGCCAGCATCAAAACCCTGCAACTGCACACAGATCTCCAGTTCCTCATGCTTATTGCCCATGCTGTGTGCATTAGCATTAGAGACTTCAGAGGACCACCTCCTCTTTGCATTGAGCACTGAGCAGACCTGCACCTGGGCTCTCATCCCCTGCCCATCTCTCCCAGAGCTCTGTGATCAGCTTTGATATTCTCCAGGTTGCTCTTTGGCAGCATCACTGATGCCCACATGAAGAAGAACAAGGGAGCAGGACCTTTCGTTTCAGTGCCAGAAGACACCAGCTTGCAACATCAGCTTCCATCCTACCCAAGACAGACTATGTTTTTGTCTCCAGTTCTCCTCTCCTCCTTGTTCTTGGCCATGCCTTGGATCCCAGTTTGCACCCATGCTCATTTTCTTCCCCCAAGATGGTCTCACTCCTCCAAAGGCTGTAGGCCAGCAAGCCTGGCAGGGAAGAAGAGGGTGAGACTGTCACCTTGTGTGGAAGTGATCACACACTGATTTAAGCAGACCATTGAGCCGCACACACGTTTTCTTCCTCCCTGTCCACTCCTCCACCTCATCCTGATGAGTGCAAGCTCTGGCTCCTATCCTGCCACTCATCTCTTTGTCTGTGCTCCCAGTGATCCCTGCCTGGAGCTCCATTCCCTCAACACGCTTTCATCGCAACACCATCCATCCCTTTCCTTCTGCAAAATCCAGAGGGAAAATTTCCATATAAAACAAAATCTGTCCTCGCTTGTACTGGTAGAGGGAGAAAGCAGTGCTTGATGGGGCCAAAGGAACTTTTGTTAATTTTCAATTCTCTAGTTTTCTAAATTAAAACATGAACATGGGGTGGGGAGAGTTACAGGTGGGGAAGAGTATGGCTGCTGTCTTTCTCCTTCTACTTTGCTGCTGGGAAATTACCAGTGCAGCATGTGGCCCTATTAGCTTCTGGCAAATTTTAGCCAATAAATTATAAACACCGATTTGAGAGGGAGAAGGAAGAATAAAAACAAAAGGCGGCAATAAAATTGCTTTTAAATAAGTCCAGTGTAGGTGGTGCATAAACAGGATATGTCACGACTCATTGAATTGTTCTTATTGGACAAATAAAGGGTGACAGAAGAAGAAAGGGGGGCAGGGAGAACAAAAGCACAAAAATGCAAGAAAATTCAGAGGTCCTTCAGAGGTTTGTGTTTTGTATTGTATTCAAATTCCTACCTATTTTGGTGGATTTTGAGTGGTCAAGTCAAAAAAGACACAAAAAAGTATGAAACATTTCCGGTTACCAGTAGATGGACAATTATGCCCAAGAGGATCAGGAAGTACTTTGAATTCTTGTACATTATTGTGCACTGGTCTGTCCTTGCCAAAAAAACAAATGAGCTCTGTCTCAAAACCAGTCTGTGGCTTTTGTTCGTTACTTCTGCTGCAAACCTCTTCCAGAATTCACTGCACTGCTGACTGTCGACCATCCTCTGATTTTCAGTGTGAATCTATTTCAGTCTGTTCTTATATCATTCTTGCCCCCATTCTTGCCAAGTTTAAAAAAGCTCTTTTACATAAACATCATACTAGATACAGTGTCCTCTGTATCCACTCTCACTCCATCAGGAAAAGCACATCTAAGATGAAGGCACCAGGAGCTACAGGGGGTTTTTTCATCTCCTGTAATTTGAGTCCAGCCCTGAGAAAGCTACAGAAATCTGCTAGATGCTATGGAACTACCCAGGGAGATCCCTGCAAGTACAGGAAGCTCTTACTTACAGATATAGTTTCTGATGGAGGAAAAGTACCACAACCCTCACCTTAAGACTGTGTCCACTTCAGTACTGAAGGAAACTCAACCTAACTTACCACGCCTTTGCCAAGCTAAACTCAAAGGTTTTTTTAATTTCCTCTCCAGAGATCCTGCTTCCAGCTCTATGGTCATTCTTCCCTCATTTATTCCAGGTTATCCCTCACAAACAAAACAATACACTTTTCTCCAGCTAGGTTATTTCTAGCAGTGACAGGGAGTATTAGTGCAGCCTGGACTAGTACTGCAGGTTGACACAAATCCCCTGCATCAGTATCATCCAGGTCAGAGTTATTTCAGACCAAACAAAAGCACCCTGCTTTTTCAGTTCTTTCATCCCAATTCCTAGTTGGTTACCACAATCACCTAGGTCCTCCTGTAAAATATTCCCAATTTCCCATGATTTCTTACTCTGTTGGTTCAGCAAATTTTATCTACATGCTCATGCTCCAAGGTCCTTAACACAAACATTCACTGCAGAGGTATCCTATAAGCATCACTCGAGAGGTCTCACAAGCAACCCATCCCCAGTTGCAGTTACCTCTCTTTTATCCGATTCTGCTCCTACCCCTCATAGAATCACAGAATCAATTAGGTTGGAAAAGACCTGTAAGCTCATCCAGTCCAACCGTTCCCCAGCACTGCCCAGGCCACCCCTAACCCACGGCACTGAGGCCTCGTCTCCACACTGTGTGAACACTTGCAGGGACGGTGACTGCAGCCCTGTCCTGGGCAGCCTGTTCCAATGCCTGAGCACCCTCTGGGGAAGGAATTGTTCCTCAGCTCCATCTAAACCTGCCCTGGTGCAGCTTGAGGCTGTTTCCTCTTGTCCCATCCCTTGTTCCTTGGGAGATCAGCCATCTCCTGGCTCCTTGTGATTCAACTTCTTCAGTATGGCTGTTCCCCATATGGCACTCTAACAACTACCTCACTGAACATCAAGGAGATTAGTATATACTCACTTCTCTACTCCAAAAATAGATTAGAACATGTGTATAAGATTGATTTGGCATTAACTACACCTATTTAATAATCCTTTTTCCCCCCCCAAAAAAAATCTTGCTCTAGAATGTAACACTGCTGTAGTTCAAGACCAAACAGACCTGAAATTACACCAAACATCTGCTACCACCTTTTGAACATCTGGGAAAGCATAATGTCTGCATAAAGCACAGCTTCTAGTTTGAACAAAATCCAACCTACCAGATACTCGAATTCACATACTGCTTTCTTCTTGCTGTTCTATGATCAAAAAACAGTAAACCCATCGAGCAACTCGATTCACAAGCTTGCAAAAACCGCAAAATTGGCCTCACCGGTCCCCAAAAAAAAAAGCAAAGTAACTACGAGCCCTTGAGAAGATCTACTCGAAACATACATCCACTAAATGTATGTTCTTTGTATTTCTGAAGTGGATTAGCTCACAGTTCTCAAAGCCTGTATCCTCACTGTAAGCCACAGAGATCCCACTGTGGTATTCGGCTGAGAAGAACTGCCTTAATCTTATACATATTCAATATAATAATTAGCCAGGTAGGATTCCCTTGCCGTACTTTGAACAACTTCAATCATGTAGCCACCACAAGTCTAAAGTCCAGTATTAAGGCCAAGCTCTCAATCATTTTTCTGGACATTTTTCCACTCCACCTTCTTAACCACAGCATCATCCCCCTCTCTTCCTATTCACTTGGTCCAAATCTCCTCCTTTCCCTGCTGTTCAAACCACATACATATCTTTGCTTTCCTTCAAAATAACTGTGACCCAGCCACATCATTCTCATTTTGCACACACCTGGAAAAGTCATTTACCCCTTATCAATCCTATTATTATGAGCTTTACTCAAGGCCCTTCAAAAAGGTAATACCAAGTATTTCCCAAGCCATCAACTGGAACAAACAGACAGAAAACCCAACAATCACCTTTAAAACAGCTACAGGGAAGTGTAAAGATGTCAAAGTAATTCACAAAGTCATGATAAGAAACGCCAGCTGAAGAGAGAAGCCTGAAGTACCAACACAGGGTAAGTCATCTCATGGAGAAGAGCCAGCTTAGGCTGCTCCCCTCTCCAGTCCAATCACTGCTGCCTCTGATCGCAGCTTGCTCGTCCTTCAACTTCTGGATAACTGAAGACATCATACTGAAAAATAAGTCTTTTTCCTGTTATTTCTTTTCTTCATCAAGCCCACTGGATCAACCCTTCCTTCTTAACACGGTGACATACCCATTCATATCACGTCTTAAAAGGTTTTTGAGCTAAAAGCAATATAACTGATCACTTCAAAGTCTGCTCAGTTTCTCAAGTTACAGTCACGTTAGATATGCCTGTCATGGTTAATAATCCAGATTTGGGATCATTTAACAGAAAAGCTTCCAAGAACATCAACCAAAAAAACCACCTATTTTCCATAGGTAAGGGGCCTCCATCTTCTAATGCAAATCCAGGTGCTGTAGATAAATCAATTTCACCCTTCATCTTCAGCCAAAGATGTTCCTTCCCTTATGTATCCATCTAGCCTTCCCAAGCCTCCTCTTTTTTGGTATAGTCTGGTACCAGGCATCTGAATAGTAACAGATAAGCTTTAGGCCATAATACAGTGGGGACCTGCCCTACTACCTCTTGAAGCTATTTAGAAGGCATTAATCAAGCCATAACTTTGTATAGAAAATATCAAGATACTCCATACTTTCTCAAGGAGAAGGCGGCATGGCAAAGAGCTTGTGTCTAAACTCTAGGATTGAGTAAGAAATTATTTTTTTCAAAAAAAACAAAATATTACAGTGCAATTTTTCGTTAGCTTTAAGAAATTACTGCAATCTCTCCCTCAAATCCCATACAGTTGCTTCTAAACCAGTGTTTGAATATAGTGAGAAAAATATCAGGTGTGAAGGAAGAAACACACACTAGTTTTTGTTCAAATGTGCAAAATCACGATAAATACTAAATAGTCTCCTGAGATCTAGGGATGCAGTTCACATCTGAGCTTGCCCAGAACTGTTAACACCATTGCAGATTGGCCTGCAACAGCAGTGTGCTCTGGATCACGCCTGGGTATACAACAACCACTGCTGTATCTTATTTTTTAATTAGAAGTACCAATACAGAAATCAAGACCTTCTGCCATGCAGACATAATGGTCTGATTCACTAACAGGAGGCACAAAGGATGTGTTACGTTGAATACAGATGCTGAAGTAATGCCTTCCTCAGCAACAGTTTCACTGCCACTCTAGAGATGGAAACCAGAGTTTTCAATCGCTTCCATGACAAAAAAAGTGTTCTGTAAACACTCCCGGATAACCTCCAGCTACTACCAATACTCCTCTTTTTTCTGACCAAATTAAACACAGCAACCCAAGAAATCAGCTTCATTAATGCAGAGTTACGGATGTCCACAGCATCTACTTGGAATGGGTTCAGCTAGTTCATATTTTCCGGTTTCAGGAGCTTGCGATGCATACTCCAACAGCCCATATGTCTGTCCTTCTAAACCATGTCTAATATCAGACTGAAGTTCATTAATACCCCTGATTTGCAACACCTTTGGCTTCTCATGCCTTGTTATGAGTTGTGCTACCTAAGTAAGACGCCTGGCAATCCACACGCTCTCCCTTGAGCCACTCAGAGAAGCTGAGCATGGCACCCATCTACTGCAGACCACTGAATTTAACCCATCTTTTACCTCTTAGTCCAGTGACACCAAATACCCTGGGTACTGCTAGAAGGCAGAGGGATGGTTTCCATTAGCTACTGCTAAATCTGGAGGCACACAATTACAGGTTTATGGGTACAAACTCTTGTTTCCTTTAGAAATGAAATAGCTTTGCTGAAACAGATGTTCTGGGAACAGCATGGAGACCACCGGGCAGCCTGGAGGACAGCAGATACAGTGGAGAAGGACTCCCAGAACAATGCATGCAACCCATTAAGCATAAGCATTAGAAGATCAAACAGGGAGGAGATGGTTTTACAACATCTAACATTGCCTCTTTTCCCAGTTTGTTTTTGTAATATTTTTCTGTGTCAAAGCATTGACAATCTCCCACCTAGCAGAGCTAACTTGAAGGGAGGCCTAAGCTCTTTTATTAAGTTACAGAATACATTATTTGATTACAAGCTAAAACTACTTACTAGCAGACATTCCTTCTCTCTTTAAAATGCTCCTGAATTGATAATCCCACACCAAAAATAGGAAATACATTTTTAATGTGACCGATTAACATTTTAGCTCACTTTGGAGTGTTCATCATATCCCATCACCTGAAGGTTTTCATTCCAGGCTGCTGACACTTCCTAAAACTGCATTAAAGTTGAAGAGTAAGTTTGGGTGTTGGCAGAGCACAGCGCTTCCTGCTCTGCCTCGGGCACAGAGCACGACCCTGGCCACGCCAGTGCCTTCTGGCCTCACCATCTTTTACAACATAAAAACCATCCAGACATAAGATTTTTTTTTTTTGATGCTGCTGCATTTAAGAGCAAGGTAACAAAAAATCTCAAGGTGACCACAGCAACCTCAACAGTCCTGCAAGCCATTTAACAAGCAAAGAGAAGCTGTGGAGTATGCAAGTACGACAATGGTCATGGCAGGGATTGGTGGTCCTCTCCTCAAATATCTCATGTTGACATAGAGTTCTTGTTTGTGGAGGAGACTGCACTGGGAGCCTGCCAGCTGTGCTGGCAGCCACAGCAACATGGAAAGCTTTCACGTCATCTGAAGAGATAAGGAGAAAGGATTCCTCCTCCTGGTCAACTTGAGGTTGGCTTACATTTACACAGGATTGACCCCATCTTCCAAAGCAGAAAACATAAACAATGTGTATGGTCTTGGTACAGGACAAAGAGCATCTCCTCATTTTCATCAGTAGAAACTTAAGTTTCAAAGAGGATTCAGACCTTGCATTTGCACCCATGACGGAAGTCCGCAAAGGTGATGGAGACCCAAGCAGGGCAGCACTGGAGCAAGGCAGGAAAACACCACAAGGCTCTTGACCACCCCTTTAGAAACATTACTCGTACCTCTCTCACTCAAAGTTGCAAAAAAAACCCAAAACCGTAACTACACACTGCACCTCTTGCCTCTCAGCCAGTTCTGTCCCAGTACACACTTTACCACACTAACAGGGGAAACAGCTCCCAGTGTTCAAAGCGTAACATAGACAATTCTGGCACAAGTTCTAGAAAAGGTAAATTGTGTCAAAACTCCTCCAGCCATGCTTGGAGCACAAAAACCTGTTTCAGGTAACTCTCTGCTGGTCCTTGCCTACAGCACTCTTGCACACCTCATCCAAGTGATCTTTGATCTTCAGCACCTTCCTTTGATGCTCAAGGATCTCCATTGCCTCCTTACTATCCTCTTTTTGCGGGCAAAGGGTAAAAAGAGGACAAGCAAGCAACACTGAACGCTCTTCATGCGTACATGCCTGGGCTTGTGTGTATCCCAAATCCTCTCTACAAGCACTTTTCTAGACAAAGCCACTATGATGGCTATTTTTCCCTGAGAGGACAATCTCTTTAAACTCAGAGAGATTTAACTAATAACATTAAAATGATGACTTACCAGTCTTTCATTATCTTCTGAGGTTCTCTGGTAATGAGCTGCTAAAGCAACATAATCCTGTGCTTGCTTGTTACACTCTAAACACTTAAGTCCATGACGGATTAGTCTCAATGGGTCCGTATAGAGAGGCAAGGCTGGCTGAGTGTTAGCAGAAATTCCTACCCCACCTCCTGAGGCAGCACTGGGCTTACGCGAAGGAGAGGGCGAGTGCAAAGTCTGAGGAGCCAGAGAGGCTGAAGAGCTCACAGGAGAAGGTGAAAACATTTGGTCTAAGGAAATCGGTTTCATTAGCAGCTGAGAACACTGCATGATAAATCCTTTGCTCTTATGATCTCTGGCATGTTTAAGCAAGCTACACTTATTAAAAAAAAGTAGCATAGTTGAACACTGAGTGCACATGACTTCAATATGAACACTTCGCCTACTATAGTGTTGAGTCAGGCTTTTCTCTAAGGCAAATGAGTCCCCACATTCCAGGCAACAGTACCCAGAGGCAGGTAAATTAATACTGGTGTCAGGTGGAGGACTAAGGTTTGGAGTATATATCGGTACCGGATTGGCACTGTGTAGTACTTTATTAAAAGCTTCCACGACAACGGGAGCAGCTTTCTTGACTTGATGCACCAGGGGCACAGACATCTGCGTCACCTGAGGCTGACTTCGTCTCTGTGCTGATGATTTTGCCGTAACAGAAGCAGCAACACTATGTGGGACCAAGTTGAGATTTGCCAAGTGCACGGCTTTAGGAAGAAGGCTAGAGGTTGTGACACTGGATGGCTGCACCACCATACCCTGCTGCTGCCTCTTAACACCTACTTTTATGGCACCACTGCCGCAGTTTGGCAGTGGAGATAAAGAGACAGTACACGTGCTGTTTGCAGCAATATCTTTTTTCATGCTATCCGCGTAAGGACTTGTTATGCTTGACAGCTGGATAGCCACAGTAGCCCCATTTCTGGTTGAACTCTTGCTGGCCTCGCTTTCTATAACTACACTAGTGTCAGGGGATGGAAAAGATTTTATAAACTCTTCAGCAGATGAGGTTTCCACAGGCGACTCTTCTGAAGATTTGCCCAACTCATCATTTTCTGGCAAAATTCTAGTTACAGTTCTTTTAATTTCACCAGAAGATGTCTTGATAGTCTTTATTCTAACCTTGGGAATAGCTGGTGGAGAGCCGGCTGCTAAGGAAGGAGAGCCTTTCCCACTGCTGTCGCTGCATACGCTCTGAGGACTCTCGGGCTGCTTGCTGGCCTTTCTTACCACCTCTAAAGGGCTTCGGGGACTCTTTGGCGACTTGGGCATTTTTGGACTTCCCTTCATCCCATCTTTAAAAGGACCAGGTTCCTTCGTAAGATTTGGTTGCTCACCTTTTGGAATACATGCAACCTTTTTGGCCTGAAGAGCTACTAACGCTGCCACACAGGATGACAACTTTGAATGAGTTGGCTTTAATCTCTGGCGAGGTGGTATTGATGAAGACATGTTCAGCTCAGGCACAGACCCCTTATTTTCTCCTAAATTACTGTGAGGGAGGTCTCCAAACACCAACCCTTCTCCAAGGAAGTTATTGGTATCTGCCAAGTCCTTGCTTGACTCCAAAAACCTCTCTGCTGCTTTGTCTTGTTCTCTCCTGCTCATTTCTGGCCTATTTGCCGGCTGGCAGTGGATTTCCATCTTTTGTTCCTTTTTACAGTATTGATCAAACATGCTTAATTCAGGCTCTGGTACCTTTCTAAGATGATCTAGTACTGAAGCTCCTGTTGGTATGTACATTGAAGGTGGTGGAAAATATGGTGTTTGGGCATGTTTGGGTTTATCACCAATGCTGTTCTCTTTGAATGCATCTTCTGGTTCAGGGCTGGAAATTGGGCTAAACTGACTAAATGTTGGCAAAGGCTCTGACTTGGACTGCTCCAGTTTATCAGAGTAACTTCTTGAGCTGTCGCCATTAATAAAAGTTGACTCAAACTTGCCGTAATTATGGACTAAAGCATGAGCCTCTGATGGCAGATCGGACCCACGAAACCCATTGTGCAGCAGACCAGTACCAAGGTGATTCCCCTCCTTTTCTGCTTCAAAGGACTCCTGGCGACTTGTGTTCTTCACTATCACACTCACAACAGGAGCATCAGAGGGAGGCAAAGAATGGGTTAAGGACACGTTCTCATCGATGCAGATTCCTGATGACTTCAGGTGATTCTCGTTCTCCTCCCCAGCTGGTGGGATGGTCTCCTTGGCATCAAGGCTTGTCGGATCAGGGATGTCAAAAGCAGCCAAGAGGTCATCAAAGTCTGGGGTTTTCATGTCCCCCATTATGAAAGCTGTAATTAAAATGAAAAAAAGTTCTTAGTCAGGTACATCTTCCCCAAGGACAGACTTTGTAAGACTAATTTGCATAAACATCTTATGTGACAAAACCCACAACTGCCCAAAACGCTAATGCAGCAGGTACAAAGGCTAGAAACATCTGCAGCAGACACTTCAGTTTCCATTTTAACTATTCCAAGATGGACAGTTTATACACAAAAATATTAGACCAGGTTTTTCAACACAGCTTTCAAAACAGAAATGCCATTTGTAGGGCATTACTGGGAAGGAACCTCTCCTGCCCTTGCTGCATATGGAGGATCTGCACAAGCTCAGGTCTCATCCTGCTCAAGCTGGCAGGGGCAGGTGACGAGTGGCAGGAGCTGTTCAATACTGTCCTGCAACACAACCTGCCCCCTCTGGACTGTGAGCAAAGCTGCTCCTGGTGCTTCAAGCAAAATGCTGAGTCCCTGAGAACAGAGCTTGTTCAAACATGACCTTTTAAATGACACCAAGCTCATGCAGGGGACATCTTTTCAACCTGTCAGACACAACTCTACTCCAAAACAGCCACTGTCATGAGCCTCCACAGAAAAGATCAAGAAGTATATCAGTGCTGGGTTTCTTTTTTGTTTGGTCGGGGCTTTTTTTAGAGCTAATAGGCAACAATCACTGCTGATTTCTCAACAGATTCTCTGAAGAATTCAGTCCTGCTTCAAGGAAAAAAGGCAGCAGTAAACAGGTGGCTCAAGAGAAGCAGACCAGAAAAGTGAGATGACTGCCACCCAGAGCAATGTGTACAATAGAAGTCTTCAGTAAATATTTCAATACAGCAACTTAAAGCATGGTAAACGAAGCAGGGTTTATCTGAAACACGGGCAATCCCTAATTAAGGATGGATGTGAGGCAAAACTGCCAAAAGACAGAATAAAGAATCATATTCAAATAATAACAAGAAATTGTGTTCCCAGCCAGCTCTCTCTTTATAAGCCCTCCAGAAGGTTAGTAGGGACTTAGATGCTCACCACAGAGACCTATGACAGGAATAATGAAGCTCTGATGAGATGCATAATGAAAATCAACAGCACAGAATTACTTGAACATTTGTCTTTGCTACTGTCAGGGATAGTGGTTTTCCCCTGTTTAATCAGAATATTTTCAAGTTGGGGCAATATACAGACTTCCCAAATATTTAATACATGTTCCATTTAGCCCCCAGATTTATGTGAACTTATGCATACTGTATGCAGGGGAGGGAAAAAAAAAAAAACAAAAACTAACAAAGAGTGTCCCCTGAGCCAGCAGAGCACCAATTCCTGCTAGGCAAAGAGCACCCACAGGCAAGGTAAGTCCTGCCATGCTCACTTCACCTGGACTGCATCAGAGCTGCCAATGCCAGTGGCAAGCGAGGGAGACAGAGGGTGGCAAGAGCCTAGGAGAAGGGGGCACAGCTGGGAGGAGAGGCACAGATAGAAAGAAAGACCCTGGGACAAAGCAGAAGGAGAGAAAGGAGCTGTCTGATAGAGGCCACTGATTTAAGGCTGCTTTCATTATTTACAATTGGGTTTAAACATTCGTGAAGCGTCACATTAAAACTGAAGGTATGAGGAACACTTTACAGAGCTGGAACAGGAAAAATCACTTCAGCTTTGAACAAGAGGACATAATGGTCTTTGAGCTTTAGTTTAGCCATGCCTCCAGACAAGCCCCATAGGTGTTGCTTTGGTTAATCTACTGCAAAACATTCTGTGAAGATTTACTTGGCTTAAGACTGGCACACTGTGGTTTAGCTTAAACTTGTTCTCATTCTTAAATTAAACCACAAATATGAATGTCCACAGACAGCTGTGCAGTACTTTACAATCACATCCCTAAGCAAGGTAGCTCAGCTGTGCATTACACACCTGGAAGCTCAGAAGATTATCCATATGCTTCACATCACTAGCACTTGATAAAGACTTCTGAAACATCACAGATTACTGCAGTTGGCAAAGAATGTTGACCTAAAACTTCTCCTTCCTTTGGTGAGAAAACTTGAGCCAGCTGGGAGAGAGCAAGGCACCACTGAGCTCCCAAAATTTCTGGCACACAAACCCTTCCACAAGGAAGACATTTCATCCGTAACCTGTAATGCTCAAGTTTTATACAGAGAAAAGGAGATTGCCAATCACTCTTGACTTTTCCACCTATCCATATCTTTGGACACAGCACTGCTTTAAAATACCAGACAAAATAAACCCGAGGTATCTGCAACATTACAAAATACACTTTTCTTGGAAGAAATGGTGCGTTTTCAGAAGCTTTCGTGTACATCTTTGAGTCCTATGAAAGACTAGCTTACACTCTGCTATTATGAGAGCACAAGTCTCTACTCAAGCATTTCGCCTCAAAACTGCATCTTAATTATGTCATACATGAAGCTAAAACTCTCAGAGCAAAACTCGACTCAGATTCTAGAGAAGACCAAGTAGGTTGTCACCTTGGTGACAAAAGTGACTTTGAAGTTAAACAAATTTAAAATTTTGATTAACTCCTTTTATTTCTGTTCTCAGGAAACAAACAGAAGCATATTAAAAGGAAATTATGTCAAAGCCTCCTGCAAACTACTTTGTGAGGGAAGACAAAACCTCCATCTTTTTTTCTGCAAAAACACCCCTGTGAACTTGCTTGAGGCTGTTTGTACAACCTCAGGGCTGTGGCTAAGCTTCAAGATGTTGCAGCCAGGCAGAGGCACCACAGGACCAGCATGCCACACATGCACTATACAAACCTTTCGCCAGCGGTGCTATTCCTGGGGCTTCTCAGAGCTCTGCAGTAGCTCCTCTGGAGCTTTCAAACCAGTGCATACCATGCTGCTCAAGAAGGAGGTTCAAGATTGCCACCTAAAAGGAAAGCATGAAAATGCAATTACATCAAGGTTAAATAATACAGGAAAATAATGTTAACAGTAAAGACTGATAAATCTGCAAAATAGCAGTGAGATCCATGGGAAAACATCGGCCAAGGGCTCCTCTTACTAGCCCAGAAGAGGGCTTCCTCCTGGAGGGATGGCACCTCCTGGAGGGATGCAGAAGGGATGTGGAGAGGGCTTGCCTGCCAGGGAATCATCTGGGAAGGCAGGGAATCATCTGGCAGGCGCAGGGCCCGAGGAAACGCTAACAGTACTTGCCAATTGGCAGCAGCCAAAGCAGAACAAGGCAGAGGCCGCACAGGGGCTCTCAGGGCCATGGGGAAAGTACAGAAATGGGGAACGACAGCTAGTGGGACATTAAACCAGAGGCTTCAAAGAGGCCCCGGTGCTGCAACAGCCACTGAAGTTGCAGGAGCCCCGTTCGGGATCACTGGTACAAGCGGGTCCGGGGCTCGGGGTCACCGCCCGTGGCAGCGCTGCCGCCGTCCCCACGCGCGACCCACCCAAGACAAAGGCCCGGGGCCTTCCCGGCCGCCGCCCGCTCCCCCCGGCGCTGACACCGCCGCGGCCCCGCGGCCCCGGCCGCACGTGGGCGAACCCCGCCGAAGTTAAGTTTGTCCCAGCACCGCCGGACCGGGCCGCGCCGCCGTGGGGTCCGGGGCCGGCAGTCAGCGCCGTGACCGGAGCTGCCGGCGGAGCTGGGGGTCAGAAGGTGCGGAGAAGGCGGCGGGCGCCCCGCGGGCCGGAAGAGCCGGTGCGGCGAGCAAGCGGGCGCGCAGGGCTCGGTCTGCCGGCGGCGGGGCCGCCCGCCCTGCCCGCGGGGCGGCAGCACCCGCCCGGCCGGCGGGAGGGCGCAGGGAAGGCGGAGGGCGAGCGGGAGGGGCGGGCCTCGGCGCGGCCAAGCCCGAGCGGGCGGCACTCACCCACGCTGACGGCTCCTCTGAGGGCCCCGCCACCGCCAGAGCCCCACACAGGCCTCACGCCGCACCCGGCACCAACGGCCGCAACATGGCGGCGAACGCAGCGGGCGGGGCCGGGAGCGAGGCGGGGCCGAGCCAGGGCACGGCGGACCGCCCCCCGCGCCGGGCCAGCGGCGCCGCCGGCTCGGCCTCCACGCCCTGCGGGGACGGACCGCGGCCTCCGTCACCCGGGGCGGGAGCGCGGAGCAGCCTCGGCAGCAGACGGGGTGTCGGTGCCCAGCTTCCCTCAGGAAGGTCCGGCCGGGGCGCGTCCCGAGAGCCCCTCACGCCTCCGAGGGGCCGCGCTTCTCCGTTTTCAACGTTTTCTCATCGAAACCTATCTTGCAGAAGGGCGTCCACTGCAGTCACTTCCCCTCGTCTTTTATCTCCTTCCTCACTGTGCCCTGCATCAACACCGATGTGATTTTGCTTACAATTAGGCAAAATGACCTGGAATTCTGGAAAATGACCATAGCATCATAGAATTCCATACTGGTTTGGGTTGAAGGGACCTTAAAGCTCATCCAGTTCCAGCCCCTGCCACAGGCAGGGACACCTTCCACTGGAGCAGCTTGCTCCAAGCCCCTGTGTCCAATCTGGCCTTGAACACTGCCAGGGATGGGGCAGCCACAGCTTCTCTGGGCACCCTGTGCCAGCGCCTCAGCACCCTCACAGGGAAGAGCTTCTGCCTAAGAGCTCATCTCAGTCTCCCCTCTGGCAGGTTAAAGCCATTCCCCTTGGCCTGTCCCTACTGGCCCTTATCCAAAGCCCCTCTCCAGGTTTCTTGGAGCCCCCTCTAGGTATTGGAAGATTGTTACAAGGTCTCCTGGATTAATCACTTCTTGTTCACAAATGTGCAACAGGGTTGGATTTTTGCCCCCTGCCTTACAACCTGGTGCAGGCTGTTAGTACTGACCATTGATGCTAATTGCTCAGCATCTTCCTCAGATGATGAAATTCCCAAGCACACACTAGCAAGTCCTACAGTTAAAAAAAAAATAAAATAAATAAAAATTAATTGTAGCAGTTTGTGCTTCACCTCTTCCACAGTTAGTGGTGGCTTTGGAAGTGGCAGCAAGGCCACCCGTGGAGCATTATGTCCTGTGCTGCACTCACCACTATGGGAGAGACTGGAGAGTCCAACAAAGGGGGCCTAAGGTGAAGAAGGAATCTCATCATGAGGCAAGGCTGTGAACCCTGGGACAGCTCATCCTGGGAAGAGAAGGCTGAGGTGGGCAGGAATCTTATCAATGTGTGTAGATAGCTGAAGGAAGACTGCACAGCTGAAGGCTGTCTTTAGTGGTGACCAGAGCCAGGAGCAGAAGCAATAGGCACAAACCGAAACACAGCAGGTTCCCTCTGAATACCAGGAACATTTTTTCACTGTGAGCGTGACCAAGCCCTGGCATAAATTGCCCAGGAAGGCTGCAAGCCTCCATCCTCAGAGGTTTACAGAAGCTGTCTAGATTTCCTGGGCAACCTGGTGGCTTTGTTTGAGGTTGGACCAATTGACCTCTGGAGGCGTCTTCCCACCTCAGTCACCATGTGATGATGTGAAGCATTTTGTGTTCAGGTGTGAATATGTCACCCATTGTAAGAAAAGATGAGTATTTCCTGAGTTTGTTTTTCCTGCAACATGACATTTTTACTGTCTACACCTGGCAATGGCCATGCAGCGTTGTTCAAAACACATTGTTTCTCATTGAGATAAAGAATTCTTTTCTTCCTTGTCATCAGTCCCATGGGGAAAACATTTCTTGGGGTTTTTTTATTGACACTCATAGCTTCGCTTCAGTTCAGAATCAGTGTCAGCACCTTTCTCTTTTTGGAGGTGACTGCCTCAAGACCAACAGAAAAGCAAAGGAAATAAAGAAAACACTTCCAGTATTGCAACTGCTACCTCTATTTTCAGCACCCCTCTATGAAAAGCTGTTTCAAGAGCTTTAAGTTGTATCTATTAAGAGAGCTTACGTTTCTTACACAATTTATAAAGAACTGCTGCAGTCCTGAACAAGCTGTGGCTTGCAGGAAAGCCACTGTAATTTGAAGGATTATGCTAATTAAGAAATATAATGCCAATGGGAATTTCACTCCATCCAAGATGGCCAAGGAGGAGAGGCAGCCCAAAAGTGGCCACGTAGGAAGCTACATTCCCCTCCTCAAGACAACAGGTACACAAAAAGGACTAAGGAGAATCTATATTCTTCTGTATTAACTAAAAATCACTTTTGGCATTTATTTATTTTTTGTCCAATGTGGTAACTTGACAAATCTGGAAATAAAAAAATAGTCCTCCTTTTTTGTGAGATTTAAATTTGTCCTTTTAGGCTTGTTTCATCATCTGAGCTAAAGGATTTGATGTGGAAGAGACGAAAGCTGTGGATCTAAAGGAGACATGGTAGAAAGCGCTTGGAACATGTCAAAGCTGGAGCGGTGGGAACCTCTGTGTCCCAGTGACACCTCAGTGAGGGAAGCCCCTGGATGAAATACTCTCAAGTGATGTCCAGCATCCAAGATATTCACTTTTCATTTCTCCTCCTGCTTGGGGTTGTTGGTACTTGCTTCTTAGCTGGGGGAAAACTGCTTCTTCCCAGGTGCTGGCTATGTTGGAGAGTGGATGTAGGCAGGCAGGCTGGCAGCTACAGTGAGACCTATTTTATTTATACATAACAAACATAATAAAGTCCTGAGCATTCATGCCTAGGCAACTGTCAGCTTTCAAATCAGTGATTAATTTGTTTCTGTCAGAGCTTGGTGTTACAGAGAATTACCGTGAGCTGGTTGCAAAACTCGAGTGTTATAAAACTATAATTAATGTTTCAGAAACTCCAGGGAAAGTTTATTACAGGCAGAGTGAGAATGACTCTCCAGACACAAACATTCCTCTAATATAACAGCATAGCCTTTGGCATTATCTACACAAGAAAAGATCAGTATAACTTAAATCAGGGTAATTAATTACACAGATGTCATCTGTATATATTTAAAACCAGTTACTCCTTTCACTCTGGCTTTCTGGTAACCCTGATGCCCAGAGCATGCCCTTTGATGCCCAGAGCATGCCCCATCCCTTTTTGCTTCTGGACACATATGCTGATGAGCCAACATACCTCTTCAACAAAGATTCCTCTGTACAACAACTGATGCACCATGAACATAGAAAAGGCTTGCCTTTACTCCACATCCATGCTCAAGGCAGCTTGTAGTCAGTGGCTGTGGTACTCGCTTGCAGTGATGGACACCTGACCTTAAATTCCTGCATCAAATCAACGAGAACAAAGCGAGTATCCCCGCAAGGGTGAGAATAGAAAAAAGAATCCAGTTTGGCAAAATTCTGTTAGAGAAGAACTGCTTCGTGCCCTGCCATGCTTCTGATTCCAATTTAATGGAGTTGGAGATGTGCCGAGATGGACTGATTTCTGATGGGGAGGCTGTAGTCAAAGCCTGCTGAAATGGCAAGGATGTGTATTTCCCATATCGCCTTTTGCTAGTGCAATAGCAAACCTGTTTTACAGCTCAACTAGAAAGCCAGAAGAGTAACTTCCAGACAGCCAGTTTTCTTCACCCACAAGAACTGCAGGCTCTGGTGTGGTATGGACATGCTCCAAGGTCTGGGCAAGAAAGGACCCTTTGCGAAATCCTCTGTGCTGACAGCAGAGACAGCGCAAAGCCCTAGGCTTCATATTGCTCCTCCTGAGTAGCACTGATGCAACCACTTTCAGTGCTCTGCACGTGAGTGCTGGATTCACTGGGGGAATGGGGGCTGGGAGACATTGTGCTTTCCCCATGTTTCCCAGGGTGACAGGACTGGCTTGAACTGATCCTGCTTTTGTGCCTCGAGTTGCCCTGTGTGATGGTAGAATCAGAGAGAACTGATCCAGGCTTTATATACCTCTTTGGGGAAGAAACTAAACTTATGAGTTCACACATTAGCTTGCATTTAGCCCCATAAACAGTTGTGTGGGCAAAGACCAGGGTGGTTGGCTATCACTTGTGAATCAGCCAGATGGAAAGCCGCTGGAGCAGAAAGACAAGTGGCACCAAGCCACAGCCCAGGTTACCCCAGGAAACTCTTCTGAACTTTGCTAGAAAGTTTAATCAAAGCTTGAGAAAGCTGCAAGAAGAATAACTGTAAGAGTTCTCTGTCCTAAACTGCCTGTAGCACCCTCCAAGCAATTTCAGTGCAGTTGTATCTTGAAAAGCCTCATCAAGATCGCTGAGAGATTGCTTTGCATGTTTGTGGAAAGAGAGATAGTAATGTAGATGCTAGTGCAAGGTCAGTCCATGTTGCAGGCATAGCTGAGGGGTACACAGGATGTTGTGGCCATGGTGGTAGCCGTTGCGTAATCCCATAGTTTAGCCAACACACTGAACAGTAATAGGGCAGCCAAGCATGGGCAGGCTCAGTTCCAAGACTGG
The DNA here is from genome assembly GCF_012275295.1 of Melopsittacus undulatus. Lineage (NCBI taxonomy): Eukaryota > Metazoa > Chordata > Aves > Psittaciformes > Psittaculidae > Melopsittacus > Melopsittacus undulatus. Next base: position 11,443,733 of record NC_047535.1, on the reverse strand, counting down.
GCTTTCTGCATAAAGCCTTTTCTTCAAGCAGTTTCTCCAATTACCAGTAAAATCTTTACATCAAACAGATGAAAAGGGTTTTCTGTTAGGTTTCCTTCCCCAGAAACCCTAACAGTCTGCCCTTTAGCTCCATGCTTACCCTCTTGAGATGGATCTGTTGGGGAAGCAGAACTTGACTCTGTATGTTACAACAGCTTTTGGTTTTAATAAACTATTATTTCTTCCAACAGGGGGAACAAGCAGTCAATATGACCATGTTTGAAGGTAAGGTAGGAAAGAACAGATGAGTAGATGAAATTGCACTGCATGCAAATTATCTCATACAGCTAAGAGAGACATTTAGGATTTAGAATGTATGAATATGTTTCCAGGTGTCAAACAAGGATTAAGGGCAATGTAGCCCCAAAATGATGTTTAGGATTTTTTGCTTTCTGTGAAAATACATTGATAATTCTGAGGTGAATCTGACACTTCTGGCACCATTCACTGGCTAGAGAGTTTTCATATTTAAAATGCTAAAACTGAAATCATGTACAGAACCTCATTTCAGTAAGAAAAAAATAGCTCAGAAATGAAGGCTTCTGGTGCACAGCCCCACTGATTGCCATAGCCCATACATAGGTGAGCTCCCATCTTTGTGATTCCTGATGTTGCAGTGAGCGTTCCCAGGTGCACACAGGACACTTGTTGAACCTCCCCCGGGCACAGTGAAAGGTCTCCAGGGCCTGTGAGGCATCTGAACAATTTAATCTGCAGTTGGGCTGCATGACAACAGTTCCAGCCGGAGGCAGAGTGGCATATGTTGAGGCTTTATCCCACAGTCTGCATTGGGGAGCACGGCCAGATTTTAAACTCTACCCAATCTGGAGCAGAGGCTTTTCTGCATAGCTAGGGACAAGAGGACAGCTACCAACCAAAGGATTTTTCTTCTTGCTTTCCAAACATTGTAGGTTCCGAGAAATCCCAGAGATGAGGCAAAAGCCCTTCATGCTTGATCTCCACCCTGTCATAGTTTCTTTTTTCCCCTGAAAAATATTAACAAAACCTTTTCATTCATTTGAAACTTAAAAGCTCAGTGCATTTTTTGTTCTCAGAATTGTATGTTACTATTTTCTCTTTCAGCACAATAGTAGGAAAACAAGCTGAACCTGGAGAAGTTTATGTACAAATTCTGTTCATCACATCATTAGTCTCCAAGCATTTGTTATCACACGGTTATTTAAGAGCACATACTAAACCAGTCTGTTCCCTTTGCCAGGATAGTCTCCATCATATCGGGAAATACTAAGCTGCCATGCAACTCATTCAGTGCACTTCATACTTCTCCCATGAAAACCCACATGATGGACTGTGAGGCCACAGCTCGGAGCTTGACTCTGCTTTCTGGGAAGTGGGCCACATCCATGTCACCCTTTCACAACACCAGGAGGGCTGTTCAATCCCCCATCAACACAGAATGCAGTTTGGCTCATGCATTTGTATTAGGAACTGGTTTCCACTTATGTGGTACCCCATTGTGTCTGGAGGTGTGCTCTGCTGTCCCTCACTCCCTGGTTAGTCCTTCCATCAAGCTCTCAATCAAAGGAAAGATCCATGTCTCAGCAAAACTGCTGAATTTTCATTCCGGTTTGTATTTTAGTAACATAAATGTCTTGCCTTCACCTCTGTGTCCATTATTTCATACATGAGGAAAGAACCCCCCACATCTGCTCACTCCACATTCATGTAGCAGTGGGATAATTGCAGACAAATCACTGCAGCTGTCACATATCTTGCTTTCTTCCTCACTTCTCTGCTTCTGCTGCCTGGCACATGTATGCATCTGCCTCCTGCATCACTTCTGCTTCTGCATTGCTCTGCCTCCTGCATCGCCCCTGCCTCCTGTGTAGCCTCTCTTGCATTTCCTTTGCCTCTTGATTTACCTCTGCCTTCTGCATTGCCTCCTATATCACTTCTCTCTCCTGCATCTCCTGTGCTTCCTGCATCCTTCTCCCTCCTGCATCTCTTCTGCCTCTTGCATTGTCTCTCATTTCTGGATTGCCTTTAGCTCCTGTAACACCTTTAGTTTCTGCATCATCTGCCCCACATGAGGGGCCATGGGCAGAGCCATTTCAGCTTGGGGCAGCCAATACTGGTACTACATAGGACATAGTTCAATGCCCCTCTGTAGACCTTGCTGGAACAAGCTGGAGGTGAAGGCTTGTATTAGAGCAGCAGTCATTACTCCCCTGGAGAGGTCACAGCCTTCAGTAAGATCTCTTAGTGCTTTCTGAGGAGCAGTTTTAGATGCAAAATCTATTTATTTCCTAAAAATTGTTCTTTCTTTGCCAACTACTTTCTCTTCGTTCTCCTCCAGATTTTTGGGGGTTTTAAACTAGAGGGAGAGGTACCTTGGGAATTTACACACCATATCTCTCCTTCCTCTGTCACCTTGCTTTGTCCTTAATTTAAAACCTGGCTTCAACTGGGACAACTGGTGGTGTGTCGTGTGTCCCAGAGGCTTTCAATGCATTATAAGACTGAGCAGGCAGAACTGGTCTTTGCTCTGCCTTTGATAAGTTGCCTTCACACTTCTATGTCTCTGGAACAAAGAGCACAAAGAACAAGCTCCTGAACACAGTCAAGCTGTAACCAAAGAATTGCAGCCAGTACAGTGACATGGAACTGCAGTGCTGCCAGCAGTCCATGGAACTGTCTCCTTCCCAAGTCCTGTCTCCTTGGGAAGGGGATGCACAGCAGACATTTCTTAGGCTTACACCTTGTTGGCAGATTTGGGCTACAGGTCAACAAAATATGGCAGGGTCTTGGCACCAAAAGGTGCATTTTAAGGTTTTGTTTAACAGCAGCAGCTATCTCAGATAATTACTTTTCCATAAAGATGACTGGGGTGTGAAGAAAGGAAAAAATAACACCCTGTATCAGGCACAGCATCTCATAAGAGGTGCAGGATGCTGAGTACTTTTTTGTTCAAAATAAGCTTTGGTAGAAAGGTGAAGAAAGAGAGGAAACTATAAGGGACTGTGACAAACAGGCTTTTCAGACAAAAAAGCCCAACCTCCAAACCAAAAACAATTGTAAGATTTGTTATGGAGAAAAATCTTTTTATGCCTTAAAACCACTAGGGACTGTCATGATAAGAAAGCACTGTACTAGCAGTCAAAAGTCATCTGAAAATGAAGTTTTCCATAGGAGGCCCCCTTTGACCCCATTAACTGTGGTCATTAGAGTATTTTCATGGGGGTTTTTATCCTGTTAGATGTTCACCGGGCCCTCAGTTACGCTATGCTGTCACTCAAGATCCTAAACAATAGTTTGTGGTTGCTCTGATGTGTCAGTGAAAGACATTTAAGTAAAGGACAAACAAATGTCTCTGGCCTTCAAGAAACAATTTTCCAAAGGTTGAACTCATATTGACTCATCCCGGTGCAGCAGAGATGTGCTGAGTGCTCTTATTGCAGCCTACAGGGAAGCAAAAGCGTTTCCTGTGAGAGAAAATAGTGGAGGGGAGCCAGAAATGAATAAGCAGCCTTATTGCACTGGGGATTAAAAAACCTCCTGCTATGAAAGGGCTGAGCAGGGCTCGTTAAAGCATTGATGAAGACAAAGAATAAAATTATGATGGAGTAGACAGCGTAAAATTATAACCTACAGCTTTAGGGTAGGAAGGAAGTGAGCAGTAAAGGAATTGGCCTGTGTGGGAGGCAGCAGGTTTCTCATCTTCTCCTGGAGCATCTTGCCATGTCACATTGCTAGAGGTAATGTACTGGGCTGAAGGGGTTTCCGGTGAACCTCTGTTCTATCCTTGTATTCCCTTTCCCTAGGGCAATGCTGCCCAAGCTGGACAGAATCTTCTCAGAGCATCAGCATGCTGCTCTCAAATGCCACTGCTATTGCCATCACCTACAACCCCCCATCTTTAAGGTACTTTTCCAAGAGGGGTTTATCTTGTAGATTCCATGTTCAGGATCAGCACCTGCACATCAAGCCTGAAACACATCTGCACTCAACGTATGGTGCTGTGGGTCTGGAGTGGATGGTGGGCTTTTTTCAGACCAAGGCTTCTGCATTTCTCTTCAGTGGCCACCAGCCTTCCCAGGACAGGGAGCAGAAGCAGGGAGTGATGAACGGCCCTACAGACAGGCTGAGACCCTGACTTTGGAGCCAGCCCTGCAGAGTCAGGGCCAGCAGAGATGGATGCGCATCACAGAAGTACTTCAGGAAGAGCTGCTGCACTTCTGACAACTGTGCAGGGACCTTGTGTGTCAGAGATACTCCTTTGATCCAGCCACTCAAATTGCCTGAAGGAAATTGCTGGAGTTTGCTGATGTGTTGGGGGTTTGTGACATGTTTCCTAATTTCCTGCTGGGAGATTTGAGATGGATTAACTTCACTTATGTCAAAGGGAAGAGCATTAACTAGGTTCTTGCTTTGTCTCACTGAGTGATAAGCATCCATCACCTGAGGAACTTCAAAGCCTAATAGACACAGGGACTCTGGAGCCCCCAACACAAAAGGGATATGCACCTGCTTCAGTGAGTCCAGAGGAGGCCACAGAGATGATTCTGAGGGCTGGAGCAGCTCTGCTCTGGAGCCAGGCTGAGAGAGCTGGGCTGGGGCAGCCTGGAAAAGAGAAGGCTCCTTAAGGGGAGACCTGAGAGCAGCTCCAGTGCCTAAAGGGGCTACAGGAAATATGGAAAGGGGCTTTGGACAAGGGATGTAGGGACAGGCCAAGGGGAATGGCTTTAACCTGCCAGAGGGGAGACTGAGATGAGCTCTTAGGCAGAAGCTCTTCCCTGGGAGGGTGCTGAGGCGCTGGCACCCGGTGCCCAGAGAAGCTGTGGGTGCCCCATCCCTGGCAGTGCTCAAGGCCATTGTGGAAGGTGTCCCTGCCCTTCCAACTCTAACCATTCTATGATTCTATGATATCATTTGGCAAGGGCTGTAGACAGAGAACAAAAATCTCATTAGACCAGCAGATAACTGTTGCAAGGGGGGAAAGACAAGCTCCCCTGTTGAACCTCCACTGCTCATTCCATACCACCTTTGTCTGGGAGCTCTCCAGAAAAACATTACACAAATGCCACTTACATAGGAAAAGCCACCATCCTCTGAAGTCTTTTTCCTCTTCACCCTTCAAATGCTACCAAAATGATAATCAAAACAAACTTGCAGGAAACATGCCAAACTAGAGCACCACACACGAATCCTGGCCTGCAGACATGGCCAAGAGCACTGCCTGTCACTGTGATCAAACTACATTGTGTGCATCTTACACTATGAAATCCTTCTGTGTGGGAGGATTCAAATGGTCTCGGTGAAACTAAATGTGAAAACCAAAGCTACTCTATCAATTTACGTAGCCAATGTGCATGAGCAACCCCCCATCAATGTTAAGACACTGTCATCCTAAAGCAGCTGCTCTGCACTGTCTCTGACCTCTGAGGCATGATCCTCCAGGGAGACCTACAAAGTAACTTCAGAAAAGAGAATTACAACTTTCAGTAACAGGATTTGTAACTCACATCTCCACCAAACCAGGGATGCATCACATTTCTCTGCCCATCCTCCTTGCTAAATGTTTTTGCATTCAACAGGCAGTGACAACTGCCTTCTCTTTTTCTCTCTCTATTAGCTGTGAAAGATGTAATACCTGTTGCACTAGCTAATTTGCTCCTCTGCCCTCCAGGAGCTACCTGTTTGTCCTCTCAAATTACTCAATCTATTCACACAATAAAGCTGTGCTTAAAAGAATCATTCCCAGATACCATTTCCCTCTCCCAGGCTCATAAAAGACTTGTTTTTAAAGAAAAAAGTGAATACCCATCCTACTCTTTGTGCAGCCCCAGGCTACCTGCACACACCCTCCTCCTGTGCCACCAGCTGGGTGAGGACAACACAGAGCTTCAGCAGGGAGGAGTGTCCTTGTATTGGCCACATTTCTGATTGTATCTTTTCCTCCTGAAAAACAAACTTTAGGAGAGGGTGAAAAGGCAGAATACTGAAGCTAAACAGAATTTCACAGCAATTGTTATAGACTCCTAGAAGGACTTAGGGTGGAAGGGCCCCCCTCCCCCCCCAGAAGTTTGCAGGCCAACCTCCTGGTCAAAGCAAGACTCCTCACTTGCACAGGCCACTTTTAATGCATCTTTTCTGTATATAAATGGAGGTTATAAGGAAGATGGAGAAAGGCTTTTTTTACCTGCCTGTAGTGACTAGACAAGGGGCAATGGTTTTAAACTGACATAGGGGAGATTGAGATTGTAACAAATTTCTTCTTTATATCCAATGACAGTGGTGAGACATGGAAAGATGTTTCCCACAGAAGCTGTGGCTGCCCCATCCCTGGCAGTGTTCAAGGCCAGGTTGGACGCAGGGGCTTGGAGCAAGCTGCTCCAGTGAAAGGTGTCCCTGCCCATGGCAGGGGGTTGGAGCTGGATGAGCTGTAAGGTCTCTCCCAACCCAAACCATCCTGTGACTCTGATTCTGATGCATAGGGTATCTGTGATCCCAACGCTCACAACTGAAAAACTTTTATTTATCAGTCCACATGGAAGTGGGGATATGGAGGGGTCCCCCACTGAGAACCAGCTCTTTACTGGTGTTTCTGATGTTAGAAGATACAATTCTATCTTGTTGCTCTGCTACTTTTTTCTGGAAAACAAAAAGGTTATCAGGCCATTACAAGCCCCCTGCAAAACACTGGGTCTGTTCTGGGACACAAGGGAATGACTTAGTAAAAAGGAAAGGCCTGGGCAAAAACTCAATAACAACCAAAAATTAGAGGAAAACATGCTTTTGAAATCACCTTCCCAGAGAACAGAGAATGTGGACCATCATGATTATTTCTGTAGTTTTCCCTGGCTCATGAACTATGCTTCTTCCTCAGCCTGTCATTTCTGCATGTGCACTGAAGGTTGTCTAGACCAGAGGCTGCAAACAGGGACTGCACCACACCACTTGCTCATCATGAGAGCAACACGTGTTCATGCATGCATCCTGCACTGGCTCACACACAGATGCCTCGAAGAAGGAAACCAGAAGACAGAACCTCAGAAGTGCACAGGAGCACACCAGTGTGGGCACTGCTGTGCAAACCCACCACAGGAACATGTTGAATCCATGTGAGCTCCCTGGTGCTCATACTTGCAGAATGCACAAGGGCACAACCCTACAAGTATCAAGACATACACATCCAACCCTTGCTAGAGTCTCAGATCTCTTCACCTCATCAGGTCACTTCCAGATTTCAAATATGACAGCACAGACACATTTATATTCCCCAGGAAGTTTCCCCCCAAAAGCAGCCCAAGGATTCTACAAGTGAGGACCTGAAAAAAATGCAGAGGCCTCAGATACCTTGAGATAAGAGCAGACATTAAAAAAGCATAAACAAAAGACATTATGATTATTTTGCCACATCTCCAGACTTGAGAGGAGGCTGAAGTAACCTTTACATAATCCCATTAGCATTTCCAGTGAAAATAATGGCATTTTAGAAAGCAGAACAATGTCTTTTCTTATCATCCAGAAAGGTTAAAGGTATTTTTCTGATTTAATATTTTATAATTTATATTAAGCCACACAGAAGAGTAAGGTGGGGGGGGGGGGGGGGCGGGGGTGTGGTGTGCGGAGAGAGTGACACAGAAGAAGTTGCCCTCTACTTTTCTGGTAACATATCATCCAGCAGCTGGGCAAGAGCCAAGTGTGGGAGCAACACCACTTTTCTATCAACTCTACAGGCAAGAAAACTTTCTGTTGTGCCCTGCTATGGTAAGGCCCCTAGATGCTCCTCCAAGCTCACTACACTGTCACTTGACACTGTTTCACCCTCACATCTCTTCAGGAGCTGACACTCGCTCAAGCTGCTGCAGTCCAGTGGATGGAAAACCTTCAGCCTGCTTGTCACTGTCTGTCCTTCCCCCAGTGCGGCAGGGTGCTGGCACAGCCCTGGCCAAGCTGCTGCAGCCTCCACACTGGGAAGGGGTGAGACAAAAGGAAAGCTGAGGAGAAGAGACCACTGTGGATGGGGGAGCATGAGTGAGAAAAGAGGAAGGGTGTAGAGGCTGCGGTCTCAAAAATAGGTCGTGATGCCCATGAAGAACCAAGGCAGTCAGCACACAAATGAATATCCACCCATGGTCTCAATAATAATGACTTTGTCTGCAGAGTAGCAGCAGGTTGGGACCAGCACTTCTTCAGGTCCACAAACTGCCCCATCTCATGGGCCCTTTGGCTAGGTAGGGACAAGCTGCTGGCTCAAAGGACTTGTGGTCCAGTGTTATGGTGGGTGCCCCACTGCTGCACAGGAGCTGTGACCATACAACACTTGGGTAAGTATCTCCCGGTTTTTATCTCTGGTAGGGAATGTAAATTAGGAGGTTATTCTGTGCTGAAACATTCTGGAAAGCCAGAGCTGAAATCTCTCACTTGTCTCTTCCATCTGTTTATTTTTACCACTTAATAACACGTCTGTCTCGTCAACTGTTCCTGACACCCTGGCAAGAAAATCTAACTCAGTGAAGACAGCTTTATCAAAGAGACATTAGCTCTTCATCATTGTGTGACACCACGTCAGTTCTTCTCATGTGTATGAAGTCTGGTCTATGATTTCAAAGAGTGTCTTCCATCTCTTTGAGGAGCTGATATGACCAATATACTTGAAATTGTTGATTATTATGCAAAAGGTTATCCAAACTGTGAAGATAAGAAGCAACTTCAAGCACTTCAAGGATTCTCATTTGTTTTGTGATACGCTTCTCTCTTCACTGCCATATGATGTCATAGACTAATTTCAAGTGATTAGTAGCAATGACAAAACAGTCATTGAAATAATTTTTGATAGGGGAGAGAACTCTGGGATGATATGAAAAGGCCATGCTATCAATAATTTCTCACCATTAAAAAGATCCTAGTCTGCAGACTTCACCATGACACCAAACCGGCTTCTGTCTTTGCTTTCCAAAGAGGTATCCCACTCTCTGCAGAGGGGTAGCTTGCCTGAGAGCATGCCAGTGGTGCTTATCTCCTGTTTAATATGGATAATCTCAGGTTTGTTGCCTTTGTAGTGAATGGCTTCACTCACCCCTTTTATTTAAAACTATCCTCCTAATTTTATTATTAATCAATCTGCTGTTGGGGAGGCCTGGAAGAACTGAATGTGAACCGTCTTACAGAACTGTTTTACCACCTTTCCCTTATTTTCTAGGCCTGCCATAAATGTGGAACCAGCTGAGCTGAGCCAATGTCCTTGTTTACTCTTTGGACAGGGAGCAGTGATATTTCACTGAAAGAGTCTTGCATCTCCCAGTTTGCTGTTCAGAATCACTCTGAACATGTCTACTCTTTTGGGCATGTATTCTGGTACCAAATCACAGGAGCGTTGGCTGGAAGGGACCTAATCCAACCTCCTGTTTGAAGCAGGAAGACTGCCAACGTTAGGAAAGAGGACAGCTGTGGGTGTCTCCATGTGCAAAGTATTATGGATAAAGGCCATCTGTGACACACTGCCTTTGATAGCACTGCCTGGATTTAGCGATTCAGGACCTCCTTCTTAGTCCTGAGCCTGGTATCTTACAGAATCATAGAATTACAGACTGGTTTGGGTTGGAAAGGACCATAAGATCATTTAGTTCCAACCCCCTTCCATGGGCAGGGGCACCTTCCACTAGACCATGTTGTCCAAGGCCCTGTCCAATCTGGCCTTGAAATCCTCAGTTACTGTGTGGTGTATGGTCTTGTTATGCTTATAGGAAGCAGACAACCTGGTGTTTCAGAAGCGATCCTCAGCTAATGACCTAATGAGTGCATTTTAGAAAAAAAGCAATTCCTCTCTGAGGTCAAGAGATCACCCTATCCAGTCATTGCCTACAGGAAAGGTAGCATAACTGCTAAAGAACTTGACAAGCTGCCCTTTAGGAAGCTCCTTCCTTCCCTGGGAAGGAATGAGGAATGGCCACCTAATGCCTTCAGGATCTCTTCTGCATGTATGAGAAGCTACCAGGGAGGGAGGAACAAAACAGCATTATTAAGTCTTGTTTCTGGTGCCTTCCTTATCCCTAACTTGCTAGTTTACTTGTGTGACCAATTCTTCAGATGCAGAAAGATCTGCCTTATGCTTATCGCTCTCTGGTTGAGTCTGGTGAGTGGCTGGTCCAAGACCAATCTTCCATTTCCTTGCTTTGGTCATAGAAAAGCCAACTGAGAACAAACCTTAATGGATCTGCTGCCAACAGAAGGGTGCCAGGCTTGAGTGCATATGCCAGTGCACATGCAACATGCTTCTTGACTGCATGCTGGGCCGGTGATTTTCCAGTAACTAAATAAAAACCAGACAGAATTGGCATATCCCTGATTCTGACTGCCTTGTTTTCTCACTCCTTTTGGGCACACTTGCCTTGTTTTGTCAGGAACTGCCAAATACAAACAAAAGAGCTGAAAACTTCATCCAACCAAACTCCATAGAAGAGCGCATCAGGCTGTTGAGCAAGGTCCTTCCCTTCACTACATCTGCATTAGCAGAGAAGAAAAAAAGGGCAGCCATCTAAAAATAAAATGATATCGGTGTTGCTGTTTTCATTAGAGATTAATGAATGTTTTACAGCTTTGGTTCACTAGGTGCTTCTCAAAGAAAACAGGAAAAGCAACTGTATTGCCTGCATAAACGATGCTGTTTGTAGCCTCTGGGCACACAGTGGCACAGGAACGATGGGAAGTAGAGGGTAATGGCTGTGGCTATGAATGGATAAGTGAAGGTATGGAGGCAGAGAAGGAATGTAAATTAGAGCTGATTTCTTGGTGCTACTTTTCCTGCAGTTACGCATCTAATGAATGAGTCCCAGGATTTAACAGGTCTTGTAGCCCTTCTGGGGGAATCACACTAAGTAATGGACTGGTTTTCTTACTAAAGGCAGTATGAAGACTAGGCATTGTCCAGCCATAGGGTCTTTGCAGGCTATGTCCCAGCAAAGAAATGCAATGGAATAGCATCAGATTTCCAGGCTTTTACATTTGGAGATATCACCTGCTACTTCAGTGTATGAAAAGGCATGGGAATGTACTCAAAATTGATAGGGAGAGGACAACCTGAAATGACACAGCAAGGTGGGCATGATATGCACTGTCAGATGGGAAAGGGAAACAGTGAGAATGGCTGTTTGCTGCAGGTCAGTGTCATGGCAGAGAGCAAGCAACTGATGCGGCAGGAAGAGGTAAGGTCAGGTCACATAGATTTGAGGGTAAAACAGCCTTGTCCGGGAGCCAGGATGGATGGAAGGGGCAGCAATGACAAGAGGAATTAAGCATTGAGTGGGCAGAGGCTGTTGGAACTTCTTGGCCACAGGCATGCTGTAAGCAGAGTATGAAACGATGGTGCATTGCATGGAGATGGGTGCTCCCTCCTTTCTAATCTTCAGGCTGGCCACAGGGAGCTTATGGCTCCCAAGGACTATGGATGGAGATCAGGAAGGATGTGATCAAGAGAAGCACAGTAATCTTGGATGAGTTGCTCAACCTCAATGCTGCGATATGAAAGCATATATTGAATTGAAAATTGACTGGCACTAAACAGTTATACCACCATGGGGGAGTTCAGATTTCACATGTAAGGGGGGTGAAGACATAGCTTCACCCTCTCCTACAATGAATCCATCTGGCAGTAGGGCACCAGGCTGCCACGGCCAGAAGCTTGGGATTCAAACTCCACTTTTGCAATTCAGCTTTGCAAGTGCTTATGTTCTTGGTTTAACCGACTAAGGTGCATTGAAATGTGATGGTAGCCCTGGGCTTGGCTGCAGGGTCTCCCTGGAGGAGCACAAGAGCTGGTGACAGGGACAAGTCCTATGGTTGGCACTGGAACAGAATGACCCAGCCACCCAAAAGCCAGCCCCACTTTACAAAGGAGATGGATAATTCACAATAAATCCTGACATTTTAGCTACACATTTCACCTGACATTATTTCATCCTATCTCATGCCACTTGATCCACCTTCTGAATCCCAACTTCAATATTCAGTTACCTAAAAAAAGAAACATATAAGAGCCTTATGTTTTTGAACCCAATAGGTCAACAAGAACCCAGAACCCAGTAAGAGCACAGCAGGTCAATATTAAAGTCAAACCATGACAATTACATCAATTAGAGGATAAAATGAAGACAGTTCACTTGGAGCCGCATGAAGCTTGTCTGCATCCAAAAACACCAGCAGTGTTTTATTCAGAAAAAAATAAACAGCCTCACTTTGAATGAGATTAACATTCATGCAAGGTGACATTTGCCATGATTAGATGAGCCAGAAACACATTTTGCCCCAACAATATAGAAGGGTGGGTACAGTCCTCATAGGGACAATGAGACTCACATCTCCTAAATGCCTGCATAGACATTCTCACTGACCTGTCTTAAGTTTCTGCTGGTGTTGAGTTGATATTTGGTTCTCCTTTCTATTAGCTCATCATTTTCTGGTTTAGCTTCTCCCTCAGACCATCTTATTTAAAATACTTTCTGTCAATTATTCACTGTTTTTACATTTTCTCTTAGGAGACTTTCTAAACTTTAGCCTGATGGGGCTCCTTTTCTTACCCTTGGCTCTACTCACTGTGAAGAGAGTAAAAAGCCTCCCCTGTTCTCTTCAGAGAGGTTTCCAGCAATTGCAGGATGGCTCATCTGGAAGCAACATTTCCTATTTTTCCATGATGCAACAGACACCATAGATAGAGATGCAAGCATCTTCACTGCTGAAGAACTACAACTTAGAAAATGCTCTCTACACCACCATTTTATACCAAGACAGAAGACACAGCTTGGATGCTCTCACCACCCCACCATCCTTGACCTCTCAAGAAGTCTTTAAGTCTTTCTTTCAGAGGACAACAGCCAGAAAGAAGAGAACTCTGGCAGTCTCTAGTCCAGCACCCTGTCAGATCACAGAATCATTAGGGTTGGAAGAGATTTCTGGAGATCTAGTCCAACTCCCAGATCAGTTCATTAGCACCTTCTCCAGTCCAGACTGCACTGTCCTCTGAGGATCACAGAATAGTTTGGGCTGGAAAAGGTCATTCCACACCCCCTAAAATGGGCAGGAGAACACTAGAACGTGTTGCCTAAGGCTCTGTCCAATCTGGCCTTGAACACTGCCAGGGATTTACACATATTTACCACTTCTTTGGGCAACCTGTGCCAGGGCCTCATCACCCTAACAGGGAAGAACTTCTGCCTTGTATCCAACCTGAATTTCCCATTTCAGTTTGAGCCCATCACCCCTTGTCCCGTCACTACAGCCCCTGATGAAGAGCCCCTCTTCAGTATCCTCGTAGCCCCCTTCAGACACTGGAAGCTGCTCTGAGGTCTCCAAGCAGCTTCTCTTCTCCAGGCTGAACAGCCCCAATGTTCTCAAGTCTGTCTCCATCTGGGATGTGCTCCAGCCCCTGGATCATCCTCACAGCATCCTCTGGACTTGCTCCAACAGCTCCATGTCCTTCTTATGTTGAGTACACCAGCACTGGATATAGTGCTGCAAGTGGGGTCTCAGGAGAGCAGAGTAGAGGGGCAGGATCACCTCCTTCAACCTGCTGGTCATGCTTCTATTGATGCAGCCCAGGACACAGTTGATTTCTGGGCTCAAATATACATTGAAGCCGGCTCACGTTCAGTTTGTCATCAACCAACATCCACAAGTCCTTCTCTGCAGGCCTGCTCTGAATGACTTCTCCACCCAATCTGTAGCTGCGCCTGGGATGGAGGTGATGGGGTCATTGGTCAATGTTGAACTATTTGATCATCCTCCCAGGCCCTTGCTGAGCAATCACCTGGACCTATGGTGTAACCTTTATCAAACAAATAGCAGAGAAGCAGGCAGGGAGGGGACTGTGCTCACTTGGGTTGTCCTTTGGGCACTGCTCACCAGTGGGTCTCTCTGGACAGCTGGTTCTCCACAAAAGGCAGCGCATGAGGTTGCCCACAGTGAATGCACAGACAGGCACTTAGGAAAAAAAAAAATCTATCTTGCACTAATAATAACTTTTTTAAGGTTCTTCCTCCCTCACTCTGTTTTTTCCAACTCTCGCATGGAGGAAATTCGGCATCTGAGAGGAACTCAGGACTGCACAGGACTTAACAACCTTTAATGCCCCTGCGTACCATGCTAGGAAGGGACACGTACCTGCCTAGTGGCTGCTACTGATGGAAAACCAGCCTCCATTGTAAACACACACTTGACAGAATATCTGACCTTCCTTTTCCTGGCAAGCAATTGTCTTGCCCCAAGTATAAATACATTCTTGAGAAATACATAAATGCATAACTTAAAACCTGCTTTGGCACAAGCAGGACTCACAAGGAAAGAAAACCACACTGCAACCCCAAGGGAGAACTTATATGTTCACATAATTCCATTTGCTTCCCTTGGTCAAGCATTGTGACGCCTGCATGAGTGTGAAGAGAGCCAGCAGCTGTAGCTGGGTTTTGAGGCTGCATCAGTACTCTCCACAGGTCTGTAGTGTTTATGGGTTCCTCATAATGTTTAATGCTGTCACTTTGGCTTTCAGGCAATGCCCAATTCACAGAACGCATCAGGCGGTGCCCTTTAAGCTACGTGTTGTTCCTGGCAATAGTGGGGTGGCCCTGTCCTCCGCCAGACATGACAACAACTCCTTGCTGATCCCTACCTCTCCCATGGGATGGAGTTATTTCCAGTGGGCTTCAGGGCCCACATGCCACAGTGTGCAGATGAGAGAACCCTTTCCAAGAAAGCAGCTTTGGCCTCATTTGGATAGGGCGGTTGCCAAGACTAGAATTCTCCCTCTGATGGATTCTGACATATTTAGCACTCAAATAACTGTTTTCTCTATTAAAAATAGTTCCTAAGGTTGGGCATGTCAGCCCATGGAGTCAGGGGTAGTCCTGCCTTGGGCCAGCCCTCAGCAATGCTGAGCAGAGGTCACTCAGGTCGCTTTCATCATTCTCCTCTGGCTCACTGATGGAGTTGGAGGGGTTGCTGCTGGGCAAGCTATGGCCAAAGCCTGTCCTCACTGATGCTTGTCCCTTCAGATCCATGCTCAGCGCCACTGTGTCCCGGAGGCACACACCACCTGCACGGGCAGGAGTTCTCCAGTAGTTTGGCTGGGAGTAATTCATGTGGCTGAAAAACTGCCCTAGCAGAGATTTCTGGAGGGTTGTCTGCAGGCTTTCACAAATCCTCTGCTTTGTGCTCAGCTGGGTGTAATGCAAATCCAACTGCAGGACCACATCTGTCTGGAAGGGGAGAGCAAATGTCACAGTGTGAATCAGAGACTAAGACTTGAAGCAGAGCTTTTTTTACTTTTGCTGCTGTCAACAGAAATGCCAGACTTAGCTGGCTGGTCTGCAGGCTCACAGCCCCATGCTGTGGCATGATGGAGCAATGCTACTGTCTCAGAAAATGAGCTGTTACATATATCCATGATATTTGTGGGACTCGGACACGGTTCCTTAATTTCAGAACTTCTGAAATCAAGCCACTTCACTGGACATCGCACTGTCACTGAGAGCATCACTTCTAAGATGCTGGCACAGGAAGCAGGATTAGAGGGGGGACTGCACCCATACAAAGAATGGCACAACAGCTGTCCTGACCATGGCACAGGACTGCTGCACATGTGAGAGGAAAGCATGCAAGAGAAGGGACAGAACCACTTAAACACACATTGCACAGTAAAAGCCAGCTGTTTTAAACAGCAGTGCCCCACAGGGATCTGTTAACAGCCTAGGACTATTTTAGATTTTGATAAAAGATGAAGAAATCAGAAAATAACCATATCTGTGGCAGCCAAACCCCTGGCCATGAACCCAAGCATGGGGCTGTGCCTCAGATGCCTGACTGTATAAAGCAGCGATATGTATAACAGAGCAAGAAGATCTTGGCAGGCAATGCATGGTCCAGGTCTCCCATCTGCACTTAAAAGTAATGCTGAATGCTTGGGAAGGGTTCAGAAAAGAGCTCCAGGAACAATCAAGAACTGTAAGAGCTGTCATATACCAAGGCATGCCATGCATTCAGCAAATGGAGCTCATTGTAGGCAAATCCAAGCAGCAGCTCAAGAGCAATGTTTGGTAGGAGTCTGCATGGAGCAGAGCAGATGAGCAGCTGGCAAGATCCACTGCCTGGGTGCTAGAGGGAAAAAGAAATCAGATGAGAAACTAAGTGCTCGCTGCTATTTGGGGAGAGAGAATCTGCAGGAAGAGACAAGCCATGGGTCTAGCAATTCTGCCTCTCTCATGGGCTTTAAATAGTTTGACGGTTTTCTGAGGTCTGCCAAACAGGCACAGCTTGGGCCATGCTTGGTATTGTCACCCTGATAGCAGGGGATAACCTCTCCCACTGCTTGAGATCCTGGCCAGCCCGTGAGCAAGCACACAGCCTAGTGAGACATCTTCCATCCAAAAGATTTGGGCTAGCCTGATCTCCCCATGGTTGATGCAGGTAAAGAACAGCCTCCATGGCTGGGCAGCACAGAAAAACAGAGCAAGCCAAGGGAAAGAAGATGGGTTTTGTGCCTCAAAGATGAACAAACCCCTGTAACATCGATCTGGATGTTGCACTAACAGAGGCATGCCAGGCATTGTCCATGCAGAGTCACAAGAGCACATCCAGCTCGAGTTAGTGGGGATGGGGAGTACAAGTTATGTGAGGGTGCAGGAGAACCACAGATATTTGCACCTGGCAGCTCCCTACCTGAATTTTCTGTAGTCCACAGAGCTGGAAGACACAGTCCAGCTCCTCCTGCTTGTATACAGAGGAGAGCAGAGACTTGACTTGGTCCCAGTGGTTTTCCTTCGGGATGGCCTCACTGTCCATCTCCTGTGTCAGGAAAACAAGAAGAAACATAAGGAAGTTTCAGCATCAGCCTGGGCATGGAGGCACAACTGCCCATCAAACATACTGCTTCTCTGCACACAGCAGTGCCCAGGGCTAGCCTGTGACGTTGGCACTTTGGCTGGTGGAAATGTTGTACACGCTGGTGGAAGTACTACAGAGTGCAAGAAACAGAAATACAGAGCTTTTACACACTCACCTTGTGTACATCAGTGACAAGACCTAGCTAAATGTCCCATGAGTCATTTACTGGGAAAACTGTGGTAATACTAGGATTTACAGCAGAGCAGGTAGGAGCAACAGCCACTATCATAATTGGAGGAGGGAGAAAGCTTTCCAAAGACATAGCTGGAGAAGTGGAGTTGTAGCAGGTGCCGAGTTAACCCGCTACCAGCTACAGAACTGTCAATTCTTGGGGAATTACTCAAAATCATTCAAAACAGCCCCATCTCTATGGGATACTCTTCAGTAATAATAGCATAAGAAGGGACAAGGGAATAAGGGCCTTATTAAATAGCATCTTGCTTTGGATTTGAGCATTCCAGGATGAGTGACAGCCCACAGTTCACTAGTCCTTTCCATAAGAAGGCACTTACGTCTGCCAGCTGGCTCTGACAACTAACACGGTGTGATCCTGCTGCCCTGACTTGGCCAGCAGTAGGATGGCCTGGCATGGCTTTGGGTGTGGGAGCGGAGCAGCCGGGTAAGGCTCCCTGCAGCCACAGACAACGCCAGTGGTGTGCGAGGAGGGTTCGACCCTTGCAAAATATTCTTGCTACTGTCAGGAGAAGTTACACTGGGCACGATGATGAAGGAGACTGAGAACACTGCAGGGGGCAGAGATCAGAGAAGCCTTTACAGATCCTCCCTGAACTGCTGCCTGCAGGGGCCCAGGCCCTTTTTTTTTTTTTTTTTTTTTGACTAAGAGAATATTGAGAGTAGAAAGTAAAATGTTGGATCCCAAATGCTGGCTGGGATCTGCAGCATCAGGGTCCTTCCCTGCTTGAAAGGCTAGCTGAGCAGGAGTAACACCATTGCTGATCAAAACTGCACTGGAGGCAGGCTGAAGAAATACCATTTATCTCTGTACAAAGCAAAGCCAAGTCCCCTCTCTGCACTTGGCAACTCATTAATGGAAACATAAATTGGAGGGAGGCTAGGGAAGATCAGGGCAGTGAACAGAGATGGTAGAAAAGAAGACAGGTATGCCAGTGAGAGGAGAGCATAGCTCACATGGGAATGGAGCAACTCTCCTTGCCAGGAACCCTCGTTCCTTCCACCAGCCTGAACTGTGCCTGAAACAGGAGCACTGCAGCTTCTGCAAGTGACCACTGTCCTCTCCTTCCACCTGGCTCCCAGCTACCTTGATGCCATCACCACTATGCTGAGCTCAACAGCCAGGTTAAACTAAACCTGGAGACCAGAGAGAGGCACAAACCAGAACCGCCTGGATGCCAGTACTGCAGGGTCTTGGCAGGAAGACTGCAAAACGAGTGGAGTAGCCCTTCTGCATCCAGCTAGATCCATTCTTCAGCCCATGCTTCAGAAAAGACGGGATGTACATGCTGCCAGTCTTGCCCACGTGAACCTATCATGCCAGCCTCGCCCACATGAACCTACCATGCCAGCCTCCTGCCATGGAAAAAAACAGTGACTTTCTGAGCCAAAGGTGGTGTCTATGCTTTCTATAGCTTTCATGGACTCCTATGAAGGTGACAAAGTTATTTTTGAACCCTGCTAGACTTGTAATACCCATGACAACCTAACCACTAGAAAGAGAATCGTTCATGGCCAGAAGCCCTCCTCATAGTCACCCCACGGCTATTCCCCTCTCATCACCATCCATGATGATGCTGTAAGCACCCTCCTCCAGCCTTCTCGTAGTTGCCTCACTGCTGTTTCCCATGTGTCTGTTGATTTCTGCAGTCCTGACTTCCCCTGGGGCATCCCCATTCCTGTGACCTCTCCAAGAGTGGCTCCTCCAGGGATTCACCAGCTTGTCAGAGCCACATTCCCTTTGTCTCCTTGCAGGCACAGATGCTAAGTGCCTGCTTTTGCAATTGTGCTAGCAGCCTTTGCAGACACTGAACCTTCAGTGATTAACAGCGCAGTTGGGTTTCAAATAGCAGGACAGGGGTGCTCAGATCTGTGCTAATGCACTGGACTCTTCTAGACATCTGTTTATTGCTTTGCAATTTTGAGCCCCTTGAGGTTGGACTACCCTTTTTTTCAGCCTAAGAAATAAAATGCCTGGTGTACTACAGACATGACTAGCATAGATAGAACAATATCCCATCCCAAGTTAAACCAGGAAAAGCCAAACAGCATCAGGAAGTTTAGATGCTCTGAACCACAGAGCCTCCCTGAGTGGGATGAATTCAGTCCCAAGCACTGAACATCCAAAATACCCTGACTCATTTAGCAGTGGCCCATAATTCTTTTGCTTTCCCTTTGCTGCTGAGGTACTTGTAGAAGCCATTCTTGTTGCCTTCAGATTCAGCTCTAGATGGGCTTTGGCTTCCTAATCCCATGTCTATGTGCTGGGCCACATCTCTATAGTCCTCCTCCACCACCTGCCCTTGCTTCTACCCCTTGTACAACTCCTTTTCATGTGTGAGCTCAGTTAGAGCCCCCTGCAAGGTCACACAGGCCTCCTGCCACCTTTGGCTGACTTCTTGCTCATCAGGTGGACTTTCAAAAGTTCACCAGCTCTCCTTGACCTCCTGCCTCTGGAGGGCCATGTCACACAGAAACACCTTCAAGACATTTACCTGGGCAAGGAGCGACCTAATCTTGAGGGGTCAGTTAAAGCCCTGACATATGAGGTTCAAAGCAGGTGCCAGTAACTCATTATCCACAAGTATCTGCCCCTCCACTATATTCCCAACCTCAGTAGCCTCCTGTGCTTTCAGAATCTAATTGCATGCACATAAGTCTTCTCTTTCATTAGTCTCCTTTATCATTTCTGGCTGTGTAGGAGTTAGGAAATGGAGAAAATGATTTTTTAAATTAATTATTTAGCCAATTCATAATTATTTATAAAAATTTCCGCCCAGGTGGAATATGTTCTTTAATGAAGAGAATGCCCAGGAAGTGGCAAGGCCAGAGTTTTGGCTGGCCCAGAGTTTCACGTATTCTAAATGGGAAAGCATAACTGAAGAGGCCATTAGGTCAAATAGCTCCCGACCAAGTGACTTAAAAATGAGCAGATCCAACATAAAAGTTTAAAACATAAGCATTTAAACAGTACAGAGCAAAGAAATGGGAACATCTTGGCTCAGCATTATTCCTTTGTATGTATGTCCTAGAGCAGCCTCTCTCTCTGAAGACACCGCTTGTCAAGTAAAAATGCAAGCAGGCAAGCCACAGGATGGGATAGAACACTGCCATTGGGCAACTAAAGAAAATGGATCAATTCTATAAGCTCTCATCATCATCCTCTGAAAAGCCCTACAACAAGCCCAGGCTCTCTGCTTAACTCACTTTGATAAGCAGAATGTGGCAAATGGTGGGAAAACTACCATTAGGGTAGTCAAACAAACAGCTCCCTGGGTTCATTGCCAGGCATTACAACATATACCTCAGATCTAGCCTCGTTCTGTTTGCCTTCAGCCTCAGATCCTGCATCTCAGCCTTGCAAGTGTGGCACAGACAGCCCCCCAGCTCCCCTCAGCATCTCCAAGGAGGCTGGCTCAGTGAGGATGCAGACAGCTTGCCCAGATCCTGACAGGAGCCAGGTGCCCTCCTGCAGATGCCCGTGCATCTCACTGTGGTCCCACAGGGCAGTGGGTGTCCTTGCTGTGGATGTTTAATGTGGGGCAGTTTAACTGTAATTCACTGAAGTGGGAGGATGTGCTGCCACGTCAGCAGACACCACTGGAGGTCAGTGTGCGCCAGCACCACTGCGGAGTAGGCTAGGGATGGGGAACTGTGAGGGACTGAACTGAAATCAGACTCCACCGTCCACTGTCTCTAAGGTTGGTATGAGAAGGTGAGATGGGATTCCACCGACCACTATCTCAGAGCTGGGTGGGAAGAGTTGACCCCAATGTCCATTGCCTGACAGATGGGTGGGAGGAGCTAAGATTTTTCTGTTCATTATCTTAAGGATTGGTGTGAGGAATTGCTGCCCATTATCCCAAGAAATGCTGTAGACACTTGAAGAACTGGCTGCAAGGCCAATGAAACTGGTGCACCAGGAATGTGTAGTACATGACATTAACAACAGACATACTCCCCCCAGCTCATAATAAAAGGGAGAAAAGGTAATCACCAGGAAAGACACCACCATGAGGACACCCTTCACTGGGACATCCTCCATGAGGACAACTCCACAAGGACACCTTCATCAGGACACATTAATGAGGACATCCACCTCTGATGACTACTATGGATTCTTGGGGACACTGCTCTGATACTGACTACAGATGATGGAGGACTCCTACCACTTCTGATACCGACTACGGAGCCCTGCTGGACCCATAGTGGAGACTCTCTCTGCACCCTGAATTCTTGCTGCATTTCTCTTTTTCCTATCTGCCCCATCACTATCTTCTTTTTTTAACAGTAATATCCTTTTTTATAATAATTGCCTTTTTGTAATAAACCAACTGATTAATTGTGGTACTTGACCTCATTTGCATCTTAATTTCACTCTTGGGATCAGGAATGAAACAGGTCCAACACTGGGGTTTTTCTCCAGTCAGACCCTGACAGGATCCTACTGCCATGGCTTTACTGGGGTCCCTTTTTGGTTTTGCCAATCCCTCTTACAATCACAGAATCAACAAGGTTGGAAAAGACCTGCAAAATCATCCAGTCCAACTATTCCCCAGCACTGTCAAGGCCACCACTAAACCATGTCACTAAGGGCTTTGTCTACACAGTTTGTGAACACTTCCAGGGATGGTGACTCCAGCCCTGTCCTGGGCAGCCTGTTCCAATGCCTGAGCACCCTTTGGGGAAGGAATTGTTCCTCAGCTCCATCTAAACCTGCCATGGTGCAGCTTGAGGCCGTTTCCTCTGGTCCTATTACTCATTACTTGGGAGAAGAGACTAACCCCATCTCACTACAACCTCCTTTCAAGCAGTTTTAGAGAGCGATAAGGTCTCTCTTGAGCCTTCTCTTCTCCAGACCAAACCCCCCCAGGTCCCTCAGCTGTTCCTCATCACACTTGTGCTTCAGGCCCTGCTCCTCCAGCACTTCAATATCTCTCTTGTAGAGATGGGCCCAGAACTGAACACAGGATTCGAGTGGTGGCCTCACCAGTGCCCAGTGCAGGGGGACAATCCCTGCTCTGCCCCTGCTGCCACGCTGGTGCTGACACAGGCCAGGATGCTGCTGGCTTCTTGGCTGCCTGGGCACAAGCTGCTCATGTTCAGCTCTGTCAGTCATCACTTCCAGCTCATTTTTCACCAAGCATCTTTCCAGCCACTCTTCCCCAGGCCTGGACCATGTCTTGAGACAGCTCTGAATGCACAAGCAAGCAGCTGGGTGCCCCTTTCCCAACTATTGCTGATGTGGGGTAGATGCACACAAACACATGCAGACACAGGTGCGTGTACACACACGGTTTTCATGCAGGAGCTCACAGCAGGAAACGATGCTCTGGCTCCTTAATGGGCAGGCTCAGGCTCCAAACATCCTGCTGGACACACTGCGCTGAATCAGTGACCACAAAATACTTAGGGGCAATGCCCCTCCATGAGAAACAAGGTCCAAAAAATTCCACCACAGTCACGCTATGCTTCAGCAAAAGGACTACAGAAAAGGAGAAAGATAGTTAGCAAAAAGGAGCAACAAAATAAATCCTTAGAGCTGCCACGGATATCACCAGAAAAGTCACACTGGTTACATGGATACCAGGAAAGGTGTGAGAAGGGGTGCAAGGAAGCTGGTACAGCTCAAGAGGGAAGAAATATATTGTTGCATTAAGATGTACTAGCACAGTGGGCTAAGAAGGCATGATTCAGAAGAAGAGAAGAGAAGCTGTGACTGCCCCATCTCTGGCAGTGTTCAAGGCCAGGCTCAACAGGGCTTAGGGCAGCCTGCTCTAGTGGAAGGTGTCCCTGCCTGTGGCAGGGGGTTGGAACCGGAGAACCCTTAAGGTCTCTTCCAGTCCAAACCACCCTGTGGTGCTATGATACAAAAAGCCAGATCTGTTTCCAAACACAGGAAACAGAAAAGCTCTTCACCTCAATCAGATTAAATGCAGTATTTTAATTGGGCAGACCAGAAACCAGTCCAAGGTTAACTGGTTAAATGCATCAAAACTGCCAAAAAATCCTTTTCATGCTGCATTAAGAGCAAGGCAGACAGTCTGCAGGGTACTGACACATGGAAGGAGCACTCAAAAAGGTGTTTGCAGGGAGGATTATTTGCATCAGAGGTAGAAGAGGAGGGGATTTGTTTCCATGGGGGTTTCAGCCTTTCCTGGCCCTCAGGACCCCTTGGGCTCACACTTGCCACCCTCCCAACTCCACTATGGGGAAAGGATCCCGTTGGAAATGCAGGGAAGGGAGGACTCACAGTGGGCCGGCAGAGCCGGAGGCGGGTATCTGTGATGTGGGCCGGGGAGCACTGCAGCTTGGCACACACATAGATTAGGTTGGAGAAGAGTCGGTGGAAGCGCAGCTCCACCCGTGCCCCGCAGGGGAAGGTCACCAGTTTGCTCAGCAGCTCTGGAAGGGAAAGACAAGAGGGGTCTTGGAGCATCCTGCCAAGAACTCCATGAAGATCAGTGTCCCTGAGGGGCACAGAGACCCCCAACCCTCTCCTCACTCCCATCTGGTAGCCCTCCCTGCATCATGCATGGCTCACCATGGCTGTGTCCCCAGCACTCGGCCCCTGCTCCCAAGGGACAGATCGGATCTGTCAGAGACCGGGCTTCCTTCAGAGTATGCTTGATCTCCATCACCTGCTTTCCAGTAACCAAGGGATCCTGGCCAATGTCTGGGGGAGAGAGTTTGGAGGTGCAAAGGTCACTCCAGGTTCCTTATTTATCTCATTAGCTTCCATACCTTATGTTAACATCTTTGTACCACTGCCAGTTTACTAAAAGCTCACATGGGACATGGCCTGCGGTTTGATTTTTAGGGAGGGATGACTGGCTGGCTGGCTGGGGTGGGGTGGCTGCTATCAATTCTCACCCCTGCTAATGAAGCAAATGGTTTCTAGCTCATCCTTTACCTTCTAGCACATCCTCCAGCATGTGTGTAACCTTCTTTTCTTGCAGAATATGTTTCTTCAGGTATTTCATGAAGATCCCAGAGCTGAACTCCCCATCCTGCAACTCATAGGCTTCTGCATCTTCACTCCTGGAAGAGTAAGGAATTGTCCTCACATTTCTGCAGGGGCATGAAGCCGTGTGGTGAGGCAGGGCTTGCTGACTCCATCCAGACTCTGTTGGCTGAGTCCAGCTTGGCTTCTCAAGCAATGACAGAAAGTGCTTGGTTTTCCCCAGGAGAGGGTGGAAAGGACGCAGAGGACAGTAAAGCCTCTTTTGCCATCCTAGGGGAGTGTCAGTAGTTGAAAAGCCAGCAGAACTGGCACTGGAGCAGTAAGCAACACTGATCATCTCAGGAGGCTTCAGGTGATCTCCTCATAGCACATGCACCTTGGGCATCAGGCTCAGGCCTGGAAGAACAGATGACAGGACCTGATGCCACCTTCATGCATAACCTGTAACTGATGCACAGGCTGCCACTAGTGATGACAGGAAGAAGGATAGAATTGCCTGAACAGCAAATGCTAGAGGTGGAGGGTGAGAGTCAGAGGAAACATCAGAAAAGCCCCCTCAAGTCTCCAAAGCCACCATGCACAAAAGGATGTGAGAAGATATGGCTGTGCCAGCATTTGGTCCTATATTGTGGCGTGAGCTTGCCAAACCACGTTTGCCACTACTTACGTGGCGTATCCATAAATAGTATTGCCCCAGGGCTCCAATGGCTGTACCTGTGAAAGGGCACACTGGGAGTTGTACCTGGAAGAGCAGACAAAGGCACAAGTCAGTGTCAAGGACATCCATTAGTGTGTGCCTGGAGGGGACAGAACCCTTAAGCTCCACCAAATCCATCTCCTACAGATGGCAGTAAGATCAACCCACAAAGAACACAACCACGGGGAAGTGAGTAGATAGGGCTAGCTTTGATCTGTGTGCACTGGTGAGCTGCTCCCTGCCTGGCAAGTGAACCTGAGCTGTGGGTACAACCATGCCTCCTCCTTCCTGAGCCTAGTTTGTAACAAGCCCAAGCAGCACAACAGTGCAGAGAACACATTGTTGCCCAAGGGAATGACTGTATATAAAGAAGTTAGAGGTGTGCATATTGCATGGCTACAGCTCAACCACCTGTCCCAGGAGTCTGGGGTGTCTCACAGTTCCCTTCCAGACCATGCACAAACCTTCTGCCCCAGAAAACCAAAACACGCTACAGCTGATGCACCTCTAGATCTGAGAGATGGGATCAGGATGCACACCCAGGTCTCAGAAGCCAAACCTGGTTCCAGAACCCTTGTCTAGATGCAGTTCAATGAGCTCAGACCCTGTTATTTCCAAAATGAGGTATATCCCTAAGGTGGTTCTGGTTTCCACCAAAAAAGATATTATGGTTGCACATAATGGACAAGCCTTGCCCATCTGACTGCAGCCAGACTTAACTGAATAGGGACTGGCTGCCTCCAGTTTACACCAGTGACTAGGAACTGTTCTCAGTCACACAGGGATAAGAGCCAGGCACAGAGGTGACATTATTCTCTGTTATTCAATTCCAGCACAGTTTCTCAGGGCTGAAGCTGGCATGCTAAGGAGAGCAGAAGGGATGGTTGTGTTGCCAGCAGACAGCACATTACCAGTTCTGGTGGTGCAGTCTGGTGATGTTTAATGGCAACATTCATCTGGCTTGTGTAAGTTCTTTAAAGATGATCAGAAGAGAAAATGTAGGAAAGGAGATATGCTTCTAAATATGAACACTGAGCAGAGAGATTTATCTGCTCCTAAATGAATGCAGAAAACCAGGATTCCAGGTCCAAGGAGAAATATGACATGGGATCACAAAATAAGCCAAGCTCCTCTTGTGCTCATGCTGGGGACATCTACCCAAAGCTGCTGACATGAGCTAATGCAAACCTTTTGTGATGGCACCAGGAGGCATCCATGGCTCCAGCAAGGCCAGCTAGTGCCTGCAGCAGAAATGCTGGCTGCGATCCTGTCCAGCAGAAAGAGAGCTTCAGCAGTGGCATTTGCAGACTGTGACCTGACAGTGGAGAAGGTGGCAGCATCCCTCCTGCTCCAGACCCAAAACCAGTCTCAGTTACACAGTGCATCCCATGCAATCTGTTTCTCATCTGCATCCGAGTTAGGAGATTGTGTGCTCCTTCTGTCCTAAGTGGTGTATGCTAGAAACCCTCATAAATTGGGAAATTCCTGGAAGAGGCACTCGCATTCACCCAGAATCAGCATATAAATGTATAAGGCTACACACAGGCTCCATGTTCCTATCTCCTTCTCTGCTGAAGCTGAACATCTGCTACAACTTGGCAATGAGGGATGTGTTTCTCACCACCTTGGCATTTCTGATGCCAACATATGGGATGAAAAGATATTCGGGGTGAGATCCTCTTAGCACAGACACAACTCCTCCCAGTTCATGCATGGCTGAGTGGACTGTCAACAGACTTGCAGCACCAGTCCAACCAAAAGGGCATTGGGAAAGAAGGCCCCAGGAGCCTTGTTTTACAGAGCAGAGTAAACACATGCAGCTCTGAAATCCAAATGCTTTGCTGAGCTGAAACAGCAACTTCCCAAGAAAAATTTGCTCAGGAGAGAGCTTTTACAGCAATCTCCACAAGCCTGGTGATAACACCTACTGCACTGGGTGCTGTGCTTGCTGTGGGGAAGAGAAGGAAAGAAGTATGAAGCTTAGGTGAGGAAAACCAGCCTCACAACAATGCCTAAATATCACAGTGGTTCTCATGCTGCATCCTTTTCCCAACATGTCATTAAGGCTCAACTGAGCACAGAAACCACTGGCAATGCCAAGAAAAGAGACATCAGCTCAAAAGCTATTTCATAGATGGTCGTTGTTTGTGTCATCAAGCCCTGTGCAGACTCCATGTCACCACACTACCTCTCCATCACACACTCCACTCACATGGGCTACCAGAGGCATACTGGCCGAGCTCCACCAGTTCATCCATGAAAGCTAAGTGCTCCTGCTTGACTGCAAGACATCCCCTGCCTGGTATTGTGCTGGAGAGAGCGGTAAGTTGCTTCCACATGTGCCACAGAGGCACTTGATGGTGCAGGGAAACAACATGTTCTCAGCAGCAGTGGTGAGCAAGAAGGAGCTTCACTGTAGGGCATTCAGGGGCAGGTATCAAAGGACATCAAGCTCCAGTGACACTGGCAACTCAGAGCTGTGGTATCCAGTGTATAAGCTATTCGAAGTGAGCATCCCGCCTCTCCAGCCAAAAGGCATCTAAGATTTACCAACTCTCCAGGGGCTGGCAGCTCTTTCAGGGCAACAGGATCAAAATCCCTGTCACCTTTATGGTTCTTAGTAAAAGAACCACAGAAGGAAGAGGGAAATTTCTCCAGGTCTTTTCTGACTTGTAAATCTGCCTCAGGAGATTGAAATAAATGGATTAAGAAAAGCTTCTACTGGAATAGTCCACCTACCTCTGCTGAAAATGGACAAGTACTAATTTCCTGCAGTCCAGAAGCTGCAGGCCAAGGGAGAATGATGAGCTTTCCACAGAGGAAAAATGCTGATCTCAGAGGAAAAATGCAGCACCTTGGATCCCATGTTACAACATGAGCACTTCAGAAGCATATAAGGCCAGTAAAAACCAAGTACCATAGCTTAAAATATTTTCCCCATCATGTTGCACTCTTCACTGAGATGTTAACTAAAACCAAGCCAGGAGAAGAGAGCCTGAGCACATGGACAACATGAAAGTACAAGGTTAGCAAGGTGCTGCTACAGCCTGCTGGATCAGGTGGTTCAGTGCAGGGGGTTGAAGCACAAAAAGACAAACGCTATGGTAAGTTTCAACCAATAGTTTGTGTAAGGGCAGACCCATCCCTCCACAGGCTTTAGACAACTTGCCTGGTTGTGCTAGGCTTTTTCACCCCCAACAATGACAAGAGGGTCTCCATCCACTTCTCTCAGGCAGCATATGATGATCTCAGCATCTGGGAAGAATGGTCTTCCCAGGACATCCTGCAAGACCTGACTGTCTTGCTGATTTTACAACCCAATAAGCTGGGCTCAGCAGCACAACAGAGGATGTGGTCCCAGCAATCCAAGGGATCACCCCACGTGGTTGTGTAGAAGTCCACTGCTGAAGTGGGGGCTGTCTCCCCTGACTCCTCACAATGCCATGCTCTGCCCACTGCAGGTGAGGAAGTGGGAAAAGCAACCTACCATTTCCTGCAGGTGTCCAGCAGGATGAGGTTCAGGGCCGTCTGCTGCTGCTGCATCCTCTGGAGGATCCTCTGCACACTGATACAGTTCTCAGGGGCGTAGGGCTGTGGAGCATCAACTGGGACCATGTAGTTCCTCCCCAAATGTTCATACCCATGCCCGGCATAGTAGAATATAGCTGGTAACAGTGAGAGAAGACGATGAGCCATGGTGTGAACCTCCAGGTCTGTAACCAGCCTCCTGTACTGAAGGGATACTGCTGCAGGGGGCACCTATGAAACTAACCTCATAAATTTGGCTTTTTCTAGTCTGTTCCCTTCAGCAGATATAGAAGCAGCCCTGAGAGGCTCTCCTGCACTTGTAGTCTTCAGCACCGTCTGTCATGAGACCTCAAAGTTACTGGGTTTACTCATTTCCATAACCATTTGTGCTACAACACCCAAACTCAGCATCTAGGTAGCACTGGGGGGAAAACCAAGGAGAGAATGCAAACAGAGGAGAAATGCAGTTTAATGGGGAAGGATAATAGTAAGTTTGAGGGTGGTAGGATGCTTTTCCTTCAAAAGGTGAACTTTGATTGGTAATTCCCCCACTGATAATCATCAGAAAAGTGTGGACTCAAGAGAACTCCATGTTCTCAGGAATGCCACCTTTGGACAAAGTCTTGGTTAATCATCATCTCTTGGCAAGAATCATGGAACAGTTACAACAAAATATTTTATCATTATGAAATATACCTTAACAGCCTTTTAAATAAGAAGTTTGTCAGCTCCCTAGTTTTGGAAAAGAGACTAGCAATGGATTAGGTGATGGGAAACACTCTCCAGATTTCAAATGTCTGCCTGTATTTACACACCTATAAGCTGGTGAAAAATTAGACAGAGACTTGATCTCCAGATGTATAGAACACATGGACCACATGCTTCAACAACCCCAGACCAGACACCAGCCCTGTAAGGCTGATGAGGAGTCAGACTTATCCAGATATTCGTGAGAAGACCAATACCCAACAAGAATTTTGGTTTTGAGTTTTAAGTACATGACACTTCAAAAAGGTTTCTGCCTTCACAAGAGATGGCAACACAGGGACATTCAGCTTGGAAAGCCAGCACTGAGGAGCTTGGCACACCCCAAGGTAGTGCTTCTCTCCAACCCATGTGTTTGGCGAAGGGCATTCCTGCTGCACAGGGATTCCTACATGGGCTGCAGCTTCTTGAAAGAAAGCTGTCTAGTGGCCAACTACCTCTTCCCAGCGCTGACTCCACTACTTGGGGGTAAGGGTGAAAGCCAACCTGGGGAACTGAAACAGGTTAAAAATAGCTCTGTGAGTAACGC
Organism: Melopsittacus undulatus; assembly: GCF_012275295.1. NCBI lineage: Eukaryota > Metazoa > Chordata > Aves > Psittaciformes > Psittaculidae > Melopsittacus > Melopsittacus undulatus. The sequence goes on along the minus strand of NC_047535.1, from coordinate 11,414,126 downwards.
AAACTACCACAGCTGAGGGACAGTGAAAAATGAGAGGTCAGAAATGGAAACAAGTGGCTAAGAGGCAAACTCCTCAGGAGAAATTCCTTAGTCAAATTTGCTGCCAAAGCCCAAACTTCAGAGTAACCTCTCTTTTCCCTCCAGGGTTCCTGCCTTGGTAGCTCACAGGACACTCACTCTGATCTCTGATGCTGCAAGGGATGCAGTGAATGTGGCAGGAGCTGAATGACTGAAAGCATGATCTCATTGTATGGGAGATGGAAAGCATGATATTACATCAAAAAAGGCCTCAAGTTATCTTTGGTTTCTATTCTCAGGGAATGATGGAAAGTTACTCAAATGCTGTCTTCACAGCTGCCCACAGGGTTTGGGTTCCTCTTCTTGTGGATCATCAGCCAGAGGAAGGCAGGGCTCTGATTTGCAGAAGTTTTATATTTTTAGAGCTTGCAAATCAAAACCTCTGCTGAGACTATAAAAGTATAAAATAGGGACCCTTCTGCAAAAATCAGATGTAGGCACTTCAGGTTTGGCCCCTCAAGTTATCAAGCACTCCTGTATGTGAAAGAGAGGTGATGACATCCCTTACCAGGCAGCATTACTGATACTTGGTAGAAAATGAAATATTATGGAAAAAAAACCACACAAAGAATGATCAATCATTAAATCTCATAAATATTGTAACTTTTGAAGGCTTGTTGTGTACCCTGAATGTACCACCAAGTGCTCCCCACACTACATAAACCACAAAGATTTGTGTGCAAATCAAAATGACATGAGTTTTACATCAGCTGAGCAGCTTTGCAAATCTCTCTTGGACCTCATCTCTCCTCCTGAACAGGAAAGTCAATGATTGGCCTAGAGAAGAAAAAGTGTATTTTATTCCAAACTAATATTTCAGTGTTCTTCCCACATCCTGTGGGTCAAAACTGCTGACGAGGGACAAGTTTCTGAGTACCAAATTTAAAAACGGAAGCTCCAGGCACTGCTTATAAAACAGGAAGCATCAGCATGCAGCTTAATTAAGGCATGACAGCATATTCCTAGTATTTCACTCACAGCTTTCTGCTCTCATTGCACTTCTCTGACTCGGGACTTTTTAAGACTTCAAAATAAAATCCAGGGAGATTCCTTGTTTGCCTTAAGGCTGCATGATTAGACCACTCAGGGAATGCTTGCAGCCTTCAAAAATCCTCTGCAGCTCTTCTGAGAGGAGATCTGGAGGAAAACTAGTCAGATGAGCCACTATGTCCATATGGTGAACTAGAGAAGCCTTTGGATCACCTTAGATACACAGCTAAACAATATTCCTGTGCCTGAAAATGAAATCAGCTTTTGCTCTGGGGTTGAGAAATTTAAGAACAGATTCAACAACAATAATAAAATTCTGCACTGAGGCACATAAACACAGGTAGCATTTTGGCTGGGGCTGAGTAATGCTTGAGCAGCAAGCCTAGAGATAAGGGCCTGGAGTCACAGTGGACATAATGCTGAAGATGAGCCAGCATTCACTGGGGACAGGGCTATGCTAGCAGATGAAGGATCGCCACAGAAGATGTCACCCCTCTCCTTGGCCCCAGGAGATGCTGCTTAGATCCAGAGTCCAGTTTTAGGGGCTTCAGTTCAAGAGGAGGGTGGAGAAGCTGGAAAAAGGCCAGCAGAGGCTACGAAGATGTTGGCTCCTTGTAGCCAAGAGGCTACGAGATATCCAGGGCCTGTGAGGAGAGAGTGAAGGAACTGAGCTGGGCTGGAGACGTGGAGGCAGAAGAAGGTCCAACAGCTCCTGGAGGAGCAGTTACAGAGACAACAAAACCCAACTCTCATGTCAGAGTTGACCAAACAACATGAGGCAATGAACATCAACCCTTGGAGGGTCATGTCTAATAGGAGGAAAGACCTCCCTGGAGAGTGGTGCAGACTGGGACAGGCAAGTGGATAACTGGAGGGCTCCATGCCTGAAAGTCTTGACCTGATAAGGAGAGCTACAACCAACCTTAACCTTGTGCTGATGACTCCTAAGTCTCTTCTTACCAACCCCTGTACAAGTGTAAATCACAGACAGGTCAGTAAGGACATGCAAGAGAGGGCAGCCATCCAAAGGGCCCTGCCATTCTAGGGAGGACAGACACATCTTCAGCTCTTATCAGCATCCTGAAGCTAAACAAATCACTAGAAGCAACAACACGCACTATGCTTAAACACTAATCCATGTGGCTATGTCCTCTCTTCTGATCTGCTCCAGAAAAAAGATGTATGAATGCTCCAGCTGGAGTTAAACCTCAGAAGACAGCCAGCCTCACTCCTTGGGCATGCTGAGAGGTGTCTGTTAGACCAGAGCCTCTCACTTCAGCCCAGTGCCAGTCTTTCACTAGTCAGCCCTCTCCTCCCAGCTCCCTGCTTCACTTGCATGTCTAAACAAAGCTATCCTGACCTCAGCTTTGGCGATGGCTACACAGCAGATGGCACTTCCAGGTTCCTTGAACCAGAAAAAACAGGCAGAAGCACTGGAATGCCTCTATGCAGGTGTTTGTCTGACATACATACATGGACCTTCAAGACTGGCTATCACACATGCCCCTGGGGGGCTTTTTAGTTTTAACAGGCTCCTTAGGTTGTTTCTGAAGCTGCTCTCTCACCACTATCTGCCCTGCATATGAGTTACATGAATCCTAAACCTCTCAGTCAGTTCTTGATGTTTATCCTGGAGTTAGTGCCTTGAAAAATACACAGTTTAGAAGTTGTTAGCTTTTTCCTAGTGTGTGTTTTTATTACTAAGACAAGTTAATTTAAGTGACTTGTGCTTCACCTGGTTCTTTATATTTTATGTAAGGAAAACAGCTGAAGAAATGCTGGAAGAAGCATCACACTTCAGATGGAGAAACCCTGGGGCAATCAGCAGGCAGACTGACCCAATGCTCACCATTAAGTCTGGATGCCACCAATTACAGCGAGAGCCCTCAATTCAATCATGCTGCTGGGATCAGCCTGTGCTGGGGTTCACTGCCTCCAAATAACAGTAGACCACTCAGCTTAGAAAGCTGTAAAGAAAACCACCTTCCAAAGAAAACCACCATCCAAAAGCAAACACCTGAGGCTTTGAGGTTCACTAACCCAGCTGTTAGCATTTCTCCTGACAGCACACAAAGTCAGTTTTCCAGGAAGGATCAGTGGCCACAAATGCAGAAAAGCACTAGAAGTTTAAATAAGGCATGACAGCATGAAAGGTTTGCCATTTCCAAATAGTTTTTCTGCCCAGTGCTTATGAAAACAAGGGAAGTGCCATGGATAGAATGCTATTCAGTCTTCACACAACATGAGTAGAGACTGGGAATGGCAGTGCCACTGGACAAGCAGAGAAGCCCACCAGGGATATCTCTGGCCTGGGAGAGGAGGTAAAGCCCCAGATATAAATGGATTTCAGAGAGCAACCACAAGAGGAAGCTGCAAGTGAAGTCACAGAAATATGCTGCCATCAGGTGATGTGCTTGGCTGGAGTGGTGACAACCATGTTCTGCCCTTCCCTGCCAGCTCAGCCTCCCAGAGTGAGTCAGTGTTTCCAGGAACAAGGTGGCTTTGCAGCATTTCACTCAGGGCTGTGTCCTTGTCCACTGCAAAACCTCCAAACCTCCTGCTGAGCACAGGGCTGGAATTATCCCACACTGACCTTCACCGAGTGCCCTGCTATGCCATGCAGCTGGGAGGGCAGTGAAGATAAGCCTTGCATGTCAGTTTGGAATTAAAAAAAAACCCTTACACCTGCAAAGTGTTTTCAGGGTATCTGTCAGGTTGAGAGAACCTCAGAAACCCCAGAGAACTATTTTCACCACCACATCTGAACATCTGCTTTAAGACCCACAAGATTTGCTCGTTGGTTTTGTGTTTGAGGAATGCTTCCCTCTGAGAAAAGCATGTAATAAACTCAAAGCCCAACCTCAAACCCAGCTGCAGCTGGGAATGCTCTTCTGCAAAAAACGCAAAGTCCCAGGTGAGACCATCAGGAAAAAGAAACACAGAAATCATTGCCAGCTGTATCAGTTACCACTAAAAAGGAGCTCCCCCTCTCACAGAGGAGAGTGGTGGGGGCAGCTGATAGTCAATCTCAATTTTGTCATCTAAGGCAAAATCAAAACACCTCCCATTCATCATCAGAAGCTCTGGATCCTTAAAAGCCTGGCATCACTGCAGACTATGCTGCAGGTCTCCCTTGCCCCCATATCCCCCAAAGGAAAGTTTAATTTCCTCTTTTTTAATTTAACAGCTGTTCATAAAATTGCCAAATCCCTCCTTCTCCCTGTCCTCTACTGCTGCTACCTGCACATCAGCTGCTGCCTGCTCAGTACCGGCAGGTACTGGACTGGCTTTGCCTTACCATAGATTCCTTTCCCCAGGAGCTCCAGGAACCGACTGACTGCTGCCTCCATCTCAGTCTTGTTCAGATCCAGAAGGGAGACAACCTGGAAGCCCAGCTGCTCCAGAAGGAGTCTCAGCTCAAACACATCCATGATGGGAGCCATGAGGTTGGGATGATGCTGGTAGTGGTTGTTGCCCACTAGAAGTGCTATCTTGCCTGTAGCTAAAAAAAATACCAAGTGACAAAGCTGTAAACACTCAGCAGGAGACAAGGTCTCACCTCCTGTTGCAGTCAGGACATGGGAAATCTTTTCTTACATGTAGGCAGGAAGGATAGCCCCTATGTTGCTATAAGCCTGATGAGCCCTGCAGAAAGCCTTTGGCTTTCTGAACACTCACAAAATATACAAATCATCATTTTGCAAGAAAGACTTGGAAAGTTTTCACTTAACAGCCAAAATCCCAGGAGTGCAGGAGGATCCACACTACTGAAGCTATTCAGCAGCTACCCTACCATAACCACAGGTCTTGCATGCCAGCAGTGCCCAGATGCACTGAGCCAGGGTAGGAGGTCCTTTCCCCCATGAGGCTGAAGGAGAGACACCCCAGGATCCTTGCTTTCATTTTATCCCTACCTTCCACTGTAGGAAAAAACAAATTTATGGTACTCAGCAGTGGTGGGAGCAAGGAACTTTTCCCTGCTCCAAGGAGGTATTGCAAGGAAGGGAAAAGGTGTCATGTGAGCAATACTTTTAAACTCGCTTTGGTAGGCACAGATGTGAAGAATGGGTTACTCATTAGGAGAAATCTTGTGGAAACTGATCAGGACTTGGGATGGCACTCATCCTGTGCCTTGCAGTTCTGATCCCAGAAGCACAGAGCCCATAACAATGTGAGCATAGAGGCTTGAAGTGATATCTGCAGGAAAAGCACTCCTATGCCTTGTCCTCCCTTCTACCCTAAAGCCTGACTTCTAATTAGGGGAAGAATTGCTCAGGAAGAAAAGATGACAGGACTCACCAAAATACTTTTCAGAGCGACATGTACCTGGAAAAGACAGAAGAAATTATAAGCCTGCACCCAGCACCCCAGTGTCAACTCCCACAAGTCTGAAACCTGTTCCAACATCCCCCAGCAATGCGAAGCTGGATCATACAGCACGAAGCATCCACACAAGCAACACTCCTCGGGCCCGACTGCTAACCTTAAAAACGTTGGTCTGGTGATTTTAGAAGGATGTATGGAATCCTGCCTGATGTATGAAATCTTGAGCAGCTGGGAAGCAAAGCTTGCAGAAGAGGCAAGCCAGGGGAAAGAGAGCAGCATGGAGGAGCTTGAACCCATCAGCAGGTCTGTGCTACTTGCACCAGCTGTGCCTGGGCTGCCCTGCTTCCCAAGATGATTTGCCCACTCCCTCACTGCAGCAAAAGCAAAGGCAACACAGTAACTAAGGCTCAGCATAAGCTTCAAAACAGAGTTCCTCCCATGAGCAGCCAGTGCAGAGGAAGCCACCTGTTTGCTTTTGATTAAGATAAAATTCCCAGAGCCCTTCCCTGCTTTCTAGCAGTTCCTGTTCAGAAAATGCGACTCACTTTCATGACTCCACAAGTTCCCTTGCCCAGTCTCTTAAAATCATCATTACCCAACCACTCCAGCTTTTCCCATTTAGATTTCAAAATATAGTCCAGCCCATGAGAAAACCCTAAAGCCCTACCACACAAAAAGAAGAAATCAAGGGCATATTTTTAATTACCTAAAACTCAGGTCTGGAAAGCCATTAATCCTTTCCTGCCTCTGACAGAGCTGACTGTTACATGGTAAAGCTATGCAGCTGTAGCATCTTGAACCCATCCCAGTCCAGTGCACCCTTCTCCCTGCCTGTCCTCCCTCGATGCTGTTTTGCCATCTGTGAGGAGGCAGGGAGAGTACTCTCTGGCTATACATGGCCAACTTACGCTATGGAGCAATTTTAAAGCCAGCCTAAAAGGTGACATGAGAAGCTTATGGCATAGAAAAGTCTCTAGATGGAGTAAGGAGCCAGTAAAACTAGCCCACGCTATACCTGTCCCACAGAGGGCAGAGGGCCAAAGCAGGCTTCACACACTGAAGGTGGAGCATGCCAAAGGCTCTGGGGATCCATCTTCTCCCTCTTAGCTCATGCAGCATCAGGCCTGGGTTGTGAGCCCAAAGGACCTGAACCTTCCCAAAATAACACCATCCTCTCCATCTCTGTATGTCTGAGTGCATCACTTCATCTCAGCAAGGCTGTAAATGAGTTTTAGCATGGGAGCCTGCTGCAATTTGGCCGAGGAGCTATCAAATCAACACCTTGGCAAGGCAACAAAACTACATGGGAATCCGAGAGTGCTCAACCTACCCTCAGGTGTCAGGTCTGTGACAGACTGCAGGACCCAGGAGCACCCTACACCACAGGAGAGTGCATCACTGGCTTTTAGGTTTTTTCTGTTACAGACGCCGCTTCTCTCACTGTGTCTGAACTTTGTTATCAAAGAATCCTATTTATCACAGGGTGACAGATGCCTGTGCTTGCCGCTCAGCAGGGCTTGCGCAGCTCTGCTGAGATCATTGTATCCAGTATATCCAGGGTGTGAAACTGTACTCTGCAGGCTCTTTCCCTGACAGCTGCCACAGCACTGCCAGGACACTTCAGTTCTCCTGCAGAGCCCTGTGTTGCATCTCTGCTCTGAAGTGTCACACCTTTGTCTCTCTGCAGAAGTGGTATTTTAAATTCATGGTCTTTCTTTATGTTAATAAAAGCATACAAGATCCATCCGCGCCAGGGGAAGATGCAAGCATCAGAGCCACACATCCTACTTCCCCTAATCCTACTCCCTGGAGCCCAAGCTTTCCTCTGCACTAATTGAGCCACAGGGTAACACACCAGCACTGGGATCCCTGTTCACCAGCTCACCACTTCCAGGCAAGACCACTAAACTCCTTTCTGCCCTTCAATTATTTTTCATGGTAGAAGGTGATTTGCAGCAAAGCAGATGTGGCTTGGCTCTGCTCACCTACGTGAATATCCACTGCATTGGTCCAGTGCTCGCCGCGGCTATTGGAGGCACAGCAGAGGTATGTGCCGGAGTCACTGACCTTTGCATGGGAGATCTAGACAGATCAAAAGTTAAATCACATTATTTATGGTGAACGTTTACAGCCCCCTGACAGTATCTGTCAAAGACACCTGTGTTCCTGGAATGAGAAGTCTTTATTCTTCATTCCTTGCCTCACAAAGCTAAGGTTTGCCATGACTTTTGTCTTTTCTAGGAAGTTCAGTGGCCCCAGAGGTATTCAAAGCCAGGCTGGACAGCGCCTTGAGCACACTGGTCTAGGGGGAGGTGTCCCTGCCCATTGCAGGAGTGTTGGAACTAGATGATCTTAAGGTCCTTTCCAACATAAAGCATTTTATGGTTCTGTGCTTCTATGTTAAGGTCAGATGCTGACCCCAGCTTCTAGAGCACAAGAATCCCCTCCCCAGTTGCCTTCCCTTCTTTATTCAGCAGCCCCAAACCCCTGTGTCATAGCCATACTCTGCCTCAGGAGCCACATTGGGAGGATGGTGTGTAGCCAAAATCAGAAGGTTGCCTGGTTTTCCTCTTGGGTAACAATTTCTAGATTTCTGATCATAGCTCTCTTCTGGCAAGTTTTCAACCCTTATGCATCTCTCTTGACATTGACAATAATCACAGCAGTACTGGCTGGTGAGGACCTATGTGGTTCTTCAGCCCAGGCTCCTACTCAGAAAGGCACCACTGGGTCAGATTGGCCATGACTTCATCTAGACAAGTACTGAAAACCCCCAAGGATGGACATCTTGTTGCTTTTCCGACTCAAGCAGCACCACCCACCTCCAAATGAAGAACTTCTTTCTAATCCCCAGCCTGAACTTGCCTGGGAAAAGTGCAATCTGAGACCACTGTCCCCTAATATCATCTATTGCTCCTGAAAAGAAATTGGATCTCGTCTTCATTACCCTTCACATGATGCCCCACAAGGAAATATGCCTTTCTTGCTTCAAGAAGACAGCACTGTCACGTTCAGCTGGTTATCCAAAATAAAGCCACACTTTTTGCTGTGTCCCTGACTCTCCTCTGTGAGGACTAACCACTTTTCCTTCTAGCTCTTCTGCAGGCAGGCATCACTCCTGCAGCTCCATCAGTCCACGGTCCCTGCGCTGACATGCAATAGCTGTTCATGTGCCACTGCTGCAAAAAGTAATGAGAAAACTGCCAAGAGCCCACAACACATCTATGAACTGGTTACTTCTTAAGAGAAATATCTGCAGCTTTGGAAGAAGCCCATAAGACATATTCCCTTTCACCTGGAGGCCTTCAGTCGGCTACCAAAGCAACTGGGATGATACATGGAGTGCTCTCCCAAAACCCTGCAAGGCAGCAGGGAAAAACTGCTGAGCATGAGGCTGCTTCTCATGGGCTGGAGAGACTGGGAAGCCAGGCAACGAGACACTGCTTTCTGCTGGCATCCACCTATCACAAAGATCAAAACACGCCTGAGATAGCCAGGCAGATGCAAGCCAGGCTTAAGGACTGACACTGTCATGTCCAGGATGACAATGACACAATTTTTAGCAGTCTCTCCAAGGTTTCTAAGGCTCTCCCATGCCCACCACCCAGCAACGAGCTTCTCCTATCACCCACCTCAGCAGCCAAAGTGTCTGAACTATCCCAAGACAACATTACCCAGAGTTTTTTTTTCTTCTGGTGTTCTAGAAGGTTTCCATTCTGGTACCACTGGTAGCTGGGGGCTGGGACCCCCATGGCAGCACACTGCAGCTGTAGTGGCTTACCCACTTCCACTCTCTGCTCAGTGGGGTTGAGAACGATGACTGGTTCTCCTTGCCAGAGCCGAGGGGGCAGTCCTGTGAAGCAGCGACACAGAATTGGTCCTCCCTCCGCAAAGACATAAAACAGGGGTCATTTTTAATCCCTGTACAAGAACCTGCATGCACTGCCAGAAAAGCAAGTTTTTCCACCCACTCCAAGAAGTCCCACAGGATGGCTGTGACTGCAGCATCACCACTGCACCCTTCTGCTTTGGGAGCAGGGAATCCTGGAGAGTGACACCCACGATAGTAAATGACACACCAAAACCCTGCCTCTGGCTTCCCAGACTTGATGCTTGCCCTTCCCTGCCAATGGCACAAAGTCAACATGCTGACATCAACCACACCTGGAGTTATTTTTGCTCAGCTCTGAAATAGCCATATTGCCTTGTCCAGTACCACTGTCAAGCGCAAACAGGCAAACACCCAGTATATCTCTAGGAAGGAGGAGCAGGTACTTACAGCTGAGGTTATGCAGACCATGACAGGGACCTGAACCACCCAGAGAATGGGCACAGAGGTCTGAGTTAGGCCTGCAGGCTCATGTTCCTGAAGCAATGCTTCCATATTGTGATTTTTGAGTTGGGAGGACACACTGCCCCGAGAACTGCACAGGATCACTGCTGCAAGGGTGGCAAAGCATAAAATAGGGAAAAGCAAAAAGACATGCTCGTACCTCTGGCAACACAGTGATGGACCTCCACCTTCACCCAGTCAGAGAAGATGGCATTTTTGTAGAGGTCATTGATTCTGCAGGTGTAGAGTTGGGTCTGTTGTGCAGTGATGGGCAAGTCTTGCTTGGTAGCACCAGGAATCTGGTTGCAGACAGACTAAAGGGAAAACACAGGTGGTGAGCAGCAAGTCCCCGTAACTGCTGGTAGCAGAAGACACCAGCAGGCACCTTATAAGACCAGGAAAAGTGTAAATCCTCTCCTCCTCCAGCTGCAGGGATGTGAGAGGAGCTTTTGCAATGCACACCCCACCCAGCACTGTTTAACTTCTCTGTCAGCAACATGGACAGTGGGATTGAGTACATGCTAGGCAAGTTTGCTGGTAACACCAAGCTGTTGACACACTGGAGGGAAGGGATGTGATGCAGAGGGACCTGAACAGGCTTGAGAGATGGGCCCATGTGAACCTCATGGAGTTCAACAAGGCTAAATGAAGGGTTCTGACCCTGGGTCAGGGCAATCCCCAGCACAGACACAGGCCGGGGAAGACATGACTGAGAGCAGCCCTGAGGAGAACTTTAAGGTGTTAGGTGAGGAGAAGCTCCGCATAACCTGTCTGTGTGTGCACACTTGAGCCCAGAACCCTCCCGTGTGCTGGGCTGCACCCCTAGAGCATGAACAGCAGGTTGAAGGAGGGGATCCTGCCCCTCTGCTGTTCTTTGAGGAGGACCCTCCCTGCAGTCCTGATCCAGCTCTGGGGCAGCAGCACAAGAGGGACGTGAAGCTGCTGGAGCGAGTGCAGAGGAGGCCACAGAGATGCTGCGAGGGCTGGAGCAGCTCTGCTCTGGAGCCAGGCTGAGAGAGCTGGGCTGGGGCAGCCTGGAGAAGAGAAGGCTCCTGAAGGGGAGACCTGAGAGCAGCTCCAGTGCCCAAAGGGGCTGCAGGAAACCTGGAGAGGAGCTTGGGACAAGGGCCTGTAGGGACAGGCCAAGGGGAATGGCTTTAACCTGCCAGAACAGGGGAGACTGAGATGAGCTCTTAGGCAGAAGCTCTTCCCTGTGAGGGTGCTGAGGCGCTGGCACAGGGTGCCCAGAGAAGCTGTGGCTGCCCCATCCCTGGCAGTGTTCAAGGCCAGGTTGGACACAGGGGCTTGGAGCAAGCTGCTCCAGTGGAAGGTGTCCCTGTCTCCGGCAGAGGATGTAACTGGAGGAGCTTTAAGGTCCCTTCAAGTCAAAGCATTTGATGATTCTATGATATTATGAGGGGCAGAGGCCCTTGTCATGTACATGTATCCTTTCCCCCTCTCCTTCTGGCCTCCTTGTTAGCACCAGGTCTGCCCGCAGAGGGCCAGTTCCATCACTGTGGGCAGGGATCCAGCCTGGTGCCACACCAGTGCTACCTCTGTTCCCACCATTACCTGGTACTGACAAAACCATTGGTATTGCAGCAAGGTCTGTCCCTCGGCTCTGCACCGCAGGGTGAAGGAGTATCCCAAGGGGACGGAGACGGATACTGGCTGCTCGGTGATCACAATGGCTGTGGAGAAACAGTGTGCAGAGTTGCAAACAACCCAGCATTCATCAGGGACTTCCTCCCACCACTGGCCAGGCTTCATGGGCTGCAAGAGGGGTCCCAGCACCCACCCCAGGACGACAGGACATTTGGAAAACAAGGGATGCTCGGCCTTCCGTGACCTGGGGCTGCCACTGGGCTCTTGGGTCACCTTCTAGTCCCAAAAGCAAGGGGGGCAGCACTTTTCGCCCTGCAGGGCAAAAAGAGTCAATGCTCAGGCCGCGCTGGCCGCTGGCTCCCCAGCAGCCGCTCACCTTCCTGCATCGCTACACCGGCGGCTCCTCAGCGACTCCTCTCCCGGGGAAGCGGCAGCGGCGGTACCTGCGGCGGGCGGGACGGCAGCGCCCAGAGCTAGGGGGACGGCTCGGGCCCGGCGGCAGAGCCGCTCACCGGACCCGGCAGCGGTCGGGCACGGCGGCCCCCATGCGGGACAGGCTGCGGGCTCCGCCCCACCGAGCACCCCGCGCGGGGCGGGGCTACAGCCCCACACTCACCCGCGCCCAGGGAAGGCGCCTTCGCTTCCGCGCTGCCGGGCCCGCCTCGCTCCCACAGCGGAACCGGGCGGAGCGGCGCTGGAGGATGCCGGGGCTGCCCGCTAGCACGGGCCGGCCATGCCCTGGCCGCCTCTGTCCCGGGACGCTGCAGGAGGCACGGCCCGCTCGGCACCGCGGCCGCCCGCCCGTACCTTCCCCGGCCCGGGTGTCCTCAAACTTCCCCACAGGGATCCTCGCCCCCTCTCCACTGGGGACCTTCTCCCCATTCCCACGGGTGTCCTCATTCCTTCCCCACGTCGCTCTTCTCACCCACTTCCTGCGGGTGTCCTCACCTCTCTCCTCGGGAGCTGCAGTCCCAGAGCTCATGGTGGAGCCTCAGCTCTGCCCCGACAGGCAGATGGAAACCCTGCGGGGTTGCTTCTGAGAAATCCCCGTCAGCTGGGCCGGGCATCACGAGGGGCCCAGGGGAGGTGGCTGTGGGCCAGACCGTCCGGAGGTTTCACAAGCCCCTCTGGGACGGGGCAAAACAGGGGTGCCCGGGGATGCCCTGGTCCCGCAGGGGAAACGACACGGTGGTGAGCACCAGGGCTTGCTAGTGCTGCAACTGTGACTTTCATTTCCAAAGTTAGGGCAAGTAAGGTCAGACTCATTAAACTAAAACTCTTTTGAAGAGATGGGAGGGCCAGTACCTAAAGTGGTCACACAGGAAACCTGGAGAGGATCTTTAGACGAAGGCCTGTAGGGACAGGCCAAGGGAAATGGCTTTAACCTGCCAGAACAGGGGAGACTGAGATGAGCTCTTAGGCAGAAGCTCTTCCCTGTGAGGGTGCTGAGGTGCTGGCCCAGGGTGCCCAGAGAAGCTGTGGCTGCCCCATCCCTGGTAGTGTTCGAGGCTAGGTTGGACACAGGGGCTTGGAGCAGCTGCTCCAGTGGAAGGTGTCCCTGCCTGTGCAGGAGTTGGAGCTGGAGGAGCTTTAAGTTCCCTTCAATCCAAAGCGTTCTGTGATTCTATGACCCAATAGAAAGGAGCTAGAAATAGAGAGGACAGGTGATTAACCAGGGAGTGACTGCTTGTCATTCCCAAAGAACTTCAAAGTGACTGGGGAGGGAGTGTGACACAAAGCCAACTGGGATGAAGCAGGTCTGGGTTCAGGACTTGGGGTGCCCCACTGATGGGTTTCCAGCCCCAGGGCAGGCAAATTCCCACCAGGCTGGCTTCTCCACAAGCCAATGGTCCTGGGCAGCAGGTCCCCATGGTGCCAGGAGTGATGGGACCAGGACTTCAGCACAAAAGGGACCACAGACTATCTGGAGTAGAAGCTGTGAGAGACAATCTTGCTCCCCTGCTGATATTCCCCCCCCACCCCCCCCACCCTCCCCCCCCCGCTGAGTCTCCAGCAGTGGCTGTGATGGGGGATGATGAAGGAAAAGCAAGGCCATCAGGGGTGCCTCTCCCAAATGCCTTCAGTGGCAGTGTGGAAAGGTGCAGGCAGCTCTGGGATGGCTGATGGGAGATGGGGAAACACAGTCGTTGCTGAGAGCAGTCATGGATCTACTCCACAGGATTCCATAGGGAACCCAGGGCAGAGCTGAGCCATGCCACAGGATCAGAGTGGCTAAGCAAGGCTGAGGGATGAACCTCTACCTGCTGCTTTCCTCTTAAAAGGGATTAAATAAAGAGCAAAAAGCCAACTGGTAGATGGAGGAAGGATTTTCTCCCTCTACATCCTTTCTCCTCCACATCTTTTCCTCTGTGCAGCATGGGATGGTCACACTGTGCTCCTGCAAAGGTAGGAAAATATGCTACATCTGACACAATCCGGAGCAACCCCTGCTCCTACAGAGACTGGTCTTTTCCTTTCCTGAATACAGGGAAGGTGATGCTTAGCATAGATTTGCAGGGCCTTTCTTTGTGCTTATCTCCCCAGCTGTCTCTGAGATTACACAGATCCTCATTTTCTTAGTTTCTACAGGGTTCAGTCAGGTATTTGGAAATACACCCTTGCAGGTTTAAAATAAATTTATTGCAAATGAAGGTTCTGGCTGAGTATGTGCCAGTAGCTCCCTGTCATGCCTATTGTGCAGAATTATTATAAATGCAGTGCTGGTAGCTAATAAAAATGATCATGAAATTAACCCTGGCACCTTCCTGGAGTTAAAGATGACACTTCTGGTTGATGCAACATCTCTTCAAATAGCTGCAGGTTGCTGTTTTTCCCTATAGACTGCTTCTCTAGGCTCTGAAAAGAGCATCCTCCATCAAATATCCAGACAAAAGATGTCATGCTCGTCCTCTGTAAGAGCCCTTCACTGGCACAGTCTGCTTGAATGTTTGGTGAGGAATGGGGGGGGGGGGGGAGAACTTGCTGACATCATGCTGGAGAGCAGGAATGAGCCTGTGATATTAGAAAGGGAGGAACTTATGTGAATGCATGCAGGGTGGAAAGGGAAGGATACATTGTTTGAAAGGAGTGAGAAAACATCTGCCGCTCTCGCTGTGAGCCAGTGCTGGATTTGCAGGCAGAGGATGAAAGCTTTGCTAACAAGGATTGAAGCCTGGTGGCTGACTCTGGCTTAGGCTTCAAAAATTAAATGGTGAGAGAGCACATTTCCAAATGGAGATGAGAGCAGAGGGAACTGTCACTCTCTGTGAACAAATGACAGGAAAAGAGATGCTGCAGGAGGAAGCTGATGTCTCAGCAGGGTGGCAGGTGACAGGCACAAGAACCATTCAGAGCCTGAAGAGGGCAGAAAACAAATGCATCCACTGTGCATGTGGGGTTCAGATCAACCACCACGGCAGGCTTCATCTCACCACAGCCAAGCTAAACCTGGACTTAACATCCAGGTTTCTCTTCACTTCTGGGGTGAGGCAAAGAACCATTATGTGACTGGGGTGGGAAGGGACCTCTGGAGGTCTCTGGTACGGCGTTCCACTCCAAGCAGGCTGTCGATCAGTTGCTTGGGACCTTGTCCCATCCACAGCTGATCGTTTCCCAGGATGGAGATCACTGATCTCTCTGGGACCCTTAGAGGGGTCTCTTACCCCCCTCATAGGGCAATTTATTTTCCTAACATCTATTCAGAACTTTCTTCCTTGCCACTTGTATTTGTTGCCCTATCACCTCTGGGAAGTGGCTGGCTCTGTCTGGTCCACACCCTCCTGTGAAGTAGTTGAAGAAAACAAGGAAGTCTGCATTTAGCCCTCTTCCCAACCTAGCATTCTGCCTTCCACACTTAGGGGCAGCCAGGGTACAGCAAAGGGTGTGAGATCAGGGCATGCACACAGTGAGTATTCTTCTGTAGCTTGGAGACCTCTTGAATCAAAGGCAATATCTTTGTCCTGAGTAAACCTCAAGAGCTTTTTCTTCCACAGATTTATTCTATGGGGTTTCTTAACCCCTATTAGCACTGAGCAGCCACAGCAGTGTGTGGAAGCAGCTTAATGCCAAGATGAGGGAGGAAGTATATCCCTTTTACTGATTTTACCTCCTCCTAATTTCACTCAGTGTCTGTATTCTTGTAATCCTTGTCCCTCACAACTCAGTCATATGCATCTCAGCTGTTCCAGGCTGAAGAATCGCAGCCTATGTAGTTATTCTTCCTGCAGCAGCCAGTCTGTACCTCTGTTCACCATTGCTGCCCTTCTGTGAGTTTCGCGTTTGTTTTGTTGGGTTTTTTTTTCAAGTCTACTGTATTCTGCTTGAGATGGATTATACCTGAGTGGCAGTAGTCCATGCAGAGGCCACGGCTGCCTATTGAAAACGAGTATTGTTGTTTCCTCTACGGATCATGTTACATTCATTTTATGGAATTTCATCTGGTATTTTACTGCCTGGTGAAAGTGAGACCTTCAGGCAGCTCTCTGGGACCACCTTCTTTCCCCCTAATCTGTAGGACCACAACCAAACATCTTACGAGGTCCACCTCCTTTGCATTTCTAAGAAGTGTCCTTCTCTGGTATCACAAATCCAGATATTTATATGCCTGATACTGTAATAACCTGCCTACAAAAAAGCAAATAAACTCCAGTACCTACACCTGGGATGGCTCCTTCCAAAACACTGCTCAAATGCAAGACTGAGATCTGAGATCTGAGCTGAGAAAAGCATTTCACTGGGTCTTAAATGGAAGAACTACAAGTCTGACCAGGCCTCTATCAACCAACTGGAGAAATCCAGATTTAGTGTGCTTAGGATGATATTGTACTACTGTAAATACAAACCCCAAATTGTTGGCCCAGTATACACTGACTCTGACAGGTCTAACGGGATCAAAGAAAGTTTATATGAAAATAAAATCCAGTTGTGGGTCCTGGCTTTGGATGCAGTGGTGTCTGCAAGCACTGCTCTACTAAATTGCATGGCTGCACACTCCTCAATTGCAGTGTGAGCAGACAGCTGATCTGCACCATCCGTCAATCCTGCGCTGTAGAAGTGCTGTGCCACCAGCGATGTGCCCATGGCACACAATGCAACAGCCTGACAGGTAAGACAAAAGTGGAACAAGAAAACACTCCCATTTTATTATGCATTTTGTTTTCACTTGGTGTTGAATCACTGCTGGTAACAGTTTGTGACATGTACCCCCCTTTTATCGCCATCTTTTGTGCTGTCCTTTTCATGGAGACTAAAAAATTACATCACAGTCCTCCCAGGCAGCGCAGGATAAAACCCCAGCCACCAAAGCGTGAGATGCTCCAGAGGCCAACACAAGGCGTGACTGCTGTGATTGCACGGAGTGGTGCTGCTGCCCAGGGTGGGAGTCTGCTGCTTCAAGAAATTGGGCATTTTTAGCTGGTCCAGAGATGTCTTCGAGGTGCAAGAAATCCCCAAGCTGCGGGGGGTGGGAGTGTTATTATAAATAATATATTATATTATTATAAATACAATACTAATACCGTTTCTCCTGAAGAGACGAGCTCGAGCTGGCAGCTATGGATGGAGGAGGAGGGGGCCGGGCAGCCAGGCAGTAGTCAGGCCCCGGCCGGGCCGGGCAGGCGGCCCCCGGCTCCTGGAGGCCGGGCCGCAGGCGCCGCGTCAGTCGCCACCGCCCCCGAGTGACAGCGGCATGTGCGGTGAGGCTATAAATGCCAGCAGTGGACGGGGACAGGGGTGGGCAGTGGCGGGGTCGGGGCGGTCGCGGTCCTGTCGCTGCCATGGGCTCTCCCCGCCGCGCTCTCGGCGGCCTCCACGGACGGGTAGCGGACACCATAGAGGGCGCGGAGGAGGCCGAGAGCGCGGCCTGGGCTTCCCGCCCCGACCGGCGCAGCTACCTGCTGGGCATCCGGCCCCAGAACAGGTGAGGGGGCCGGGGCGGGGGCAAGGGACTGGGGCGCGGAGAGTTTCCCCTGGCCCGACCGCCGTCGTGGGTGCATGCTGCCGCCAGGCCCGGGTACGGGCCCACGGGAGACATGTCAAAGGCAGGTTGAAGACTGGGGAGCGGTGTGCGGGGACGAATTGGCTGGAGCGAGGCAGGAGGAGAGCAGGCTGGCAGCGGCCCAGCATGTAAGGCAATACCCGGCCCCGAGCAGGCCGAGACGCCGGCTGAGCTGGAGGCGGAACGGTTGTCACAGCCTTCCCCGGCCCGGAGGTCTCCTCCAGGGTGGAAAAACCAAGTGAGGGCTCGAACTGTCCGAAAGAATTTGCTGTGGCCACCTCTTCTGTTCCCAGGAGAGGCCGAGTTTCTGTGAGGGTGCAGCTGGGGCAGGTACACTGAGGCCATCGCCTTGCCGTGAAATTACGATGGACACAAGTTTGCGCCTCCCAGGTTAAACTTGGGTACAGGGTTCTGCATTGACCTTCCTGCCTCTACTGTACTGAAGCCCTGTGTGTTAAAGACACCAGACGCCGAGCAAGGGGCCCACAGAGTGTGTGCCTTATCTTATTGTCAGAAAGGTATTTCTACAATGTAGATACAAGCCAAGCAATGATGAGAACAGAATTCCTAGGTCAGAAATGGCCTTAGGCACAGGGTCTGTGGTGGGAATAAGGCTTTGTTTGCACAGGAGAAGGTATGATAAACATGTTGTCAACTGAGACTGAGGTTAGCAAATACAAAAATGCAAGGCAACGAGCCAGCAAAGGCAAAGGTGTCAGTGATTGTGCTAGTCATTCAAAATAAATTACTTTGAATTCACTAGGAATGCTCTTCAGTCTGTAAGCTCTTGAAACAAGTGTGCCTATTTCCTTTCAACAGTTTATGAATAATCCATTTCCAGTGCGTCAAGCATTGATGCCTCAAAGAATCAGAGATTCGTAAAAATAAATACAGGACCAAAAGAGATTAAAAGGTGCTATCTGAAAGTCAGATGTTAAAACTGGGGTAATGCCAAAGTTAAATTGTTTTAATTCAGTTCCCTTACGATTGTATTGTAGCATGCGATCTAATTGCAGTCTATCTGCATACCATGGCATCTTCAGTACCAACAAATGCCTGTACAGCATCCACAACCAGGCTGTGACCTTAGACCATACCAAAAGAAATCTGTAATCAAGTTTGATGGCTTCATTTTGCAGATTACAAGTAGAGAGAGTCTTTAGTAAATAAGATGTTGAGGTGTTTTGGTTACCTGTAGCTTGAACTTCCCAACCGCTCCCTGTCCCCCCTCCCCCCCAAGTATGTTCTAAGTGCAGCTTTAATCAGTTTAATCCTGGAGGTTCATCAGTCCTTCAGGCAATACTTCTGGTCTTCCCCACTGACTTATCACAGAGTGGTTTGGATTGAAAGGGACCTTAATGCTCACCCAGTTCCAACTCCTGCCAGGGATCCCTTCCACTAGAGCAGCTTGCTCCAAGCCCCTGTGTCCAACCTGGCCTTGAACACTGCCAGTGATGGGGCAGCCACAGCTTCTCTGGGCACCCTGACCTTAACCCTAATCCTCACCACCTTCACAGGGAAGAATTTTTGCCTAATGTATAATCTCAATCTTCCTTCTGGCAGGTTAAAGCCATTCCCCTTTGTCCTGTCCCTACAGGCCCTTGTCAAAAGTCCCTCTCCAAATTTCTTGTAGGCCAACTAATACCTAACTATTGGAAGACTATTACAAGGTCTCCCCTAGCTTTCTTTTCCCTAAATCCCCAAAGCGGATTTCCTTAAGGCCACTGAGAAAGGCACGGAGGGATGTAGCACTTCTGACTGGATTGATACTGTGGTTTAGGCACAGTAAATCCAGCCTGTATCTGCAGAGCTCTGGGTCCTGAGCACCTTGAACTTGTCAGGCTAGTGCTGTGGGTGGATGCTTCATGAGACCCAGATGCTTTTGCAGGTAAAGGGACACTGTGCTACAACACTTAGATCAACAGTGCATTCCATTTCCAAACACTGTCCAGTCCTTTTTTCAGCCCATTTCTATACTCATTCATCAAAGTCCATAGCAAGTTAATTTCATTTTGCCTGTTAACTTCAGTGGCTGCCACTTCTGTTGTAAGAATCACAGAGTAAATATTCACTGAGTAGCAAAACTGACCTGTCCCTGTGGTCACAACACCTTCCAGTTTCTCTAATGAATTAGGGAGGAGGAATTTAGAAGTCTTGTTCCCTCCACAGCCTTGAGAGCACCTAAAAGACTTGAGCAAGAATGCATAGAAACTGTGCTGTTGTCTATAATGCAGGGCAATGGCTTGAATGAAATGAGGCTTTTTGTCCTGTAATGAAATAATGTATCATAACAATTCTGGAAAGCAAGCAAGTGGAATGATGTAGCAAGAAGATTTTCAGAAAGCAATTTTGAATTTAACTAAATCCAGGAGCATCTGGAGAACTTGCCTTGGAGAACTTGAAAAGCAAGATGAGTGACATGCCTAAGAGCAGATAACATTCAGCCATTCTCTAACATAGAACAGTATTTGAATTTGGTGGGTTTGGAGCTAACAAAAATATGGGACAAGTGATGTAGACACAGAATTGTGGTGGGAGGCTGCTATGGTGGTTAGAAAGCAAAAATGGATATTCTGATCCAAACCCAGTGTGGGGTTGTTTTTCAGTCTTCTCTGTTGTTGTCATTGTATGTATCTGTAGAGTGTGTTTAAGCAAAATATTTGCCTGCTCTCTTTGCTGATTCTTAAAGCAGTGGCAAGTACAGTGTCATGATGGGGGTCCTTAGAGGCATGGTAATATCTTTATGAGAAGAAACTAAGGTTAGCAATTGCTGCTTCTGATGTGGCTCATGAATATGTTTCATCTATGTGCCTGCATTCATGAACCACATAGAGAGTAGACTGGATGATTTTACTTGGTCTCCCTAATCCTATAGGAGGAAAGGGATGTTGTGTAAATTAAAGGATACTAATTTGGAAAACAGAACATGGTCTTTCTGGTTTTTAACTTAAAGAATTTGTCAGAGGTGGTGCTCCAGGGGCGAAAGAATACAGGTGTTGAGAATAGCTATAGAGAGATAATCCATTTATTACATGGAATATTCAGTATATTTACTTTTTGTACCCTTGGGAACTAGTCTTTAGGAAGAATCTTCTCTGTGAGCAGATAGTTCAGTGGCAAGAGATCACTGCCTTTCCTTTGCTGGTCTTTCAACATGCTAGATAACAGACAATGTGAGGAGCAGCTTATAGTCATGGTGACGTGTATTCTGCTCTGGCAGTTGAGGGGGCTTTTTTATTTTGGGGTAGGTTTCTTTGTTTTAAATTCTTATGTCTCAAAGCATTTGACTGTAATTACTTCACAAAGTGAAAGGAGAAGCTGTCAGCCCTCTCCAGGGTCTGCCTTGGCTGTATTCATGGGCTACAACTTCAAGCCATGCCTTCAGGTGTCCTTAATTTACGAACTAGTGAGTCTGAAATATGACTTGTGCAGAGAGACACGATTTTATGTAAAAACGTCATCTGAGTCCTAGGCAAACTCCTCTGTTGGAAGCAATCTGTCCCTCTTTTCTAATGCTGATGTCTGCTCCTTGGTCTTGTTACAGCATTGCCTCCTTACTTAAATATCTTCCTACTGTCATAGCTTCATCGTATGCAGATATTTATAGAGTATAGTGGCATTGCCTCTGATCTTTTCTTGGATGCTGTCTCTGGTTGTGGAAGCAGTTGAGCTCAGGAGAGTGCTGTGCCACCTGGCTTTTCTGGCTAGAAAATATCCTCAATCTTGTACCTCTTGGTTTGCACATAATATCAAATGAAGGTGAAAGATATCTTACTATAATAAAGTGGGCTGAAAACTCAAGAGTGCTTATTTCCTGAAGAGCATGGAAGGAGCATAGCTTTCTTAGCTCAGAGGGGTTCCCTCTTCAGCAGTTGGGCATCTGTAACTTACTATGGGACCTTGCTATTTATAGTGTCATAGAATGATTTGAGTTGGAAAGGACCTTAAGGTCATCCAGTTCCAATCTCCTGCTGTTGCAGATTATCTTAAGTTTTACTGAATCTTTCTGTATTTTGTGTTTGTTTGTGAAACAGTTATTTACAGAACATCTTGATTTAAGAAGTTAGCCTTTATGTTAGCATGGGTTACTGTGTTACTTGAAATCTGATGCTATGTTTCTTGAAGTCCTTGTTTCTGTAACATGTTAGCCTTAGTCCTTACTTGCTAGACCATAACCATAAGAAGTTAGCCTTTATGTTAGCATGGGTTGTGGTGTTACTTGAAATCTGATGCTGTGTTGCTTGAAGTCCTTGTTTCTGTAACATGTTAGCCTTAGTCCTTACTCACTAGACCATAACCAGAGCACCCAGGTCTATTGTGTATAGGATGAGTTATTTGACAACCTAGCAAGGTAGAAATCTAGCCAGCCAACTTGGCAACAAAACTTACTTCTAAAATGACCTGAAGTAAACTGCCCTCATTATAATACTAAAAAGCACACCCACAGATTGGGAAGACCCTTGCCCAAGTGAAGACCCTTCCCCCGTGCAAGTGTAGTAGCAGAAGAGAATAGTATAATTGTATGCAAATCACTGTAACTGGGAGTGTTCTACCTTGTCATTTTTGTGTATAAATGTAACAACAAAATCGGCATGGGGTGTACTTGATTTGTGGAAATTCCACTCAGTACCAGCACTGCAATAAAGAAGTGCCTGCTTCTTGATGCTACATTAGGATTAAGGAATTTTATTCTCCTGACTTTCAGTGACACTGCCATGGGCAGGGATGCCTCACACTAGGCCATATCACCCAAGACTCTATCCAGCCTGGCCTTTAGCACTACAAGGGATGGAGTATTTACCACTTCTTTGGGCAGCCTGTGCCAGTTCCTCACCACCCTCACAGTAAAGAACTTCAGGACCTACAGATGGAGTTCCATGGATTTGTGCACATTCAGGTGCCTAAGATGATCTCAAACCTGATCCGCTCCTGCAGAGGGCCTAAGGTCTTCATTCTCCCAGTCCCTGCATCTGGATTCCAAGACTTAGGTGGTGTGGTCAGGATACTTGCCAGTGAAGAATGAGGAAAAGTAGTCATTAAGAACCTCAGCCTTCTCCAAACTCCAGGGTAGCCAGTTCTCCCGTTTCCTTCTGTAGAGGGCCCACATTATCCCTAGTCTGTCTTTTTCTGGCAACATACCTATAGAAGCCTTTCCTGTTGTCTCTGACATCCCTGGACAGACTCAGTTCTAACTGGGCCTTAGCTTTCTTGACCTGATCCCTAGCTTCCCAGACAATGTCCCTGTATTCTTCCC
Source organism: Melopsittacus undulatus (assembly GCF_012275295.1). Classification (NCBI taxonomy): domain Eukaryota; kingdom Metazoa; phylum Chordata; class Aves; order Psittaciformes; family Psittaculidae; genus Melopsittacus; species Melopsittacus undulatus. The sequence continues at coordinate 11,391,545 of NC_047535.1, read as the reverse complement.
AGCCCTCCTATCCCCTCTTCCACCTGAGCATGAGGTCAAGCATGGCACCTCTCCTTGTCAACTCCTCTGTTACTTGCAAGAGGAAGCTCTCTTCCACGGAATCAAAGAACCTCCTGGATTGCTTGTGCCAGGCCATACCATCCCTCCAACAAATACTGGAGTGGTTGAAGTCCACCATGAGGACAAGGACCTGCAAACGTGAAGCTGTTCCTATCTGTCTATAGAGAGCTTCACCCACAGATTCCTGATCAGGTGGCCTTTAGCAGATCCCCTCAGTAATGTTCCCTTGGATGCTAACTCCCAGACTTTCGGTTGGCTATTTTGGCAACAAGGGTTCTAAATCCCTAACAAGAAGCCTTTTGATGCTGTTGCATCTGGGGAAATTCAGTCCATTTATTGTGTCGGATGGAAGCGTCCCAAACTCTGAAAGGAGGGAACATCCAGTACCCACTGCAAAGGCAAAAGTAAAAGCATCAGTAAATTCATCTGCGGTCTGTAGGATATCTAGGTTGGAGGCATCACTTTCCTCTCAGTGTGATTATCTGCGCAGTAATGCTTGGTTTGAGTGGGGCTCCTCAGCAGTTGTGTTAATTGAATAATAATCCTAAACTTCACATTTTGGCCCCCATTAAAAAGCCTCCTGTCCTTACCTTCTAGAAGGTCAAGCAGAACTGGCTGTAGGCTGAAGAGCTGATAGCCTAGGCTGGAAGATGAAGATGTGGAGCTGGACAAACAGTGGTCTTCAGGGCCAGTGTTAAAATATAGAATATATCACATGTGTAAACTTTGTTCTTCTCTGGAAACTTTGTAAATGGAGACATTTCCCAGGCCTGGAATCCCATCTGATTGCATGGACAGGAGAGCATGATCTCCTCTGAACTGGGCACCTTTTGTTCCACAGCAGAGGCCATTTCCAGGAGATGGAACGAAGACCTCCTCTATCCTCACTCTGTTTCAGCAAGAGGAGAAAGATCTTGGGTGAATGAAGCTGAATGAAGTCTCACACTTTGCAGCATCACCTGGTACAAGAAGAGGAAGGCAGAACTGTTCTGAACAACTGTATTTTTACCTTGCTGCTTTTCTAGCCCACAGCTACAAAAATCTACGCACAATGCGTTACCAGGAAGATGTCCGCTTTCCTGGGCATCTCATTGCCTAGTATTTGCTTTGCTTTCTTTTATCCTTTCTCATTCCTTGATGTCTTTCAACTAGTTACCAGTTTAATTTGGACCATAAAGACAGCAATAATTCAGAATTAAAATACACAGGTCTGGGCCATCTTCAGTGTTTCAGATGCTGATACAGAAACATGTAGCTTAATTTGTTGTTTTCCACTTTCTCTGTTAATGCCATCTAGCTCTAAATTGTTACATGCAAGTCTGTGTTTATCTCTGCTCAAAGTAAATAACCTGCAGGAAAACTGCCATATTTCTCCAGCTCCGACATCAGTGCATTCCATGACCTTGCCAAGCAAAGACTCAATACATCCGTTTTCCAGTCTGTAAAATAACAGTGTGTCTTGTACAGCTCCATAGCACTCACAGCTGCTTTATCAAAGGATTGCTGATAATTGCTGTCATGGTATATGAAACACAAACACACTTGTACTGTGTGTGCATGAAGCACTTGATAAGAAGTGGGACACAGGGCAGGAAAGAAGCATAACCATACATGAAAGCTTCTTGTTGGCTTTTAAATGTTGAAAACGGTTTGCTATTGACATTGGAGAAGACATTTGGAGTGCTTTGTGTTTGTCTCAAGTAGTATCAACCTTGGAGGCAGAGAAGTTCATATGAAATCTTATACTTGGAAATCTGCATGTGTAAAACATGCCCAATAATGTCACTGGTGAGAATGCCAGCAAGAGGGAGAATCTGTAGGGAATTGCCAGGGCCATCCCTCTGTCCCGCTCCCAGGATGGAAGGGCTGCCAGTTCTCATTGGGTTTTTCTGAGGAGCTCTTGTGCATTGCTGATTCTATCAACACAGAGCTCATATGTCTCAGCTTTGCTGTTGTGACACGTTTTGCTGTGTACTTGCTGCACTGGACAATGTGTGTGGCTCAGTTTTTGTGCTGTGGAAGAACACTGAAATATATTAATGACTGTTGCAGCTCAAGCTGCAAGTACAAGTCTCTGTGCTTGTATGTGTGAGGGTGGAACCACTGTGAAGCCTATTTCAGAGTCTGCTGAGCTCTTGTCAACTTCCATATGAGAACATGAGCTGGAAGAAGAAAGATTTCTGTATCTCAGGGAGAAGAAATACAGAAAGAGGAGAATTTCAAGCAGTGATTGCATAAGAAGGTTAGAAAAGCTGCCAGGTTTAAAATCTATGTTTTTCAAGCAGTTAACTTTTCAGTGCCAGTGAGGTGATGTACCAGCCTAGGCCATCAACCTGAGAAGTACTTTTAGTGATGAAAAAAAGTGGGTGGTGTTGATGGCTCAGACTCCTGCCAGCGCAGCAAGACTGAAATTTGGCATGTCCAGCCCTAACTGTTCTACGATTCTATGTGCATGAAAAATGGGGAAGACTGTCTACACTTCGAGCAAAATTATGAGTCATCGAAGAGCTAAAACCTGTAAGAGGATGATAAAATTCCCAAACAGTTTGAAAGTATCTGATAATATTTAAAGAACTGAGGCTGGTAGAAGGTACACAGTAGAGGGGTATAATTCTGTGGTACAGTACTACAGTGGTTAATAACTAAACCTGTACTTTCAGGGGTAGCTGTGCTTCAATTCATAAATGCAAGGTGCCAGAAGAGGCTTTCCTTCCACTGATGCTGGACATGCATATCTGTCTGAGCTCCAGTAAAGAGAAACCAGTACCTTTAGACTTTGATTTACCCACTTTAGATGTGTTCCTCAGGATAAAGGAGCTAGAATGTCCTGAAGCTTGCTCAGGAGAGACACATCCACTGCTGATGCTGCATCTCATGAGCTGAGTCCTGTATTGTGTGCACTAACAAGTCTCTGGGGAGCTGAGGACACTAACAGCCCAATCCCAGCGTATCAGACTAGTCATGCTGGTGCGTCTGTCGTGCCTTGCATGGAAGCCCCATGTTTCCAATCTTGTGGGTTTGGTTTGGAGTCTGATGTAGTTATGCTGCTGCAGCTCTGTGCGGGTATGATGTGAATGTCATTAAAATGAAGGGAAACACCAGCTGCCTGCAGACAGTTCTGGCATTCAGAATTTGATCTTGCTCTCTCTGTGCTTAAATCTCTAGACTGGAAAGCAAATTTTACTTGATTCCTTAGCATATTGAGGTTAAACTTTAGTTAATGTGTGGCGTTTACCTTTTTCTTTTGATAATATCAAGGATCCTGAAGAGACCCTCAGACCATGTTTCAGGATGTGCAGTGAATAAAGCCCAGGTTGTGTGCTCAACACTGGGGATTAAAAAGAAGTATTGATGAAGCTCCCTGTTTGAGTACATTTATGAGCACAAAGGGTTCATGGCACAGGCACCCTTCATTCTGACTCTCGCTATTTGAGTGATTTTCTTTATATCCAAACCAAAACATCTTCCCATTTGTCTTATGCAAGAAAGTAAGATTAAAACCACTTCTGCCTACACTAGCATTCTCCAGCAGCATTTTAGGATCTTCCCTGCTGGCTCCTCAGGCAATTCCCAAACCTTAGTATTTCTGGAGGCTAGAAGGACATTTTTCTCTTGCACTGGTATGCAAAATGTTGATGGATTCATTTACTGTTGAAAAGTGGTGGTTCATGTAATGGAAGCACATATTATCTTTCCCGCTAGACAGACCTGCCTGGGGCAGCCCAGAGCACAGGGACCCAGTACATGGGTGCTGCTGGCCCAAGATCAGCTCTGATGGCTCTGCCTGGAAGGGTTGTGGGGATGACCCTTAGAGGTCAGAGCAGGCTGAGAAAAACTTGATGTACAGTTTGAGCTCTCTAATCTGTTATGGTGTCTAAGTGTGATGAGGACAAGGTGATGCACTGGTCAGTAAGGTAATGCAAAGGCATGCCTTGCACTGTTAGAGAGGACATGGGGCTCAAAAGGATGCCCCAGGTAGTGGGGTTCAGCTGGAAAGACAGAGGTCCTCTGTCTGATTTCTCCCATGGGTCAGCCCAGCTCATGCAAGACATATCAGGTGGCTGATCCTCAGCCTGTTATAGTTAGTGTTTGAATTTTCTAGCTGGATAACACCTGATCTGTTCATCCTCTGACAGTGTGAACAGCATTTGGCAAGGGAGAGGGATCAAGATCATGCGGTTGGGAGTGGAGAGGGTGAAGCCACTGCCAAAAGGGCAAGTGCCACCCATATTTCTGAGCACTGTCTAAAACTTCTTCGATCTTTGCTCTCCTGATCTGAAGGAAAGGAGTCAGTGAGCTCTTCAGAATGCTGGGGTTTTTTTCTCAATTATTTGTGTAAAGTGTCAGACCTTCAAGCTGAACTGCTTTTTTACTTACTAATCCCATTCAGGTTCTGCCTCTGCAGGTGGAAGTGCCATATGGCTGACAGGAGCACTTTCAAGAGACCCTCTGTGGTAATTATTAGGGTAAGACTTGAAGTCCTGCTTACTTCCATGTTATTGAGACAGGCACAGAACCCAGATGTGATCGTCTGGGTAGGAGACCTGAAGAGGTGCACCTTTGTTGGTTCTTCATGCTGTCTTCTGTAACTTTATCATGAAGCACTGAAGTTTGGTTGTTCAGTGGTGGTCTTTAGTGCACAAGGCTGCAAGGCTCAGAAGGTTTGATCTGTCTGCATGTACCAATATAGGAGTATGACTTCTTACATTCCAAAGCGGATGTCTGTACTGCAGTCGCTTCTGAGGCTATAATGGGGAGATTGTTGCATAGGCATAACTAACATATATCTCAGTGTGATTAAATCACTGAGCTTACGTGATGATGACTACCTGGTACCTAGTTAGTTTTAGGCTTTTGATTGTCCTGTGATTGACCTGAGGGTCCGAGGAACTGCCTCTGACTGCTGTGAGTCAGTGCCAAGAGGTTATTTCTTACAGCCTGTAGAGGGCTGCTGCCACACAATGGCAATGTGGCCTTTTGGCTAGGACATGAGTCCTTGAAGACACTTCTTTGGGAGAGCTGGTGGCCACTGGTAAGTAGCTCATCTGGGTGTCCCTTGTGTAGGACTTGGGTGTTTGATTCCACTCCCCCCCTCCCATGAGTTGGTTAATGTTATAACATGTTAGTATGTTCCTGCAAAGATAGCAAAACCTGTAGATTCTTGTGAAGTCTACTTCTTTTATTTTAATTTTTTGCCAGACCTTAGTGATTTGCGTGGCAAGCTGGGAAGCGCTGTATAGTGACCGGAGAGTTTTCAGCTTCTCCAAAGAGCTGTCCTTGGAAACGCAGAGGGTGACCAGCTCAGGCCACCTGCTTTGCCAGCAGAGAAGTGGGCTTGCAATGGTCTGTACTCCTGCCTGCCACTTAATCCAACATCTCCTGGGGTGGAGTTGCTGCTTTGAGCACAGCGCTGTGGATGGTGCATGGAAGGCTCAGGTGCTGCTTCTTGGAAACCTACTTGTATAAATGTCTTACACTTATTCTCTGCAGTTAACGACTATTTCATTTTTACAGCCTTTGATTTCAGTTGATAATGTGGCTTGCTCATCCTGGCAGTCAGCCTGAGTGAGGCAGTTGTGCCTTCTTTTAATAGGAACTCTGACCTGTGCAAAACAACTCATCATTAATCATCTCTGTAACGGTTTGTTTATTTCAGCTCTTTTCCATGCTTCTCCTTCTAATGTTTTTTATGCTGTTTTTTGCTTAGCTTATCAAGCAGCAGATTCTCTCCCTCCAGTTTAGGAAGGTAAAACTCTGTTGCATCAAACTGCTCTGACCAACACTGAATCTGGCTGCACTTGATTAATCTATAATGCTTTGGTACCAACTAATTAGTAGAGAGCCTTGAAGTGATCTAACAGCCTTATTCTGCATGATTGGATCCCTAGTACTTGCTTGAACTGCAGACAGCAAAGTGAATGTTAATTGCAATTCCTGTGTTAAGGTGCAAGAAATACTTCTTTTTCTTAGCCAAAGGATGGATGCTCAGCTACTTCTTGATATTAAAGAGAGATTTCCATCCAGAGACATTTAAAATTAGATGAGCCTGCCCCAATACTTTAAAAGAAGCATTTTTCTTCTCCCCCTGCCATCCTGTGCCTTGTTTTGAAGATCCTCATTCATTTAGACTCTGCCCTGAAATGCACTTATACAGCTGTACTTTGCTTCTGGCAAAATAACACATTTGGAAATCAGTTGCTATTATTGACTTGCTGCAGAAGCAGGTAGAGGAATGACTGTGGAGGGAAAAGCCTCTCCAGAACACCCCTGTAGCTGTTTGACTGTTAACCAAAGAGTAAGGAAAATAAAATAATGCTGGAAAGGAATACACTTCTTAAATCTCCTTTTCCAGCAGACTGCTTTTGTATGGAAATCCCTCTTTAATGTGAAAAGGCTACTGAATTACCAATGTCCTCTTCCACAGGACAAAGGCTCCAGGGCTTTTCTGCAACAAAGATGCAGCTTCAGGAAGGCCTGGAGGAAGAGAGGCTGCTGCTTTGTATCAGATTTCTTGAATGCTCTGAATTACTGGTTTAGAAAGCAATTTGAATTGGACAAGTCCCACTGCAGCTGGAGGGAGTCAGCTGAGAGCCCCACAGTGCTGCAGTTTCCAAACCCCCTCTACCCTCTCCCCCCTGTGACTAATACGAGGGTTTCTTTGAAATATTAAATAGGCCTTCCAGGGCTTCCTGCCAAGTGTACATTGGGCAAATCTCCTCTTATTCATCTGCTCTGCCTGTGGAGCCCCCAGCTTCTTGTGATGCTGCTCTCCTAAAACATTCAGTAGCCTTTGCTGTGTTTCACCTGACTGTGGGATTTGCACTGAAGGGACCAGACTTATTCCTGGCACTGCCTGCTGATACCGATGGCATGGTACTGGGATTGAACTTGGTCACGAGTATCACTATGTGTGTGTGCGCATCACTTTTTTTGAGATGCTGATCCGGTTGCTCTCCTGCTGGTGTATGAAATTGATGCTTGGAAAGTTCCTTTATGTGGATCTAAAAGGCATTTACTGGCCTAGGGCTGGGGATCTGTATTGAAGGGGCCAGACCAGTAAACCCCACCAGTAACTGCCTTGATACTGGATTGTTTGCCTTGCTCTTTGGAAATGGGAGTTTTTTTCTCCTGGGGTTGGAGCATGGAAAAGTTTCTTTGGTTTGAACACCTGTTGGCTTAAGCAGCCCTCTCCTGGCCTTGTAGCTGTGTGAAGAGTTGCTTGCCCCAGTCTCCTCAGGACCATTGATTTCCACAGAAGAGTCTGAGCTGTGGAATCTGTTTTTTACCCCATCCCACATGTGTTTGCATATAGACAGTGCTTATGACCCTTGTTCAGTAGATGAGTCAAGTTTGCAACCCCAGCTGTCCCTGCCCTGTACCCTTGCCCAGCACAAAGTGCCTGGGAGTTTGGCAAGATTCCTGCTGTGTCCCAGCTGTTTGTTACTGAGGGATTCATCTACCTGTGTCTCTTACAAACCTATTCTATCAGGAAGCCAGAGTGAAAATGATAGGACTGCAGCCTCCAGGTAAGTTTTTGGATGGATGAAACAGGCAGTTGCTGTGGCTGTGGCACCTTCAGTCCCTGCTGCAGAGCTTGTCAGTGCACCTGACCGTGCAGGGCTCATGCTAAACATGGTGGGTTTTTTTTCTTCCTGAACAAGTCTGCTTCCTCAGCAGGTAGAGCATGAGTAGCATCAGCACCAGCATTCTGCCTGCAAGCCAGGGGCTGCTTGTGAGGATGCGGTCTTCCTTATGGACCTGTCACCATGTGCTGTGAGCACATGCTTGTGGTGGAGCTCTGTCAGGAATGATTTGGGGGTTTGTTCTATCTCTTGCATGTCTCTAGAAGCTGATCACTTGTTTAAGGAATGTCTTTCAGTGCTGAAAATGCTATAATTAGAGCTGCCAGCTACTAGTTCTCTTGCAGCATTTCCTGTTTCTCCTAAGATCCTTGCCCTTGAGAACTTGGGGTCTTCTCTCCTCATGTAAACATGTAGTGTTTTAATTCCAGAGGAGAAAATGAAAGAAGCTCTTCCCTTCCAAGAGCCCCAGAGCACTATCCAAATGAAGACTCAGCTTGGAATTTTCCCATTTTCCTTTAAGAAAGCCCAGATCTTCTGGGGCCTCTCTTGGTGATGCTCCAACGGGGTTGGCAGTGCTGTACGGTGATTTATTGCAAAAAATGAATAGTGCTTAAATGACTGGAGAATATGAGTTCCTTTTCTGAGCTTCATAGATTGCACTGTTTGGATAGTTATGGCTATTTGGGTGACCGAGCCTGAACTTCAAGGTCAGTGCCTGAACTCATGGAGTATGTAGTGTGAGTGCCTACCTGGAGCTGAGCGAGGTTAAAGAGGGTATGGATGTCAGCTTCATGTACAATTCTTGGGCTCAGAAAGCTGCAAGCCAGGATCAAGGTCTCCTTCACTGAGCTGCCCCTGAAGCAGGCAACTTTTCTTAGTTCAAAATTTTCAAAGAGGGCCGTTGTGTTCAGGAGACATGTTCAGCTGACACTTGGCCTGAAATTACATAGGAAGTCTTCACATATAAATAAAGTCCCAGTGAACAGAGTAACACTTGAAACACTGGTAGTTCACACATTCACTTGGAATGTGAAGCTGACTTTGTTAGGGTTCTGCTTTGGGCTTGCTGCCTGATTCAGGAAATGTTCAGGTGCAATAGAGACATATGGTTCTTGACATTCATTATCCTGATATCCATGAGTGAAGACACTTTAAATTAACAGTCATCTTAGGGGAGAAATAAAGGTCAATTACCCTGATGCTGAACTGGATTTGTGAACAACCTGCTGTAGGGATGATGAGAGGGAAGGAAGGCATTCATAATAAGAACATAGGCTTCTTAGATGAGTTAGAAACTGGACCCTGTGATTTTTCTAGTACTTTGATGTCTAAGAAATGCTTCTTAAATCTTCCAGGAGCACCTTCTGCGCAATCATTTCTCAGCTGACGGAGGAAACCCAGCCACTATTTGAAACCACTATCAAATCCCGTTCTGTATCCGAGGACTCTGATGCTAAATTCACATGCATAGTGACAGGTAACAGTGTCTCCTGTGAATAACCTGGTCCTGCCTCATTTGCTGGACTTGCACTAGTTAAACTCTAAAGCAAGTGATAACAAGGCAACGCATTAAAAAGTTCACTGTTGCCAGAATGCAAGTAAAGATTCAGCAATTGCATGGTGATTTCAGCTTTAATTTAAGGGGGAGGGGGAGAACCATCTGAGATTATAAAGAGGCAAAGGCATATCCTAACATCTCAAACAAGGCAAATTACAGATCAGAAGATGGAATATTCTGGTTACTGCTTGGGCAAGCTACATTTTATTGTCCTAATCTCTGCTGCTTCTCTAATCCTGGACTCCATAACTCAGGAATATGCAATTTTGAAGACTAAGGCTGTCATACTGGAGCCAACTCTGGCTCTCTTCACTGGCTGTAAGTGGTTAGAGTGTGTTTGCATCAGTGGTAAACTTGTGTATCTGTCAATAGCTGAAATAGAAGCTGGTTTCTGCCCAGTAAGCTAACAGCTCACCTTGGGCAAGAAGGGGTTAGGCCAGTAACAGGAGGAGGGGGAGACTGAAAAAGAGGGCTGGTACTAAGGCATTATGATGATGTGACATGGCAGGCATTGGTGTAAAGGCAAGCAGCTCCTTTGCAGATGAGCTTTTGTCTTTTAAATATAGAGATTCCAAACTCTTTTTGTCGGTAGTCTGTACGAACTGTGTAGGATTCTGACTCTGTGATCCTCTCTGATGTTGCTCATGTCAATTTTTTTGGTGGGTTACTCGGTGAGAGACATTAAACAAGTCTGTAAGTTTTGGAAGGAGGAGGATGTCTCCAGTTAGCTTCCTAGTCACAAGGACCAAGACTTTCCCAAGATTTAGGAAATCTAGTTTGCCATTAAAAACATGCTGTAAATAAGCTGTGCACCAGGAAGAGCAGACCAAGCCCCTCTGAGAACTGCTGGATTTGAATTCTTGGCTCTTGTGTTACAGATTCACTTGTTTTGCAGGTCTGACTTTCTGTGCTTGCAGGGGTACAACTGTTATATTGTTAACCTCAGCAGACCACCTCCTGCTTCTAGAGCAGAAGTGGGCTGCAAGGGAGATACCTCCAAACCATGCCCTTTGGTGGTGCATTAGAAGGGCTTTCCCAATTCAAGTTTTCTAAAAGCAAAAGCTTAACATACTGTGCTGTAACATGGAACTTACCATTCTGTAAGCCATGAGTGTCAGAGGTTGAAAAATGAGTGATGTTTAAATATATTAGGAAATCCTGAGTAGCAGCAGATAAAATTCTTCCATCTCCCCTTCCCTGAAAGTGTAGAAGTGCTGCAGACCCAGACCATGACTGCTTACTACAAGGACATGCAGTGGTATTGCTTGCCGTTTTAGGATTTCTTGCCCATTTTTAAGTGTCCAGTCTTGACTTCTCTTACTGGCTTAAGCCTTCAACATCTGCATCTTGAGGTTGACAGTTTCTTTTAACAAACTTAATTTCTTCCAACGTCCAGATGACACCATCAGCTCCATGTAGACTCTGTCAAGGTGAAGTACATTTGTGCATCTGAGCATTAGTTCACCATGAGACTAGCTGGATGGATATGCCCTGTGTGTGTGATGCCCAGCATGTACAGATTCCTGGGGAAGAGATATTACAGTCAGCCCTACGAAGGAGGCCTTGTAGATGCAATAACCATGTTCTTTCCAGCATCTTACCTGGAAAAGCTAGAGAAATTTCACTGTATATTGTGCAGGAGACATGCTGCCAAAGAATAACCTCCTCTGCTTGTACCAAAATCAAAGTATCAATGTCTAGAGACAGATCTGGTCCCTGTCCAGTCTGTTGCTCTTCCTGCAGTGCATTATTGCTCTTGATAGGCAGGATGCTGTTTGCCAATTTTGGATGACCTGCTGGTGCTGTGTAGCACAACCCGGTGTATTATATGAAGTTGAAAACTTAACCTGATACTAGTGTCATTTTCTGCTCAAGTGAAGAAAAGTATCAGATAAGCCTCTTCAGCATATAGTCTATTGCAGTATTTTGTAACATGGTAAACTAGATTGGGGAATGTCTTTATGCACTTCAGTTAATAAACCTACAAACCTAGGAATCTTCAAGGAAACCTCCTAAAAAGCAGCCTTCAATTAATAAACCTACAAACCTAGGAATCTTCATGGAGATGTCCTTAAAAGCAGCCTGAATCACTTATGGCACATAGTCATCTCTTGCATGTGTCTCTGTGAACTGTTTTAGGAGCTCAAAATCTCTTTGGGAGTAAGAGGCAGGAGGTACAAAGCGAACTGTGACTTCAAAGTCTGATCAGTAGTTCAGCTGTCTCCCCCTGCCATGATGCTTACATTCAACTGGGAGACATTATTGGGAAAAAAGAAGTGGTGGTTTCTTCTCTGGCCAGTGACCAGAGTGAAACCAGCTCAGTTCCACTGCTGTGGCTGGAGTCCAGGGACAGTTCGGTTCATAGATGAGCAGGAGGCAAAGGGCAGACTGTCAGCTGCTCCTGTTTTGACTCTCAAGCCACAGATATGGATATCTGACCTACAATAACATTATTTTTTTCTTTTCCTGCTTCTTGATCAATAATAAGAGTTACAGGGTGGTTCCACATCTGCCAATACCAGGGACTGTCCTGGGAAGGCAGCAAAGTGCAAGTATTTGAAGAGCCAGCCTCCAAGATGTACTGGGTGGTGCAGGCAAGAAAAAAAACAAATCGGGAGAGGCAGACCTGATGCTCTTGGGTGGTTCCACAAACCCTCTTTTCCTCCACTTGTCTACTGCTGCCTGCTACTGCTGTCCCTAGTATGTCTGATTTGATTGTTTTGGGTCAAATCCAGCATCAGTTATGACATGTTTTCTTTTTTTTAGACAAAATTAGTTCATCCTTTGTTCTCTGAGAGATGCGAAAAGGAAAATGAGAACATTTCCCTTTACTGTGCAGGTTCTTATAGAGCAGAGGGTACTGTGCTTCTCTGCACCAAATATTTTCCTTGATGTGTCTGTCTGGACTTCCAGATCTCAAGGGTCATCACATATCCTTCTCACTAAGTGGGTATTGGGCTCTTCTCTTCAGAGAATGGATCTTATTGGAGATGCTACTTACAGGGGATTTACAACTTTTCAGTCATTTCTGTATAGTGTTGGCCAGGAAGAAGGGATATTGGCTGACGAAATCTGGGGGCTTGGATGAAGAGGCCTGGGCCTATGACTGCTTGTTAGAGAATGAGGCAGGTTGAGAGAGGTGATGACTGGATCTAGCCAAGGCCATCATATATCAGAACCAGTACTGCTCGCTGTTGTACTGCTGCCTCTCCAGCACCATTTCATGGAATCACAGAATGGTTTGGGTTGGAAGGGACCTTAAAGATCATCTAGTTCCAACCCCCTTCCTTAGGCAGGTTCAACCGCTCTGACCTGGCTACTTAAATCATCAGCTCAGGAGCATGGTCCCATTGCTGCCTTCATGGGTCACTGCTGTGCTGAAGAAGTGTCCAGCCTGGTACCTTTACCATGGTGCTCAGTGTGTCAGTGTGAGTGTCTGCACTGGGTTGAGTAGCACATCCCTGAGAGGATGCTAACAAAGCAGTGTGACCAGAACCAGTCTGGTTTTATTGTAGGGTTACGGAGGGGAAAGGGCTCTGCCCATGGATTGGGAAGAGAGTTTGGGTAACATGAGTAGAAAGCTATGGGCTTAGTGGATGACGATTTTAATAAGCATAAAAGTTCTCAATTTGTTTCCTCTAGGGTGGCCCTTATAGTGAACTATCTGAAGGATGAGAGTGAAGAGCAATGCAGGGGCTGCAAAAGCGGTGGATGGGTGGGTTTGGGGATGGGGTGGTGAGCACAAAAGCAGAGAGCAGGCTTGTGGGAGATGAGAATGCCTGAGTTTGGGACAGCAGGGCAAGAGGGGGATGGAGAATAAGCACCATTTGCAGGCTGGTGACATGGGAACTACCACTCCTAGCACATATCTGTCCCTCCTGTTAGCATTACTGGAAACCTTCTTATCTTCAGGCGATGGGAAGGTTCAAATCCTTAAAGCCAGAAAGGATGACATCTTACCATGACTTTTCCTCCTAAAATTGCCTGAAGCACTTCCCCCCCTCCACATAGCTTGTGTAGAGCAGAAACAGAAACCCATGGAGATTACATGTAAGTGTTCTAAACTCTTCCACCTTCCCAAGTTTCAGAAAGCTAATTCCTCCCCACCCCTGCCCCCCAAAACTAAAACAAAATAAAATCCAAAGTTGCTTTAAGCAGAGTTTTTGTGGGAGATTTTGGATAGCTATCACAAGAGCTGTTTTGGATAACGTTACCAAGGCTTTGAAGACTTCTCAGACTTCAACAGCTTTGGGAAAAAGAATGGTTGATCTAAATCTGGCAGTCTTGGTGGGGAAAAAAATCTCCCTGGGTCCTGAAGCAGCTGAGAGATATGCTTCTGACAAACACTTCTGCTGGGCTTAATGATGTGCAGTGGACACCAGCCCTGTTTACAGGCACCACTCTGCAGCTGCAGGGCACCCGCTGGTGGACACAGAGACCAGCTGCTCTCAAATCCTACTCAGCACCAGTTGCAGAGGATCTGTAGCAGGGACAGGTTCAGGAGGGGCAAATATATGATTTATGAATGGGTACTCTGTTTTGCAGAATGCTTATGCTAAGGATGGGCATCCAGCACCTTGCAGCGTGGCAGTGCCCACCAATGGAGCCCTAAGCTCAGCCATCCTATCCCACTTCTGCCATTCCTGTTGTGGCAGTTGGATGTGGATGTTGTGGTTGCAGGGGATGTGTTGGGAGTGATGCTTGCCCACCCTTAACCCCCAGACAAGGGGAATTTATTTGCTCAGCAGCCTGAAGATAGGTGCCTGCAGTGTCAGCAGCAGCTCCCCTGTCAAAGTGGAGCGCAGGGCGTGCAAGGGGACCTTGTCCTTGCACAGACATCTCTTCATTCCCTGCTTCGTTCCAGCGGCAGCCCCTGGGGAGGGACGGCTGGTATTTGAACAGGCAGCTGTGGCCACTGTTTATGTGTGGGAGGTGGAAGCCTTTTAGCATCTCTCTTCCTGCAGGTTTCCAGCCAGCACTTGCCTCTAACTCTGTTTCACCACAGACAGGAGCATGCAGCAGGAGCTAGTACCTCCTTGCCTGCAGGGTGGTAGCCCCAAGTAGGAAGCAGGTAGCCTCAAGGACACAAGTGCTGCAGGTCAAATGGAGTTTAGGCTTAACAGGAGGAAAAGCATTTCATCGAGGCACTGTGCAGCTATAGAAACTGCAGCTCTTTCCAGATGATGTCAGCTGGGAATGGGAATCAGCTGCAGAGGCCATGGGGGGACATCACAGAGCTTCTTGGAAATGATATGTTTCAGTTCCCAGAATGAAGTGCTATGATTGCTCTTCACAGAGTATTAGGAAAATCTGCCTGCCAGCTGCCAGCATTACAAACCAGGGGGCTCCTGCAAGTCTTGCCTGCAGAACAGCCATTGGGAAGGGCAGAATTGCTCTGGGCAAAGTATGAGCTGTGTATGAAAATTGCTTTGTTCCTTATCTTTGGAGCAGACAGAAACTGCCACAGGCTCATTCAGCCTAGGATCCCACCACCAAGTACAGGCAGTAACTAATACTTATGGAAAATATAAGCAGCAGCATCAGTCCCTGGTGATCCCATCACTGGGATACTCTCATGGCCTCTGCCAGTTAGCAGTTGAGAGCTCATTTGCTTCAGCCACAAGTACCATGTGGGTCTGCAGACCATGGTGGGACAGGGACTGAAGGGGAGGATGGAGAGCCTTGCAGGAGGGGCTTCAGGAGAAAGTTATGACTTGGCTTCCTGCAGAAGAGGAGGAACGAGGGGCTAACCAACAGAAAGCCAAAGCTGTTGATGGCAGCAGTGGAAAGGGAATGAGGCAGCAAAGGATGTGAGAGATGTATGAACAGTGAGGATGGAGAGGGTGGATGCCAGGAGCAGTGCAGAGTAAGAGACCTCACTGAGGACAGGAAGATAATAAAGTAAAACTTAGTGTGGGGGCTGTCTTGGCTATGGGGATGGCTGCTATTCGTGGAGGAGAGCAGGAAAGACTGGTGTCTAAGACTGCTTTCTCAACCCTCTTTAGTTCCAGTGGGCTAAGTCCCTCAAGGGGCCAGAGGACACTGGAGAGTCCCAGCAAGTAAGGGGTGGGTACAGGAAATGTATCAGAAGAGGAGGTTGGTGCATGGGAAGCTAAGCAATACATGAGGAGGAGATTCTGAATCTGCCAAAACCAGGGTGGATTCCTGCTCATGAGTCCTTGCTCCTGGTCTCTTGCTTCTGCTGTGGGACCTTCCTAGGAGCATGTGTAAGCTGGGCTCAGGCATTGCTACAGGCTGACATCATCTCTGGCTGGTGCAGGTTCCTCACCCTGGAGATGAAAAGGATCCTCATCAGCCCTGAAACCTGTGGGTTTTCAGCTGGGAAGTATCCAGGATAGGTAGGTATTGCCCTCTCCCTGCCTTCTCTCTCATCAAGTCGTCAAGTCTAGATGCATTGCGTATTCCTGGAGAGCCCTTGCTGGCTCCATGCTGGGGCTGTCTATGAGAACTGACCCCCTGCTGCATTATGGGGGTATCAGGGGCTGGTGGGGACACCCTAGTGGAAGTGAGCAGTGTGCTGGACTCCTTCTGTTTGGCAGCACGGAAAGCCAGCAGAGGCGTTTTTAGGAGATAAGTTTCAGATATCTACCTTGGGGCTTTGAACAACTGTTGAGTACATCAGCTTAAGTGGAGGCATGATGTGATCATTGAAACTTTCATTCCATGCCCTTAAGGCCAGCTTGGCTGGGCTGGGAGCCCCATGTAGAGAATTGGAACCAGTGCTGGCCACTGGTTCAAGAGTTTTCCCTTGAAAACTGCTTTTACTCTGAGCTAGGGCTGCTGCCAGTGGGAAGTGGGAGCTGTGGCTAGCACTGGTCCATGTGGGGCAGTTATGTTGATCCACCACTGCTAGTGGTGGCAGGGACCATGGCTGCATGCCCAGCCTGCTAGCCAGCCAGTCACACACCGCATGATGTCATTCTCCTCAAAAGGCAGGTGACATCTGCTGTCAAGTGACATTTGTAGGACACCAAGCTGGCTGTGATGCAATCAAGGTTGTTTCTGTTCAATGGAAACTTTTGGATCAGCTTACAAGCTGTGACACTTAGCAAAATCCTGTGAACTCCATGGAGAGATGAATGCCTGTTTTCTGACCTTAGCCTTAGTCTCATCAAAACAGGCCTCTTCATACAAGAGTGACAGTGTGCTTGCCTTTTCCTCCCAGCCAGGGTTACAAGAGATGATCGTGTGATCTACTCCCCTCTGTTCAGGAATGAAGTGCTGGGATTTTTTTCTCAAAAATAGACCTATTCCTAGGAGTGATAAAAGATTTGGATAAGCCCATCAGGTTTCCACTCACAATGCTTTTTCTGCTTTGTGATTTAAAGTATGCACTGAGCCTAGAATAACACATATCCTATTCCGATGGAGGGTTAAGTGTTGCTGTTGATACATTGTCCCCACTGAAGCAGGCTTGCTGGGCTACTGGGTGCAATGTTTCACACCGACTGGTGTTCCGTCCATCTCCTCCCCAGGGTACCCGCAGCCGGAGGTGACGTGGTATAAGGATGATGAAGAGATGGACCGCTATTGTGGCTTACCCAAGTATCAGATATTCCGTCATGGAAATCGCCACACCCTGCAGCTGTACAAGTGAGTAAGGAAGCTGGAGAGTGGCTGGATTTGGTGATGAGAGCTCTGAGTGTGTTTTCAGTATTTGGAGGAGCAGCCTGTCAGCAGTGATCTCCCATCAGCACCTGTGCTGGCCCCTCCTGCTTCCCATTGAGATGTTCCTGGCTGTCCCTTCCCCTTCAGCTTTTCACTCTGATAACTCTCCAAACATATCAGCATCAGATCAATTACTGCATTCAGGGATAGCTGCCATAAGAAATTCCTCTCTGGAGCCTTCCAGTGCTGGTAGCAGCATGCACTATGGTTGTTCCAGACAAGAGCTGAACATTAGGCCTGGTTGAAGGTGAGTGAAAGGAATGCACTGTCTACCTCCAGAATGATGGTCCAGGGATAAGGTGGGACAAGGACAGAAACAGTTCACAGGAGTGTCCTGAGCAATGGCAAACAGGGGAAAGGGCTGCACCCCTGTCCCAGGAGGGCCTTTCTTAGCTCTCACCATGAAGTCAGGGAAAGGGCTACTTTGGCACTGGACTGATGGAGCCAAGGACCTCTTTAACTTAGCCCTCACTACTAGCTTCTTTTAACTTTAAAAGAGGACTGTGCCTCTGGAGAGCCAGGCACACCATGTCCCCAGCAAGCAGAGACTGGTCGCACCACAACCTGGATTTGGGATGTCAGAAGTATTTTGCACTTTCAATGTCCGAAAGTGCAGAATATCAGTACTGATAGTTCTGTCATCCTCATGCTTCTAGTCCGGGCTTTTCTGCTGCCCCAGGTGTGTTTCAGGTTTCTATCAAAGGCTGGATCACCTCTCATAGGATCAGGGATCTCCATGGGCCAGGCATCTCCAAGGGGTGACAGCTGGGATGGCATGCATGTGCTTGTCCTGCTGCCTGTGAAGTGGGATGGGAAGGATTTGGTAAGGCAATAGGGTGGAGGAAGAACAGAAATGTCATGTAGGCTGTAAATTGCTGAGAGGAGACCATCTTGCAGAAGAATGTGGGCAAGAACAGTTGGGAAGCCTGATGCTAGCTGTTCCTCCTCCATCACAGCCCTGTCTTATCAGAGTTACAGCCCAGGGGGAGCTGGACACTGATTTAACATCCAACTTGCTTATCTGCCAGTGCTGAGAACAGGCAGAGCCCCAGGAGGGAGGACAGCCCCAGGCCTCCAGACCTACTGTCGGCACCTCAAGGGCCACATCTTCATTTTCTCACCCTCCTGGAGCAAGAAGTGGGAGAACGTGCATGCCTGTGTGTCCAGCTGTAGTGCCTGGGGAGGGTGGGCAGGTCTCACACAGAGCTTTTGGTTTCCAGGTGCCAAGAAGAAGATGCAGGCATTTACCAGGCCTCAGCTAGAAATAACAAAGGCATTGTGTCCTGCTCTGGTGTGCTGGAAGTGGGAACCATGACGGAATTCAAAATTCATCAGAAGTGGTTTGCCAAGATTAAGAGAAAAGCTGAAGAAAAGCTGCGAGAAATAGAACAGGGCAAGAAGCGAGGGAAAGAAAATGTGGAGGTGGAGAGGCTGCAGGGAATGAGCCCCGATCGGCTCCAGAGAAAGCGGAGGCTGGTCAGGGATATGAACCACCAGTCAGGAGCCTCTCTGTGGGAGAAAGAGGATGCAGCAAAAGTTCATGTTGCCGATTCTCAGTCCAGATTACACAAGGATATTGCTGAACCAAATGAGAAGCCAGTGAAGGCAATGACGGGCTTTCCAAACAAACTGAGCACACCATTGAAAACAGAGGTGACCGCCAACGGAGATGCCTCTTTTGAAAGCGTGGAGGAGAATGGGAACAGCTTTCTTACATACATCTATGAGACAGTGGAGGACCTCACGACTAAGCCAGTGGTGAAAGACTCTGCAGCTAAAAAGAAAAAGAAAGTGGAGGCTTCTCCAGCAGCAAAGCAGGAAGTTTCCAAGCGAGAAGAAAGTGGGCGAAACAGGGCCAACCCCTCTCTAAATCCAAGGTTTGCCCCTCCTGTCCCCGTACGCAAGAACACACATTTGAGGGGGACAAATGATCAAGAAGTGGAAAGCAGTCTAAAAATCAAAGAGCCTGGGAAAGCTGTGAGTCAGGATGCTAAAATCAATGGTGACATGCACTTCTCTTTGAAAGAGATGTATTTTGACAAGCAAGTGGAGCCAGCAGCAGGGAAGGAGGAGGCGGGAGCCAAGGAAGAGGCTGTGAGCAAGGCTGCCCTGCAGCCTGTGGCAATCATCAGACAGCCAGAGGATGCTCCATCGTCCTCAAAGGTGGCAGAGGCAGGACCTGTGCTGTCCGACACACAGAGAGGCCGGCACCAAGCACAGATGGCGGAGGGAAACAAAGCTGTCAGTCCAGAGGTAACTAGGGCAGAAAGCAGCCAACACAGAGGTTGCAACAAGACAATATTCATGCCACATTTTTGTATTGTGGGAGGCTGTGTATACCCCAAGGTCTCCATTGGCAAAAGCACCCAGGAAAAAGGGCTTCCTGGACTTCGTGTGCCCTGACAGCAGGGCTTCCATCCCATCTCTGAATAAATGTTAGATGAGGTGGTGAGGTGTATGTCAGGGCCTTGGTCTCTAGGCGGCCCAGGGCATGCTGTGGGCTCTCCTGTTTAATCGGCAGGCTGACCTCAGACAAAATGTTTCCAAATCTGTTAAGCAGAGAGCACTGAATGGCTATTTATAGCTGGGGGTGGATGCCTGGTGCATATGACAAGCAGTGAGACTGATGACATCTGTTCAGTTTAGCAATTGAGTCTGAGCTTCGGCTGGTGTTTAATGAGTCCCATGCAGACGAACGTGGTGTGCCAGGCCCGCCATGTGAGCTGTGCTGGGCAGGGTGCTGGGTTCTGTTTATGCTGCAACACATATACAGTAGATCTGGGCTATTTTTTGGCTCTTCCCTGATGGAAAAACTCTGTTGCAAAACTTACTGTGGTGTTGATGCAGTTACAAGGCACAGCACCTGCTCCTGACCCTCACTGCATCTTTTAGTCAACTTCTATTTTAATCATTTAACCTGAAGCATTTTCCATGAAAATACTAGATTGGAAACTACCAGTCTTTTATATATATCTATCTCTAGATCCTTTTTCTATAATGACCCTTTTTGTGGTAAAAGGTTCCCCAAGTCCAATTTGCAGGTGCCATTATGGTTCAGCATTTGAGCTATGATAGGTGCAGGCTTTCAGTACAGACCCAGGCTATCAGAGGAGGCACTCTGGGTGCAGCACATCTCCCTCGGTAGGTAATGCAAATACTATGGGGTATGGAAATATCCACAATACAGAAAGTGGGATTGCTGGGTGCTCTGCTAAAATAAAACCCCTTTCTTCCTCTTCTAATTTTCTTTAGCCATAGGTAGGAGCACTGCTTACTGGTAAGAAAACTACTATGTTATACAGTGAACATCTGTGTCCCTTGCTACAAGGCAGCACCCCGAACCTGTCTTTAACCTGACCCATCAGCATCACATAATGCTGCAGAAATTACTGCTGTGCATGTGAGCCCATGGCAGAACTATTTGTTTTCTCCCTCTGCTCATTTTTACACCCTTTGTTCTTAAGGAGGGATGAAAGTGTTGGTGTGTAGCAGCTACACTTGGGCTGTCATCCCTTAGCCTTTGACATGCATCAAGGTATTTTTCTCTTCAAAAACCCACTTGCAGAGGGAAACTTATAACTTGTCAGCTGGTGTGCTTTTGAGTAGACAAAAGGAAATGCTTTTGATTTGAATTTGAATGCTTCAGCTAGTTGGTGATGCTGGGAAAAGTGTTCAAGCTTTTGTGTGACCAAATAAGCTATTTTAAAGCCCTTTAAAGCTGATTCCAGACATGTTTGAGGATATTTTCACTCACCCGGAAACCTTGCTTATCTCCTTCTTTTTAAACTTTCCCTTAAACAAGACAGGGTCCTAACATGATTTTTTTTCTGGCCTTGTGACCGACCTAGCTGGGCCTCATGCTCAGGACTTCTATTTTGAGCTGCAATTGTCCATAGCCAAAGGGGTTTGCAAAATGCCAGACTGTAGCCAGGCTCTGAACAGCCTCACACACAAGAGCAGAGAAGCTAGATTTGCATGATGATCACTCTTGCCTAACTTTTAAACCAATGATTTTATTATATTTCTTTTATATGCCCCTAGTTTGAGTGTTTTCTGATCGTTTAAGGACAGATGCTTTTCTGAAAAGCCCCCTGAAAGCTTTTCTGAATAAGCTTTAGTTCATGATAAGCAAATATCCCAAAGTCCTCTTCAGCCAAAGAGGACCATCATTTGAACCCATTGACCATCACCATTGAGCAGAGCCACCTCTGTGCATCCCATCTGTGAGCCTGGGCTACCTCCAGCTCCAGGGCACTGAGCTGTTCAGCCCCTTGAGCAGAGGGGTCAGTGCCGGCCCTGCAGTTAGATGGGCTGTGTCCCTTCCCTTTCTGCACCCCAGAGGACCATATATAGTCTGTGGTAAAATTCAGCAGGGTTTCACTGCATGAACCCTGTCTGTCTCTTTAAATAAAACCTTTTAAGCCTGACCCCTGGGATGCTCTGTGTTGTGATGCTCAGCTGATGAAGCAGGAAAGGGACATGTCTCTAGTGGGACAGCAGGAGGGGTGTGTGGCATTTGGGAGTGCTATGCAACCTTGTGAGCTGGACCCCTGGTTCTGCACTCCTTGTGTGTGGAGACAGAAACTGCCCAGCCTTTGGCATTCTTTGGAGACTACCAAGGAACAGACTTGAATAATGAGTTCAGGAATGGTGTCCCTAATGCTGCTCCTCCCACCCCAGCTGATATTCATATTGCCCTAACAGTTTGCTGAGACACCAGCATTAGCTTTCCTGTTTTTACCAAACTTTCAATTGAAGCCAAAAGAGCGCTAAATAGAAAGGCAAGAGCTCCACAGCCCTCCTTTCCCATGGACCTACTCTTGGAGCCTTAAACCTCAAGTCAGAGTCCTCAGTGAGAAAATCCTTAGCAGCAGATTATCTAGGATGGATGAGGAAGCTCTCATGTGCATGCCCTGATCCCATGCAATTGTCCTGATGTTGTTAGCTGAGCATCAGCTGGGCACAGCATTTATCAGTGGTATCACTGCCTCCCTGATCCTTATCCTACAAGAATAGATAGTGCCCCTTGGCTGGAGGATTTTGTCACATTTCGTTGGGATAAAGCTCAGCTGTCAGAGCTTGCTGAAACGTCTGCGGGTGTGAGCTGCAGTTGGAAACATTTGAGCTTCCCGAATGTCAAAGAAACAGGATGGTTGAATAGTGCAGATAACGTCATGGTGTACAGTTTCGCTGTAAATCATTTGGGCAGCTTCATTGGGATAGTGTGTGATCTGCTGATTGCCCGTCTCAGTGTGGAGATTGTAGATACAGTATAGGGGGAACACTGAATCTTAAGAGCAAGGAAATTATAAAAGGTCTCTAAAGCGGCTGGTGGAAACGTGACAGTTTTGCTCCTTGGGTAGGTGCCGCGTCAGAGGAGAGGGAATGGTTCTCATCTGGAGAACTGTTCTATGATTCTATGGTTTAAAACCCACTTAATGTTTTAGAGTAGCCAATTTCCTGCCTGTGTGTGCAAAACCAAGGTATTGAAAGGCAGAAGAGTTGTAACTGATTAAAAGACATTTTGTGCAGCATGACAGGGGACTGTGTGACTCACTACCACGGGATGATGGTAAAACCAAGAGGCCATGGATGAGTGAGTATCAGTGGTACCAGGTTAATACTTGTAATTCAAGCAGAAAGTTGGGCAGTGCCATCTGATTCAGATGGACCACAAGCACCACTGAGCAGACCCAGGCAGTAAAATAGTGCTAATTTTCTATTTTCTTTTTTTTTTATTAGGTTGCAGCAGCCATGGGACAGTCTGCTTGTGATCTGAACCGTCCAGTGTCTGCTCCAACCGTAGAGGCTGGTCAGCAAGCCAGTAAATTAGAGGAGCTCAGGAAAGAGATACCTTTCTGCCAGGAGACCAGGGGATCAGGGAAAAGGACAAATCCTCGGCTGAGGCCACAGGAGCCACCAAAGCCACCAGCACCTTCCCCAGACAATGTGCAGCCCAGAAAGGAGCAACCTGCCTCTAGGAAACAGACAGAAGAACATTCCCATGCTCTTGAGGGCAGAGAGATCCAATCAGCATTGTTAAATCAAGAGTACAAAAGCCAAGGTGAGGAAAAGCCATTACTAAAGAAGCTGAGTCCTCCAGAGCACAAAGAAAACACTCCTCTTGAGCAAATCACATGTCAGACAGCAGTCAAGGATGGGAAGAGCAAAGAAGCAGGAGTGGAGCTATCTGGGAGCCATCACAGTGCAAAGGCAGAAGGGAGAGGTGCAGCAGAGCCATCTCCTGGGGCTGTGCACCCAGAGGCAGAAGGAACACCTTTAGGACATCTGGAGACTAAACGTCCAGCTCCTGATTCAGTTCAACCTGCCACAGAAGAGCCACTCCCCGCTCCTGCAGCGGGAACATCGGTGGCTCAGGAGGCACTGCTTGCAGTTCCCAGTGCCCCAGGGATGAAGGTCATAGCAGGAGAGGTGCAGTCTGGAGCACAGCTGCTGCCTGCTGTGAGCAGAGAAACAGAAATCAGAAAGGCAGATGGATCTGCCCCACAAGAGAAGTTTTCAGCCAGCATGGTAGGGGAGGATAGTGCCAAATCAGTGCCTATGAGACCTCAGAGGAAGGAAAGACAAGAGCTAACAGCCACAGGTCCACACCAGGAGCTGGCAGCACCTTCAGGCACTTTTGATGGAGGTGCTGAGGTTCAGCCACAAGTACCACTGGTCCTGCCGAGCCCCGAGACACAGCAGGAGATGTCTTTGGAGGAAAAGATGCAGCACAAAAACCTTGTTTCCTCCTTGAAGAACTATCTGCTGCTGCTTTTAAAAATGTCAGATAGCAGTAAGGATGCCATGAAAGAAGACACTGACCCCGGTGACAAAGAGCAGCCTGATGCAGAGGAGCTCATGCTCCCAGAAATAGGCATTGCAGGCCTGAGCCCTCGCACCTCAAGGAGAGTTTTGGAAAAGGTACAAAACA
Organism: Melopsittacus undulatus; assembly: GCF_012275295.1. Lineage (NCBI taxonomy): Eukaryota > Metazoa > Chordata > Aves > Psittaciformes > Psittaculidae > Melopsittacus > Melopsittacus undulatus. Next base: position 11,367,721 of record NC_047535.1, on the reverse strand, counting down.
ATCAGCTCTTCCAAACAGCAGAGAATTTGCCTCTGACTCCCAGGACATCCAGGCGGATCACGGGCATGATTAACGAGGAATTCATTACCAGCAAGGAGATGCTGGCTTGCAGGCCTGTGCCACCAAAGAGACGTACTCGGGTTGCTGCCGAGGGAGAGGGGCTGCCCCAGCTCTCTGTGCCCTCCATTGTGGTGGGCAGCATCCCAGCCCCAGGAGTGGGGCAGCCTCCTAGTGAGATTTCAGATTTGCCTGCAGCAAGCCCTGAAAAAGAGAGTGCTGGTGGCCCTCTGGCAGTTTTACCTTGTGCCACACCAGAGGAGCTGGCTTCTGGAGCCCGGCGCAAAATATACCTGCCAAAAACCAAGCAGGTTGGGCAGGAAGAGGAGGCAACCCCAGAGAGCCCAGGCCACATGAGAAGTCCAAATGTTTCACCACGACAATCCAGGAAGAACACGGCCCTGTTGCCATCGCCTGCCCTGACTCTGTGCTCTCCTGCAGAGCAGTGCTCGCCAACCCTCATGAAAAAGATGGCCACGTTGGAGGTTCCTAAGCTGTATGAGGAGCCCACAGGTGACAGCAGTAGTGACCATGAGGTCCCTGAAGATGCTAAGCCAGAAGCACAGCCAGCAGAGTTCAAGAAAGCAAACAACCCCTTAAAAGGTAAGGGAAGAGGTAATCCCCATGGAGCATGTTTTCTTGTTCCCTACAAAGGGAGGCTGGTCAGCTGAGCCAGCGATAGTTAGCTGGGCCACAAGAGGTTTGTGCATTTGCAGGGTTTTCAGTATCATCCTTTGGCAATGTAAAAGGCAAATTCTGCCACAACACTTCTTCCCTATTTCAGGGAGGGCAAAGGAATACAAGAGGCAGTAGCACTGAGACTGGCTATCTCCATAGCCTGAACTTCCCTATTCTTGTTCTTGGTCTTTGTGTTCTGGTCCTCACTATGCCTCATGCTGGTTGGGGGTCCAGTGGGCATTAGCGGAGTGTGCACTCTTTTCCACCTCCATGGTAAATGCTAATTTGATTCCTTATGGCATTGAATTAGAAAAGTCATAATCCCGATATTGAAGTTCTTGCAAGAGCCAGATGATACCCTCACAGGAATCAGCACTCTTGCAAAAGTAAGGGTAACCTTAATAAATCCCTACTTCAGTAGATGTTTCCTCCAACATTGCAGTGGTTTTTCTCCTTTGCCTCCAGTCATGCAGACTATGAGACTTTCACTGAGAAGGTGATGTTATACTAGGCTGTGCTGACATATGCGTGATATCCAACACCAAAGTCCTAGGCAGCAGCTCTGGGGTAGGCTGCCCTGCCCCTGGAGCTGCATCCAGCAGTGTGTATCTCACCATCAATCTCTTTGCACCTTGTCCTTAGCTCCACAGGTGATTCGTAAAATCAGGGCAGAACAATTTTCTGATGCATCAGGAAACCTGAAACTTTGGTGCCAGTTCTTCAATATTTTGAGTGATTCTAAGCTGATGTGGTACAAGGATGAGATCCCTGTAGCAGAAGCACAAAGGAGGTAATCTACCAGCTCTGCTTCATTGTGGTCCTTGTGCATAACCCTGGGTTCGTGTGTTAAATCCAGCTCCTTGCATTTACTGAGGTGGAGGTGCCCCTTCTGTTGAGGCTGCATGGGAAGCTCATTGCATGGCATGGTATACTGCAAACTTTGTTCTCAGTTCCCAGGGAGGGAGGGATTGCCCAGATGGGAAATAGCTGCCAAATTTGTCCTATTGATGCTCCATCTGGAGCCTGGTTTAAGGGCTGATGCTTTGAGAGTAGCAGAGCCCTGGGGAGGGCAGGGGCTGAACCTGAACCTTGGGGAGGGCAGGGACAGTGCTGTGCCCATCGCAGAGTTTGAGAGCTGGGTGTGAGCTGCAAAACTGGAACCCCATGTGATACATGTGAGGGTGGCAGCTGTGCTGGAGGGTCTGCACATTGCATCCAAGGTGCAGGGGCTCCCATGCAACCGCCACTGACAAGCACCAACAGGGAAAGAGCAGCTCTGGCTGTGCCCCCTCTATCCCAGGGCACTGTCCTTGCACAGGGAGAGCATATTTGGGCAGCTGGGTGGCTTGGTGTATCCTGGATGCTTCTTAGGGTGCATTATGGAGAGCAACTTGTTCTGAAGGCCGGGGGAGCTTGGTGGAGTAGGACCAGATTTACGTGATGCCTTTGAGCATCCCTTGAGCTCCCTTAATAATAAGCAGGAAGGAAGAGGTGCTTCTGAGGCATAAACAGTCTCCTGATATCTCTCAGATATCTGAGCTGGGGCAGATGGACCTGGAGAAGCCAATGCCTTTTAGCTGACCAGAGCAGAGCCTGCTCAGCAGGCTGATCTCAGGTCCTACCTCTTCCCTCTGCAGCCTGTCATCCCTTTGCTGGTTTATGCTGGCCATGTGGGGCAGAAACACACCTTTGGTTCTTTTGGAGACTCATCTGTGTAGTGGGCCACCTTGGCTAGATGAGTTGCCAGCCCAAAGCCTGGTGCTGCAGGCTGGAGAAGAACACAGAGCTCATGCTTTGCCAGTCCCTTGGAGAGGGGCAAACTTCAGGATGGGGACTGGTGTCTGCCTTCACTCATGAACAGCTGAAAATGAAGCTGGACAGGCTCTGTAGCTGTTTGGCTTCCATCCATCCATCCATTCAGATGTGAGTCTCTTAGCCCAAGCACAGCCCTGAGCCACACTCAAGGGAAAGTACCTTTGTCTGTCTGTAGCCCAGTCCTGATCAGATTTTGCAAGGCTTGCCTGGAAGATGAGCATCTCTGCAAGTATAAACTGCAGAGCAGGACTCTTGGTACCATAAGGTGCCAGGAGAGGAGCTGGAATGCCCTTGGGCTGGCTTCCTTTGTAGCCCTCTTCCAGTCCCCTAAGAGCAGCACAGTGCCTATCCTCAGTGCCCGTGACATGTCTCCTATGTGCCCACATGTGTCACACAGGGCTGAGGCCATGTTCTGGTTCCTTCCAGCGCTGGTGATGAGAGCCAGGCAGCCTTGGCTGTTGTGCAGGCATCCCAGAAGGACTGCGGGGTCTACCGATGCGTGATCAGCAATGAGTATGGCACTGACTCCACTGATTTCCTCCTCAGCGGAGAAGGTGAGGAGCCCCTAGCAGCCTGAACAGCTCTCCCAGCTTCCCCAGTTGTGCCATGGGGCAGTGTGGCGAACCAGGCAGAGCTTGGTGCCAGGTTTGCGGAGTGGGAGGAACCTTGCACACCCCGTAACACCATCTCTGTGAGGTGCATCTGCCTCCATGTGCTAATACATGAGCAATTCATACCATCTTCCTTGCTGTCCCTTGGTGTGGAAGCACATGGGGCAGGGTGGGATCCTGGTAGGACCTTGACGCCTTTCTGCTTTCTGTCCCATATAGTGCTGTCAGGATTTATCTTGCGGGAAGAGATCGAAGGTAAGAGCCATGTGCAAGGGGCAGCAGCTCTGTGATGGGGGCAGGTTGTGTCCATGTTGTCCTCCTTCACCAGCTCTTCCCTCCACCAGTTGGTGAGGAGATTGAGATGACGCCCATGGTGTTCGCGAAGGGTCTGGCTGATGCAGGCTACTGGGGAGATAAGCTCTTTGGGCGCGTGGTAAGCGAAGACTTGGAAGTGGGTGCCAGTTTCCTGCACAAAGCCTGCCGGGCAAGAGCTATCTACGGCCTGGAGCCCGTCTTTGAGTCTGGCTGCACCTGTGTAATCAAAGTGCACAATTTCATTGTCTTTGGGACCAAGAATGAGAACAGTCTGATAGAGAAGAACTACGATATCACCATCCAGGTGGGCATCCTTGTGGGCCAACCTCCACCTGTCTCCCCCACACCTTCCCTGTCTGTGCCACAGTCCCAACTCTGTGCCCACTTTCTTTATTGCCATCCCCATTTTGAGTGCTCTGGAGGGGTTGAGCTGCCTTCTAGCAGGCTGGCATTATCCTTGTTATTCTTGGCTTCAGCTCTTCTCTCTGAACAACACAGAACTGCTCAGAGCTTTCCCTGTCACTTGTCCTTTGACCACCAGGGGAGGGAAACAGCTGGCAGTGTTCCCAGAGGATGCCTGGCCAGGCAGGGTGTCCTGGGATTCGTTGGGCAAGACAGGACAGGTCCCTGACTCTTCTGTTTGCATCTCCAGGAATGTAAAATCCAGAACTCCAGCCGCGAGTACTGCAAGATCTTTGCTGCTGAGGCACGAGCTGTCCCTGGTTTTGGAGCAGTGCCCGAGTAAGTCCAGCAGCTTCATTGGCTTCACATCCTGGCAGAGCACCCTGGGGGATGGTGGGAGGGTTACCTGTGGATGCTGGGGACATCCCAAAGGGCAGTGTGCTCTTCTCCCACCCTCAGACAGAAGGGGCATAGGGGAAAGGCAAAAGCCAAGGGTTGTAGACCACAGTGTGAATCTCCACTTGGCTGCAGTGAGAGTGTGTCTGATGCTGAACCTGCCTGTGTACTCCCATGCAGGATAATTCCTTTGTACCTGATATACCGACCTGCCAACAACATCCCTTATGCCACAATGGAGGAGGACCTGGGTGCACCCTGCGAGAAGTACTGTGTCACTGAGAGAGATGGCAGCTTGGTGGCACGAGGCACTTCAGAGATTGTGCTCAAATGCTGCACCTTCCAGCATTGGGTCTATCAGTGGACAAATGGAAACATCCTTGTGACTGACATGGAAGGTAAAGGCATCTGCCATCTGATTTCTGTGACCCCTCACTACTTTCTGGCCTGTGAAAGGAGAGGGGAAAAGCCCTAGCCTTGTCCTTCTGCCTTTTTCCCCATATGCCATGGAGCCCAGCTCCCAGGACAGTGACTTGTTCTTGCTGCCAGTGCCTGTTCTTCTCAGGGAGACACTGGTTCTCCTCCCTTTCATTGCAGGAGTGGGCTGGAAGATCACCAATGTGCGGATTGCTACCAACCTGAAAGGGTGAGTGTCCCCCACAAACTGTCCCAGCTCTCACTGCTCATGTGGCGAAGGGCCACGGTGGTGAGTGCAGCCAGGCTCCGTCCTCAGCTCCCTGCTCCAGTGGGACGTCTCCTGGTGCGAAGCAGGGGCTGAGGATTGCTGTATTGGCAGGTACCAGGGGATGAAGGAAAGCTGCTTCCCCTCTCTGCTGGAGCAATTCACGACTGCTCACCAGTGTAACCATTACTGCAGCATCCTTGGCCTGAAGACGCTGGAGCCAGCCAAGCCTAAAGGCTCCAAGAGCCCCTCCTTGGGTAGGAAATCTGCACAGTCCAGTCCCCAGCTCCAGAAGAAGGGGCTGGCAAGTCCCCAGGGTACACGGAAGGCTGCTGTGAGCCCAAAAAGTTCTCGGAGAGCAGCAGAAACAGGGGAGACCCCAGCAGCCTCCAAACCCCGGTCAGGAGAGAGCAGCAGGTCTGGTCGCCCACAGTAGCCAGCACCGCTGTAGCTTGGACCTCCTGCTCTGGAACCCCATCCAAACAGCCTGGAGGCAGCATGCGGCCAGGTTGGGAAGGGAAGACCCTGGCAGTGGCCACTGTCACCACTCTTCTCCCTTTGGCTCCTGCCCTGGCCCGCGGCACTTGCATTGTGTGGTGTGTGGTAGTGGGAGTCGTGGGGAGAATGTGAGCCTTGGGCAGCCTGGACCCCTTGCCAATACCTCTTTACAAGAGCTGCTGCTGGTGGTGGAGATCCTCCATGCTCAGGCTCTCATTCCTCTCCCAACTCTCTGTTTCCCTGACTTAAGGCAGGGGCTGTCACACCTGCTCCCCTGGGCTTTGCAAGCGCTATGCCCCCTTCCTGGCTCCCCTGAGCAAACTGGGAGTCTGGGCTGCTCTTTTGGCTCCCAGCACCTCATGTCCCTATTTCTGTCCTCTGCAAAGCGACTGGGCCAAGCCCTGTCTGTGCTCTATGTGGAGGATGTGAAGTCCAGCAGCACACTGTGATTTCCAAGGTTTTGCTGTGGAGGGGTTTAGTATGACCTGTAGGGCTCGGGCTGGCATTGTGTGGGGCTCTGGGGTCCAGGCCTGTGGCAGGGCACTGGCATGAGCTCACAGGGATGGGATTTTGAACCCCTGTACCCTGGGGTCAGCCTTCCATCCCCTTGCTGGGCGGATGCTGGGAGCAGCAGTGCTGCTACAGGTGGTGCCCAGCACCACAGTAATGTTGCTCTACCTCACATGGGGCACCCAGGAGACGGGTGAAGAGGCACTTCCCATCCATGCCAGGTATATGTGGGTATCCAACCTATATGACTCACCCTTCCTTGCCCACCTGCCATATGCAGACCCTGTACACCCTGCTCAGCTCCATTATACAACCTGGTCATGCTCACTTGGCATCACCCCTGCTTGGCACATGCCTTATTTCAGTGGCAGCTAGGAGCATTCTTTCCAGGTCCCACTGCCCTGCGTCAGGAGGCAGTGATGGACAGGCAGTGGTGCTCATGCTGGAAAGTAAAGCACCCTGCATCACATCAAGCCTCCCTTGTGCCCATCAGCTCGCTCAGGTGTGCAGCAGCCACCAGAGAGTGGCAATGGGCAGCAAAGCTCGCAAAGAGCCCTAGAGCTGCATGCTTCATCATGCTGAAGAGCATCACCTTCCCTGGAGCTTTAGAGGAGGGTGCTGTGTGCCAGCAGTGCCACCCAGCAAAGTGGTGTCCAGAAGGGTGACTCTGTGCAGCTTGGTGAAGAAGCTTGTCCAGAAGGGACCGGGCTGGGAGTGTGGCATGCTCTGGGATCCTGGTGCTTTGCTGTGGGGTCATTGTAAAATAATGATATACATAGCAAGGCTGCATTGGCGAATGGGTGCTCTTGAGTGCAATAAAGTGAGGACTGGCCTGTTCCCCGCTGCTGTGGTCCCTGTGGAAAAGATGCACCGAAACACAGCAGGATGGGGGTGGCTTTGTGCTCAAGGGATGAAATTGTCTTCAAGTAATGGTTTTTACTTTCATCCACACCCTACAGGAGGGAAGAGGGTGGCTGGGCCAGATCTGAAAGCTGAGGTGGAACATGGCAGAGGCTCAGCTTCTGATGGCTGCAGCAAAAGCTGGCTGTGGCAGTTGCAGCATGCAGCCTGAGCAAAGCACCTCATGCTGTGTGGGACAGCCACGGTCAGGGGCCAGAATGGGGTTGAAGGCAAGTACATGGGGATTTCTGTGATTTATTTGGGAGCAGTTCTGTTGTGTCTGCAGGCTAGCACCTAAGGGTGCTGGCTGCAGGGTGCATGCAGCTGTCAATCATTACTGGAGCAGAGGAGACCAAACTTGCAAGTTTCTGATGAGGCACTTCTTAGGCTTGGGGCAAGATTTTGCAGATGCTGGTGTTTCCAGGCCGTGTTTGCATATTTCTAGGTTGTCCCCTCACAGGTAGTGTCGTTGTAGTGCCCACAGCACTGTGTCAGGCACCGCATGCCTTCTGGCTGGCCGGCCCAGGCTCCAGTGAAGGAGAGCATTCCACTGTCAAGCACCGAGCTGGAAAGAGAGAAGCATGGTCAGGATGAGGTGCTGGCCACCGCCCGGGTCTCTGGGCAGGACCATATGGCTCTGGGGCCCTTCACGCCCACCTGGCAAAGAGCTGCTTGCAGCAGGTATACATGGCGTAGCTGGTAGAGCTGAAGTTGGCAGTGCTGAGAAAGGTCACACAGTCACCCACCTCTGTTGGCACATGAAGGAGGCCTGGGGGACAAAGTTTCCTGGTTGGGGCTCGAGGGACCATGCATACATATCCCACACCCCGACCCTGCTCCCCAGTCCCATACCCTCACCCTACTCTTGCTTGCAGATCCTGTGCCTGGGACCATGCATGTGCTCTCCCACCTCACCCCCAAGACTGTTGCAGCAGTGATTCCAGGGAACTCCTTGCAGTGCCCCAGAAGCTGTCCTTGAAATATCCCCAGCACAAATGAAGCTGAAGGGCCTCAGCACAACTGCTGTGCAGCCTCTGCAAAGGGTTTGGAGGCCCTGGCAGAGCCATCAGGAGGACATGCATACCTGCACCTGGATTTATAGGTCTTTGCCTGTCCCCACTTCATTCTGGCCCACTGTCAATGGGCAGGGACTTACCTGCCAGGCAGGCATTGAGCATGGAGACACACACGCCAGTGAGTAGGGCTCGCAGCACGACAGATGCCAAGTCACCCTTACGCTGGGGAACCATGGAGGCTGCAGGGACAAAGCAGAGACTGAGGTGCGTTAAGTCCTTGCTCTGGCTCCACCCCAGGCTAGGAAGAGATAGGGATGTGTCCTAGGTCCCTAGCTGGCTCTGTCACATACCGCACTGCCCATCTCAACTGTTGGTGTCTGGGTGACACAGCAGTCACAGCCAGCACCCAGCACACTGTCTGCACTCTGCACCCGTGGGTGATCAACCAGAGCACTCGGTGCTCTTAACACTGGAGTCTCTGCTCTTTGCTGCATGGCTGGGTGGCACCTGGGCTTGTGGGACATGCACGTGCTTTTGCCCATGGGTGCAGTGCAAAATCATCCCTACTCACCTCACACAAATCCTGTTTCTTATTTCTGTGCTGGCAGAGGCTGAACATGGGGGGTTGAGGGCAGCAAATTCCTTCTGCCCCAGTTGAGTCCTTGGTCCCAAGATTACCCTGCATCACTGCAAGGCACCCAGGACATGGGTCACACTCACCCAGACCTCCCAGCATGATCCCAATGGAGCTGAGGTTGGCAAATCCACAGAGTGCAAAGGTGGTGATGTTCTCGGCTCGCTCCTGGAGGGCGCAGCAGGAGGGAACTGTCATCTCTCCCCCGGAGCAGCCCCAGAGCTGGCATAGTTCCCAACCCAGACAGACATGATGGAGATAAGTTCCCCATCCCAATCCTTTCTCCTTCAGCTAATTTTGGGAGCAAGAATGCAGATGCTAGGCAGCCTGCCCCTGGGAGAGGCTGGGCTGGGGGAACAGGAGGGCCTCTGGAACTATGATCTGCACCACCAAGGAGAAGGATAAATGGGAAAGAGTTTCACTCATTCCTTAGGATGACCCCATACCCAGCAGTTAGCAAACATCCACATCTAGTTGGCCATAAGTGCCCTCCCACCCCAACAGCTATCCTCCTGCCTGACCAGCCATGTCCCATGCCCCATTTCATCTGGTTCCATCCTGCCCTGTGCCTGGCAGGGTTGGAGGTGCCACTCACAGATATCCACTGCTTCCGGCTCCCATCCCACTCCTCCAGACCCGACAGACGTTTTTTCTTGTATGTGGCCAGCTGCTGGTACGCCACAAACTCATTCAGGAAGATCTTCATCCCCAAGAGCTCAGCCACCAGTGGAGAGTCTGCCCAGTCTGCCCCCATAAGAAAGGCCACAGGCATGAGAACGTAGGAGCAGATAACCTGGGAAAAGGATCCCAGAAGGGAACAACTCAGAGCTGACCACCTGCACAGCCCCAGGCTTGGGGCAGACACCTGCTGTGTCAGCATTTGCCAAACACCCAACAAGGGTCTCAGCAGCCTACTGAGGCAAAGGTAGGGATGGGTAGGGGATGTAGGATCTGGTAGCCCAGATGATGGGGTTGCACCTTGGGGATACCTGGAAGGAGAGCCCTTCAATGTCTACCATCTCCCCAAACCAGCGCAGAGCAGCATTGATGAACTCCAGCACCGCCAAGAAAGCAATGAGGTTGGCTGCAATGTTGGCTACGAGCACTACGGAGGCTGCAGCCCCATTGCTTGCAGCTTCCAGGATGTTCCTCTCTTCTCTGTACGGAAAAAAAAACAACAACCAATTGGCTCTTGTGGCCAAGCATTCTCTGTGCTAAGTCAGCTCCTTGTCTGTGGATGTCTGCACACCACAGGCTCTCCCAGCCTCAGGCCACCTGGAATGTCCACTTGTGCCCCGCAGTTGCCCCCATGGCTTCCCCGCACTGGCCATGCATGCAGCCCCACTCCACCATCCTCACACTCACCCCTTGGCGAGGCGGATGCTTGCTTTGCCCTTGAACTTGGACTCTTCCACTTCAGGGTAGACAAGTTTGGACATGGCAAGGGCGCAGGGCGCAGCCATCACGGAAGCTGCTATCAGTGATGCCGCATCTATCTACAATATGCAGACTGTGGGCTTAGGCAACTCCATGTGAGGCTGTTCCCCAAGACATGCCACCCCCAGGAATACTGGCACATTGCTGGCATTAGCAGACTGGGCTTCTCAGGATGGGAAAATTGTCTTTTTCCCGTGTAAGCTGGCCATGGCATGTAGAGCAGCTTGCCTGGATGGAGGCATTGGTGGAACTGAAGCAATCTTGGCCTTGAAGGTATAAATTCTCCTGCTATTTGACCTAACCATAATCATCCTTGCCCCTTCCTCATCCCTTTCTATCATTATGTGCAACAGTGCGAACTTCTCCCTCCTGACAAAGGGCCACATTCACAGTGTCACACCTTCCCTGCCTGCCAAATGGCAATGTCTCATTTCTCTGACCTTTTGTTCTTGAATACCCGTTTAAGGAGACTAATTAATGTTTAAATAGCAGGATCTCAGCCAGCAGATCGAGGGCAAGGTTTATTCCTCACTATAGAGCACTGATGACCAAAAGAAGTGTGACCAGCAGGTCAAAGGAGGTGATCCTGCCCCTCTGCTCTCATGAGACCCACTTGGAATACTGTGTGCAGTTCTGCTGTCCTCAACATAAAAGGGACATGGAGCTGCTTGCTGTTTAGCAAGTCCAGAGAAGGACACAAGGATGATCAGGGGCTGGAGCACCTCCCATATGAAGACAGGCTGAGAATCACAGAATCACAGAACCATTAGTGTTGGAAGAGCCTTCTGCAGATCATCCAGTCCAACCCCCTGCCAAGGCAGGGCCACAGAGTGCAGGTCACACAGGAACATACCCATGTGCATTTGGGATATCTCCAGAGACAGAGACTCCACAACCCCCCTGGGCAGCCTGTGCCAGGGCTCTGCCACCTGCAATGGAAAGAAGTTCTTCCTTGTTTTGAGGTGAAACTTGTGTTTTAGTTCATGGCCATTGCTATGAGTCCTGTCACTGAGCACCCCTGGAAAGAGTCTGGCATCATCCTCCTGGCACCCACCTTTGAGCTATTGATTTGCATTTATAAGATCCCCTCTCAGTCTGCTATTTCTAGAATAAACAGGCCCAGTTCCTGCAGTATCTCCTCATAAGAGAGGTGCTGCAGAATACTGAGCATCCTTGTGGCCTTCACTGGACCCTCTCCAGTAGCTCCCTGTCTTTCTTGTACTGAGGAGCCCAGCACTGGACACAGTGCTCCAGACGTGGCCTCACCAGGATCAAGTAGAGGGGGAGGAATAACCTCCCTTGACTGCTGCCACACTTCTGATGCACCCCAGGATACTCTTGTCCCTCCTGGCTCCAGGGCACACTGCTGTTCATGGTCAACTTATCATCTACCAACACTCCCAGGTCCTTCTCAGCTGAACTGTTCTCTAGTAGGTCAGCCCCAGCCTGTGCTTGGGGTTCTTCCTCCTCAGGTGCAGGACCCTGGACTTGCCCTTGTTGAATCTCAACAGGTTTCTCTCCACCCAGTTCTCCAGCCTATGGAGGTCCTGCTGAATGGCAGCATGGCTTCAGGTGTATCAGCCACTCCCCCAGCTTTGTATCATCAGCAAACTTGCTCAGGGTGCACTCCAGCCCTTCATCCAGGACACTGATAAACAAGTTGAGTAAGACCAGACCCAGTATTGCTCCCTGGGGAACACCACTGACTACAGGCCTCCAACTGGATTCTATTCCACTGATCACGCTGATCACAACCCTTTGAACTCTGCCATTCAGCCAGTTCTCAATCGACCTCACTGTCCATTCATCTAACCAACATTTCCTAAGCTTACCTATGAGAATACTATGGGATTCAGTGTCAAAAACCTTGCTGAAGTCAAGGTAGATGACATACACTGCTCTCCCCTCATCGACCCATCTTGTTATGTCATCATACAAGGTTATTAGATTGGTTAGGCAAGATTTACCCTTGGTGAATCCATGCTGACTACTCCTGGTGAGCTTATGTTCTACATGCTTGGTGATGACTCCAGAATGACCTGTTCCATCATATTTGCAGGGATGGAGATGAGGCTGACTGGCTGGTAGTTTCATAGCTCCTCCCTCTTGCCCTTTTTGTAGATGGGAGTGACACTGGCCTTGCTCCAATCATGCAACCTCTCCCATTCTCCATGATTTTTCAACGATGATGGGTGCAGCTCCCTCAGCACCCACAAGTGCATCCAATCAGGGCCCGTGGGTTTATAAGTGTTAAGTCTGTCTAACCTGTCCCTAACCCAACTCTCTATAATCAGGGGGAAGTCTTCCTTTCTCTGGCCTTCTTCTGAAAGTTGGGTCTGGTCAGCCTGGAGATGAGCAGCTGTGTGGAGACCTCAGAGCAGCATTTCAGTATCTTAAGGAGGCTTGCAAGAATGCCAGAGAGGGACTCTTCATTAAGGGCTGTATGTAGCAATAGAACGAGGGGTGATGAGTTTGAATTGAAACAGGGGAAGTTCAGGTTAGATATAAGGAAGAAGTTCTTTACTGTGAGGATGGTGAGGCCCTGGAACAGGCTACCCAAAGAAGTGGTAAATGCCCCATCCCTGGCAGTATTCAAAGCTGGGTTAGGCAGAGCCTTGGGCAACATGGTCTAGTGTGAGGTGAGCTTGGAACTAGGTGATCTTAAGGTCCTTTCCAACCCAAACCATTCTATGATTCTATAAGACCACATCTGGACACCTTCTCCATGGCTGAGAAGCTGATGAACAGGAGAGGGCATCCCTGGGTGGATCAGGGCACAGGACCACCAAGGCCATGCTGGGGGAGTGGGGCTTGTTCACCTGGGAGAAAAGAGGGCTGGGGATTGTAGTAACTGTTCCCAACTACTTAAAAGGGGTGTTGGTGGGAAGATACTGCACAGAGATGTCCATGGAAAGAGTGAGAATTGATGTCACCGTTTCAGTGAGAAATTCCAGTTGCATATATGGAAAAAGTATTCTCCACAAACGAGGCTCCTGTGAGTCCTTACTTCAGGGAGGTGAGAGGGGACCTCCTTCCATGGGATGTCCACCACCAACCTGGACAAGGTTCTGGGCAACCCTGTGGGCTTTGCCATCACATCACTTGGATACGAGGGTGGATCAGAGATCCCCATAGGGTCCTTCCAAGCTAAATTATCCCATGATGCAGTAAGATCTCCCCCGCTCACTGTGCAAGGACATGCAATAAGGGCCCCACAGCAGTGCCTCCTACCTGGCAGAGCTCAGGGTTCTGGACAGAGCAATGGAGGTGAGGCTAGACATCGAGGCACCCTGCCCTCATCCCGCTCATGGGAGACATGAGGCACCTTCTGGGGGTCTTCTCTCACCCACAAGTCCAGAGCAATTCTTGTGTGTCAGGACCCCATGGCAGAGAGTATGGGGCACACATCTGCTTGTGTACTCACCCCAAAGGATATGTAAGCACCCATCACACTGCCTGCAATTGTAGAAAAGCCACCAGTCATCACAGCGTGGATTTCTGAACAGGTCATGTCTGCAAGGTATGGGCGTATGAGCAGCGGGGCTTCAGTCTGCAAGAGAGAAAGCCCTGTTGTCCTTGAGACAGGGACATTCAGGGCTATAGGTCTCCTGGAAAGGGAGGAGAAGCCCTTCCCCTGGGGCAGGGTCATCTGCAAGGGCTGAGGAGCTGGGTCTCCTGCCCAGGACCTTACCTGCCCCACAAAAATGTTCCCTGCCACACTCAGCGTCTCAGTGGAAGTGGTGCCCATTGAGACCTGAAGGATCCAGGAGATCTGGGGAAAGACAAGGCCACCATGTTTCCAAAGACTGACACCCTGACACCCACCCCATGAAGGAGGGCGCTCAGGCTGCACACAGGTGGTCTTGGGAAGTGTCCACAGACCAGGCAGCAACATCAGCTCCAAGGATGGACTTTCTCAAGAGGACATGCAAGAAAGACCAGGGTTGTGTCTATTCTTTTAGACAGAACAAATCACCCCAGATTAGTACTATGCCAGTTTTCCTGGAACATCCCTCAAGCTGGTCACAGTAGTCAGAGAACCCACCAGGTTCTTCTTTCCACTACCATCCCAGAGCCAGATGTGAGGCCCTACCTTGACAATGAGCCACTGCATGATGCCAAGGTAGTAGAGGATGGACATCACACAACTGAAGAAAACAACAATGGGCAAAGTCTGTAGGCAAGACACCAGGGACATAGGGTTAAAGGAGAGCTGAGCAACACATCTAAGTACACTTGGGGAACAAGCCCTTCTGCCCCATAAAATAAGCATGGCAAGGTACTGCAGAGCCAGCCCTCACTATTGGGGTGCCACAGCTTTGGGCTGGCAGCTGGGACAGGGGACCAGTGCAAACCCCTTATGGCTCTGAGGAGGTCCATGAATGTTTACAAAGCTGAGAGAGAGCCATGCCTGAGCTGGTTGATCTCTGCAGTAAACATGGCTGCGTTCAGTTTCATGCCCTTCAGGATCCAGCAAGGCAGCCAGATCAGAAGAGAACCAGGCTCGGCCTCTCTCTCCCTATAGCCCATACCCCAAGCTGACCTGAAAGGCGAAGACTTCTTCAATAAGTCTGTTCCCAAAGACAAAGCTGGAGCCAGCTGTGGTGTAGCCTAGGAAGAACTGCAGTAGAGAAGTTACATGGGAGGAGGGAGATCTCCATTAGCTCTCTCCCTGACATCTTACATCTACCTAGCAGAAGTCTATCCCCCCAGCCCCATAGCTCAATTCACCACCACACCAGATAATGACCTGCTGAAACCTAAGCTGTGGACACTGGTGGGCTGTCTCCAAGTGCTGGGGCACAGCAGCAGCCTGCATTGGAGACTGCACCAGATCCTGGCTGCTGCAGACCAGCAGGAAATAGCTGGCTTTTCTCCAGTCCCAAACAAAAATGCTTCTAAGTGTGAAGTCCCTGCAGCTTCCCCACCCCATGCCAACCTCTGCTCTTCTTGCAGGTCCTTGCATCCCAAGGGGGGGGGCTACATGGAGGGCATGGGGTGATGTGAGCACATGCAGTACCTGGATCTGGTCACCCAGCCACTTGAAAGCTTGGATGCCAGGGGTTGTTCGGAGGATGAGAAGTCCAAATATGAACTCCAAGCCAAGACCCCAAGAAACAGCTCTCCAGGACACCTGGGGACCAAGAGCAGAACAGGGACTGAAATATTAGTGAAGCCTACAGACTTCCCTTTCTTAGCTTCCTGCCCCTTTGACAGCTGCATATGGCAAACACCTGCATGAACGTCATGGGGATACTAATAAAGAAATTGAGATAGTAATCCACAAACATAATGTGGGTTTAGAAGATGAGTTGGTGGGACTCAGAAACTGGCTGGTAGAACATAAATCTGCCAGGCTTACCCAGGAGGAGAAGGGCACAGAGACCTTCTGATGGTTCGACAGCTAGTACAGACCTGCTGGATCAAAACTTCCTGTTCATTAATCCTTTGGAGGCAGCAGATTGCCCAAAACATTGAAGCAGGTTGGTTTGGAAAGCACTGGGACTTCAATTACTTCTGCCCAAGTCACCTGAAGCTCTGGCCCACCCTCCACCCACAGGCATCTGGAATTCAGGCATGAGTCTTGTCCTGGGTCTCTGTGTCTGATCCAGCTATGAGAGACATGATGGAAAACAGGATAGAGGCACCATGTGGGATCATGGTGATGAGCAGTGGGAAAAGAGCAGTGGGTAGCTTTGGGGCTGGTTCCATCCACCCAGCTTAGGTCCCCACGCTGATCCAGCTCTGCCCAGGAGCCCTGCTGGATTCTGCTTCCTCCAGGGAGCTCCAGCGATGGGCCATAAGGGGATGCCAGGGGAGAGAAGCACATTTTTCCCAGTACTGGGAGGCCACATGCTGTGAGAGCACCAGTGGGCAAGAAACATCTGAAGCACATACTGCACTGTGGTGCTTGGAGCAGGCAAACAGGAACAGCACCAGGAAGCAGAAGCCAGCCAGTGAGATGAATTGCTCTGGATTTCTGGCAGTGTCCAAAGCCAGCCATATGATCAGGCCTCCCAGGAGGGCCACCCACAGCAGCCTGCAAAGGAAATTCCCAGACCATCACAGAGAGGATGTCCCCATGGGGAGAGAAGCTCATGAAGGGCAGAAGATAACTGTGTGGGAGGTGCCACTGTGAGGTCCATGCAGCTGAGGAAACCTGGGGCTCAGACACAAATGGGGGCTATAAACAGCCATCATGCTGCTGAGGTAGAGTAGCAGGATGTTTCTGCCATGGCTTTTAAGTGGTTCTCAAGCTGGGCCATTCCTCATCATTCATGAGGTGCTTGCGCAGGACTAAGGCATCTGTCCAGAGCCACCAGCTGCTGGTTGTGTTGGCAGGGCAACCATGGGAGAGGGTCTCTGGTACTGGGAGGGATCTGGCCCTGCCTTTTCCTGACTCACCATTTCAGCCATAGCCAGGACTTTTTGAAGCATTTCCAAATGGGGCTGAGGAGCAGCAGCACCTTTGCCCCACAGTGCTTCTTGAAGAGGCTCCAGCAGATGAAGAAGACAACCACAGCAGTCATCACAACCAAAGGAAGGGCTCGCTGGAAGCTGAGCCAGCAGGCAGCAATAAAGTAGCACAGATAGGCTGGAGAAGGCACATTGGAGGTCAGAAATATCAGGCCCATAAGATCATGAG
This sequence comes from Melopsittacus undulatus, assembly GCF_012275295.1. NCBI lineage: Eukaryota > Metazoa > Chordata > Aves > Psittaciformes > Psittaculidae > Melopsittacus > Melopsittacus undulatus. The sequence goes on along the minus strand of NC_047535.1, from coordinate 11,351,124 downwards.
TTCATAACACTAACCATGGCCAACAACGGGGTTAGTTTCCTTGAGGCTCCTATCTGTGCACAAGGAGCACCAACCCAGCAGACGGGCCCACCGGTGACAGCACCTCAGCTGTCTAGGGGCACATGGAGCAACCAGAACAGGCATACCAAACCCTTTGGGTAGGCAGACAAAGGGAAGGCGGATAGTGAGGAGCAGGTAGCCCTCATGGACAGGAGGGGTGACCGAGGAGGGGGCAGGCCATGGGGTGAGGGCAGATACAACCTCCACATGGGTGGCCAAACCCAGTTCTTGGAGGCTGGGGACATGGCCAGCCAAAGGGATGTGGAGATGGGGTCCCAGCACTGGGAAGTCCTCACCTATTCCAAGGAGCGCTAGGATGACCCTTCTCAACACCTTGGCATAAGCCTTGGAGAAGCACTTTGCCTTGGAAGCCGGTTGCACAGCCTTCCTGGGGAGAGTCACATGCCAGAGACTTGAGAGGCACAGAAGATGGATCCTGAAGGTGAACCCAGCCCAACTCAAAGGAACCAGGTCATAACTAGAGGGTGCTTGTGGCAGCAGCATGGTTGATAGCTGTGCCATGGCCTCCAGCAGCCCTACTGCCTGCTACCAGGAGGAGTGAGCTGGCCGGTTGTAGCAAGGGAGACCCCACCACACACACAACACCCTGGGCACAAAGAGTGGAGGTTTCTGCTGGGTGGCTGCACTGCTGACTGCACCCTACAAAGCCATATGGAGTTGTCAGGCACTGTCCCTGCTATGTGGTCAATACCACCCTGCCCTGCTTTGTGATCAGGGGAATCACTGGCCCAAGGACTGCAGACCTGCTATAACCACTGGAAACACCCTACACAGATGCATCTCCAGGGATTATCCTACCTGCAGTAGGAGGAGAATCTCCCTTTCCATTCACCTCTCCTCTTCTCTTTGGTCTCACCACATGGACCATCATATCCCTCACAGAGTCTGTCCTCCCCCTGGAAAGCATCATTAGCTGGAGCACCATGAGCAGCTCCTGTACCACACATAGGGGAAAGGAAGACTTACCACAGAGCTGAAAGCTGGGTTATCTGAGCCCCTCCCAAGGTTGTCCAGGGTTATCTGGTTTTCTTCCATCTCCAGAAGTGCAGCAGTTTCAATGCATTACAGAAACAGCACTGCAGGGGAACAATGCTGGCTGGGAAGAGAAAGACAGGAGGATCACCTCTGGAAACATGCATGTCCAACCCTGATTTTGAGTTCCAGGTCCCCAGGAGGAAAACACCTTTTGCAGTAAAGATTCAGAGTAGTTTCTGCACCAGCACATCAAGGGACCATCCCATAGGATCCTCAAGCTGTGGGGAGGGAATACTGAATCCCTTGTTCTCATCTCTTGGAAGGTTTGCTCTTCCATGTCTCCAAGAAATTACAGGAGAGGACTAGGTGCAGCAGGAAGAGCTGGTATTGCTCCTCCAAGATTGTGGTAGTGGCCATCAGCCTTTGTGAGCAACCCTTCCAGTGAGATTCTGCAAAAAATAAATCTGCCTGCATCACTCATTGGGCGCAACTGAATAACATCATAGAACCCCATACTGGTTTGGGTTGGAAGGCAACTTAAAGCTCATCCAGTTCCAACCCCTGCCATGGGCAGGGACACCTTCCATAGAGCAGCTTGCTCCAAGCCCCTGTGTCCAACCTGGCCTTGAACACTGCCAGGGATGGGGCAGCCACAGCTTCTCTGGGCACCCTGGACCAGCGCCTCAGCACCCTCACAGGGAAGAGCTTCTTCCTTATATCTAACCTAAATCTTCCGTTTCACTTTGAACCCATCACCCCTTGTCCTATCACTACAGTCCCTAATGAATAGTCCCTCTCCAGCATCCTTGTAGCCCCCTTCAGATACTGGAAGCTGCTCTGAGGTCTCCACGCAGCCTTTTCTTCTCCAGGCTGAACAGCTGCAACTTTCTCAGCCCATCTTCATACAGGAGGTGCTCCAGCCCCTGGATCATCCTCACAGCATCCTCTGGACTTGCTCCAACAGCTCCATGTCCTTCTTATATTGAGGACACCAGAATTCCACCAGGGCACATGTCCTCACTTCCACCTTCTATAAGCTTATTTCTTCCTTCTGAGTTTGACCCCCTGCCCTCTAGGGCTTTATCCTATGGAACTTTACTGAGCAGGTTCCTGAGGAGGCCAAAGTCTGCTCTCTTGAAGTTCGGGGCAGTGAGCTTGCTACACACTCTTCTCACTGTCCTGAGGATCTCAAATGGAATAAGGAAGAATGAGAAGAAGGAAGGCTAGGACAAGGGTAAGGAAGGATAAGGATAAGGATGAAGATAAGGAATGATAAGGAAGAAGGTTTTTTCATGTTCGTAACTAATACAGTGCATCAGGAATGGGGAGGAGTAAGTGGCAGTTTGCATGGGGACTGGTCCTTAAGGAGAATCATACAGGGAGAACTAGTCCAGCACAGGCAGAAGAACCAGTGTCATGCCAGGGCAGGAACTCTTGAAGCATGCCACCTGGGCTCCTACAGGTTCCTTTAACCTGAAGAAAGATGAGGGAAGGGCAAACAAGTTGCAGAGAAGGTAGCGATCGACTGTAGAATCATTTGTGTGTGAGGACAGAGGAAGTAAGGAGTTGTCCTTGCTTTTGGAGGAGAGCCATAGAGGTCTGCATGGAGAAGGTGGAGAAGGCAGCGTCATCACCTGCTTCCTCCAGTGTGAAAATTAGGGTTCACTGAAGGGGCTGTCCCAGCCCTGAATGCAACAAATGGAGGTGAGTTTTGGAGAACATCCCCCTCAGCTTGGGACCTCACAACAGCTCAAGGTAGTGATTGGTTCCATGGGGACCATTGAGGCATGCTGGTCTCCAGCATGTCCCCCAGCTGCTAATGAGTCTGATGGCTCCTCAGCAACAGGGCAGGACCCAAGGCCATGGTAGGAATCCAGGACCCCAGACCATGGTCTCCAGCACCCCCAGTGTCCCCCAGGGCTCAGGGACCCCTCACCAGAACCCTGGCAGGGAACACGAGGACCTCGCTTCCCAGGCCCACCATTTCAGGAACACCCAGAGATCCCTCTGAGCTTAGTGACCCTGCAGGCACCTCCAGTGCTCAGTGACCCCCCAAGAACACCAAGGCTCCTGGCTCTCTCCATCCCTCACAGGCTCAGTGTCCCGTCCCGTCCCCCGTCCCCCCCCCCCAGTGGCTCAGCTGGTTTCTGTTCTTGTGAAGCCTCTTACACTGCCATCCACTGAAGGAGTGGGCCCATATGAACAGGTAGGCAATCAGTGGGGCAGCAGGTGGGTGTCCCCCATGCTCCCACGCCCCACATCCTTACCCCCACAGCTTCGTCATGCCATGTGGTCACATGCCCTTCTGCCCTCCCAGCTGCCTCCCTGCACCTCATGCCCTCACACCTCCTATATCTTCCTGCCCCATGCTCTCATGCACCCCATGGCCTAACGCCTGCCCCGAGCCCCATGGCTACTGCCACCCCAGCACCCGCCGCGCTCCTGTGCTCACCTGCCAGCCGCACTGACCACACAGCACCTATCCCCACACCCAGTTACCGATTAACAGCTAGGTCCAAAGAGCTGGGCTGGGCACACTTGGGGCTGCCCCAGCTCCTCCCAGGTCCTACACCCGGGTGCCCACAAGAGCCTGGGCAGAACCCCATCGGGGTGGCCTTGCAGCCCAGAAGAGGCTGTGCTGGGTACTTTTACCCCCACGTATCCAGCCTTTAGTCCACTCTGAGAAATGCTTCCCAGGAAAAGAGGCAGGCACAGGCAGACTCCAAAGCTGCGGTGGTGCAACCTGGTATCCCCCAGTACTGCACAGCACGGGACTTGGGGGGGGGGGGGGAGCCCCGAGCCCGATGCTGAGGTTGGAGCCAGCGAGATCGAGCTGGTGTTCAGAGCGCACCCCTGCTGGTGGAGGGCGGGGGAGTTCGGTAGTATGGTTACATACACCATAAAGAATAGAGGTTCCGGTGATGGTGAGGCTGGTAACGGACACTTCTTGAAGCTTCTGGGAGCTTCTCGAAACCTATCGACGATGAGACCCCAGCAACAGAGTGAAGCAATGGAAAAGCGCCACGTTAACATCCGGGCGAAAGGAGGCAGCGGGATTGGCTGAAGCCTTGAACCGAGAAGGATAAAGGACAGCCCCCCAAAGACCCCATGTGCGCGTCTTGGGCGGAGCAGAGACTTCGCGGCGCACCCAGCGCTGTTTTTTATCTGCTATCGCTTGCTCAATTTTATAAATTTATGATTTTGCGTTTTAAAACGACATTGGTTCGCTCATTGATAACACGTGTATAGTGAGGGGGCTCAGTCATGTCCGCGCCCGTCACCGCACTGGTGCCACGGAGCAGACCCCAAGGCACAACTGGTGTCAGCCACGTGTGCATTGTCCACGTGATCTGCGCCATCAGCACTAAGGGCCGCATCGGCAGAACAGCGGATCACAGTCCCAGTAGCACGCCGTGATCGTATAGTGGTTAGTACTCTGCGTTGTGGCCGCAGCAACCTCGGTTCGAATCCGAGTCACGGCATCGTTTCGGCGATAGCACGGCAAAGGGGCTTCTGCTTTTCTTCCTTCTGCGCCCCAACGACCTGATCCATTATTTTCTTTTTCCACATCGTGCCAATATTTCACTGTTAAAGGGGTTTTTTTGGGTTTCTGGCGGGGCGCTGTGTTGCGCTGCCCAGCCCGCCCTGCCCGGGGCTTTGTAAGGCGGCGGGGGGAAAGGTAACGGAGCACGGGAAGCTAAAAGGAATATAAAACTAATGCAGATGAAGCCATGGACAAAATGGCAAAACAGGAGCCCTTCTGCCGTGGTACCGCCGGGGCGATGCCGTGACTCGGATTCGAACCGAGGTTGCTGCGGCCACAACGCAGAGTACTAACCACTATACGATCACGGCGCGCTACCGAGGCTCCGCTTCCTCCGCCTGCTGAAACAGCCCTTAGCGCTGACGGCCTGGAGCACGTGACCGGAGGTGGGCAGGGTGGCCGGCGCCCGGCCCCCGTCACGCTGTGTCTCCATGGCGACGCGCGGTGACTGGCGGGTGCCGCCACCGCCCCCGGCGCTGGCAGCGCTGCACGGGATTCGCCCCGGCCCGTTCAGCTCCGCCCGAGCGGGGCCTCGCTCCCCACCTGCACCCTAGCTCGGGCCGTGACCCTGGCCCTCCCCATGCCCCTCACCCTGGCCTGACCCCACTTCTAAGCCCATTTCACCTCCTTCCCTGATCCCAGCCCCAAACCCAAAGCTGTGTCTCATCGTGACCCCCACCTTACCGTGGTTTTAACCCTCTCTGACCTCACTCCTAACCCTAACTCCCCTCCTCTAGCCTTGGCTCAACTGCAGATTGTGATCCTGACCATGTTCCTGCTTCCAGCCATATCCTTCAGTTCTTGCCCCAAACCTTCCCTCAACCTGTTAAGCCAACTCTCACCATGTCCCAATACCAAGTGTATTCCTACCTCTCACCACTCTGCGTGTTTCTCAGGGAACAAAGTTTCTCTTCGCTGCAGCATTCACTTGTGAGGGTGCTGAGGCACTGGCACAAGGTGCCCAGAGAAGCTGTGGCTGCCCCATCCTTGGCAGTGTTCAAGGCCAGGTTGGACACAGGGGCTTGGAGCATCCTGCTCCAGTGGAAGGTGGCCCTGCCTGTGACAGGGATTGGAACCGGGTGAGCTTTGTTTGAGGTGCTTTACAGCCCAAACCAGCCTGGGATTCTATGATTAACAACTGGACACACCAGGGCAGTGTCTACAGATGAAGTGGAAAATAAGGGGCTAATGATGAAGTTGACTTTGCGACCCAAAGCAGTGGCAGGTATCAGTCTATGCCGTGGTTCCTATTTCTTCCTGGTGAAGCACACATTAATAGTAAATGACTGTTTGCTGACACTTCTGTTGCTGGTTTTTACAGTGCTCCAGGTATTGAAGAGGCTGTTATTTTTCACAGCTATGTGAAGAATTCCCAACACCTGGGATCAAAAGCATTTATTTGTTTCAAGTATTTTTAGAACAATCAGGGCACTTCAAGGCACTGGGGTGGCCCAGGTGACTCACACACCTCTGTGGTGCTGCATGGGAAAAGGTAGTCACAGAACGCTCTGCTCCTGCTGCACAGAGAGCTTGTCACTTGGCATCATCTACAGGCACCTCTGAAGTTTTGTTTGCATGTGAGAGTGTGCTGGAAGAGGTGGAAGTCTGCAACCATGCTGCCCATGCTGGGAAGGGCTATGTCCCTGCACCATATCTGTCCCTTTTTATCTGCTGCAGCTGGCGAATCCTAAATCTTACGAGTGTTCCTGAAACTCAGGACAAGCCAGTGGAAGTCCCTGTACACTTTGATTAGTCCATGAAGTAATTACCCCTGCCATCTTAATCATCTCCTCTTGCTTGTATCCAACCCAAAGAGTTCAGAGTGGTGGAGGAAGACAAAAGGGCCTTTTGTGTTCCCTTTTTCTATGCCCACCTCATTCTTCTCTCAGCCTCTTTACTGATGACTTGCCCTCATCACTGATGTGCAGGCTGGTCCCTCAGCAATGGTGGGAACCTTTGCAGTGGGAGATGCTCTCCATAACACAAAACCTGGCTGATCAGGAGGTGGTGAAGGAGAGCCTCTTTGGAGGTATCTGCATGACCTGGGAGTCCACATGGGTTTTTGGTACTGCCTTCCCAGTGCTGGCCTTCTCCCTCCATTTTCTGCCCTCCAAGGATCCCAGTCTGTCTCTCCCATAGTGATGCAGGGACACTGATCTTACTCCTCTGTGCCCTGACACCATCTGTGTCCTCACTAATGTGTAACTAAAGTGAGTGCAGTTCCACTGTTAACAGATACATGTGTCTCCTATATCCAGAGAGTTTAACACCATCACCAGCACCTTGGCTGCACTGTGGAGAGAGATCTGACCACCCAGACATGTGCAGGACAGGGGCTGCTGAGCCACAGAGGTGGAGTCATTACAATCTCTGAATCTCAAGGTACAACCTTGTAGAGGGACAGGTGCTTGTGCTGTCCTCTGCCTGGTTGAGGTGATTTCCTCCACACTGGACTGGTGGTGTCCAGTGCCACTGAGCTAGACTGTGTCACTGGTGTAAGGATGAGCCCAGCTCCATGCTGGCCTGCTCTCACACATAGTCTTGGACAACTGCCGCAAATGCGGGTCAGCACAGTGGTGGGGGGAAAGAAGCACCCAAGGGAGAAGGTGGGATGGTTTGGAAATGTGGACCACCACTGGCAGGACACGCTGCTCGTGTCTGGTGGGGATGGAGAACCTACAGTGACACACGTGGTGACCAGGGGATTCCTCCTAGGGCACTTGCATGAACAGACAGAGTGGAACCCCTAAGGTTGGTGTCCACAATGGTCTTGATTCCGGTTCCCGATCTGGTCTGGTGCAGAGCTGACATTTGCATGGTGTGTGCTGGGTGCTGCTCACATGGTGTGCATGGTGCAGGGAGAAGGCAGTGAGGCTCGTGCTTGTGATGCTCAGCAGACTTTTCTGGAAAGGGAAGCTGGCCAAATAACAATGATCTCAACTGCTGAACAGGCATGACTGAGATAAACACTGCAGCGATAGAGCAGTTGGCCAAACATGGAAGTGAGCTGGGAGGTGGTGAGTGGACATGGAGATAAGCAGCAGGGGCCTGGCTGGTGCAGAAGAGGAGGAATGAAGCTTATGCCACCCATCACTTGTGGTGGTGGCCCTGTTCCAGCACAGCTGCTTACCCAAGGGCTGTCTTCCCCAGGAGGACTTGGATATGATCATTCCTATTGAAATCATGCCAGGTTGTCAGGGCCCCAACAGTCCACTCCTGTGTGATTTTGTTCACAGCTGCTGCCAGTCTGACCCACAGGGTCAGGACCTGCCAAGACATGTTCACTCAGTGTGGAGGAAAAGAGGTGAGCTTGTGGGGGCTTTGGGGGATCCTCTGCCTGCTAGCTGACCTGATGTCCTAAGGCTCTGCTCAGCATCTGGGTGGGATGGCTGCTCCAGGTGGGTGCCTCGTCTTTTCCCACCCTCCTCTGTCCCTCAGAGGAGGCTTTTCTTCAAGCCCTCTGATGCCTGTGGGTTGCACTCAGTGGGATTTTAAAGATGCCTGCAATGTTGAAATGCCCGTGCAGCCAGAGAGAGAGTGCTGCTGCGCCCAGATGTTGTCATTCTGTGGCACAAATAAATCTTCTGGCTGGCACAGGAACAAGAGTAATTCATCACTGCAAGGCTGTCTCAGGTGCTGTGCCCTTTGAGTGGCCTCTCCAGCTGTTCCCTCACTGGGGCAGTCCCTGCCCACCTCTCCTGGCCTCAGTGAGGCAGATGGAAGGCAGAACAATATCCATGGCCTCCTCTTTTGGTCTCACATCCTGAAAACAGCTTCAGGAGTGGCACTGGTGCACAGAAAGGCAGGATAGATGCCCGTCTTGCAAGGTGCACAAGGTGCTCTGTGTTTTACTGGTGATAGGAAACAGCGCACTGACTCAAGCCAGCACTGTCATCTTTGGATATTCTGAGGCCATAAATTCGGCTTTTAGTTTGTCTGCTGCTGAAAGCCTACCTTCCTTCCTAAGCAAATCAGAGTGACTTCATTCCATCTAGCACAGTATCCCATGTTCCCATACTCACAGGCACTGACAGACCAGTGCAGAATACTGAAGCAAGATGAGGCCAGGGAAATGTCCTGGGGCTGGGATAATTCTGGAGGTGAAAGTTTTAAGTGGGATTTGGGACTGAAGGGTAGCTGGAAGACAGTTGCAAGCAATCTGGCAAGGCTCTCTCCCCACCGTTCACCTCCCCATCCTCTTCTAGCTCATGAGACACACACCAAAGCCTGAAGGAGAAGGACTCAAGTATTTCTTGACATGAATGTTCATATCTGATGCTCTTGAAAGACTTTATGAACCCCTAACAGTGCATGAGATGGTCCTGGCTCTTCTAAAGCCTAAGCTTCAAAGGACATTTTCCAGTCTGCCAGTGCTATGTGGGGCAGGCAAAAAGGCAAACAGACCAATTTTCTGCTTGCTTATGTTTTGGGATCCCCTTGCCCAGCTCCAGTGTTTAGAGATCAAGGAAAATGGCCCCCAAAATGTATGGAGAGGGATTCACCAAAGTCGTCCTGTCTGATCTCCGAGGAGCACAAAGCCTGGAGCAGCCTCTTGGGCTCTTTCTGGTTCAGCACCCAGCTGAAGATGGGATGTGATAAAAGTGTCCCAGGAAAGAGTCAGCCACCCTGCAGTCCGCCATAAATGCTGCCACATGTGTGTGTGAGTCCTGCTTCATTCCAGCTACCAGCACAAGCTCTCCCTCTGCCTTTGCACCATGACTGGGAGTCTCCTCCAGCGGCAGGGATTTATAGCCTGCACACAGCCACCTCTTAACCCAGCTTTGTGATGCTGAGCAGGCAGAAAACAAGCAGCCTGCCTGGCCCTCACCTTTCCATGTCTTGCACTCCTGTCTGAATTCACCTTAATTTTCAGCCTTCCAGCCCTTTCAAAGACATGGGGCTGGGTTGGTGGCAAAACCAACCAATTTTTTCCATCTGCATGGGGAGAATGGCCCGTTTTGCTCTTGTCCCATACCCATCTTTCTGATGGTTGATGACAGGCCTATTAAGAGATATAAAGGGGATGCCAGGGGCAGTTAACACTCCCTAGGCAATGTAAAGCTAGTGAGTGTCTGGACAAGGACTCAGCTGTGTGAGCATGGCCATTGCAGCTGGATTAATCAAACCCACCATTAACACTCTCCTGGGGTGCACAGGTCCCCTGCCAGCCTCAGAGCCCAGGCCTTCAACTGTCACGTGGCTCTGATTGAGCTGCAAATGTTCCAGCTCCTTAGTTTGCTCTGCCTCAGATCGATGAATGCAGGCAGCTCCAATCAATTTCACTTTACCACTTGCTGTAGCGTTCAGATCCATGCTCTCCCAGCTGGATCCACTTTCTTTGTTCATTCAAAGGAGAAATTCAGGCATCTTATCCCACTTGGACACTGCTGTGCCCTTGCAGGGTCAAGCTCCCTGGCAGGGGCAAATAATACCCCCATCGATGGAGATGTTTCTCCATGCCCTCCCCATCGGAGGGACAGCAATGAAGGGGCTGAAAGCCCTGAAAGCATCAATCTGGCTGGGCGGAGTGTGGAAGCAGGTGGCCATGAGGTTTGCATGGTATAATACAGCTGTTGCCACTGAGCCATCATCTGTCTTGAGGTTTCCCTGCCACGAGCCTGATTTTGCTGGGGCAATACTCAGGGCAGGTATAAAGAGTCCTCCTTCAGCTTGGCTGCCCTGTGCCCACAGGCACCGGGTATGGCTCCAGGTCTCCAGGGCTTGAGCCCATGCAAAACATTTTTATGGAAAGATACCAAAACAAAAAACCAAACAAAACCTCAACCAGACAAAAAAAAAACCCTCAGAAGCAATCGATCAATCAAATAAATAACAACAACGAAAAAACAACAAAAAACCAAACAAAAAAACCCCACACCAGCAAAGATTTTACATAGTGGCTGTTTGGAAATTTCCCTCAACTCATACCTGCATTTGTCAGTGAAAGATGTGTTTCTCATACTCTGGTATTAGTCCTGAAGTCATTTTTTTCTCCTGTCACCCAGCTCTCTTGCTGGCTTGTTTCCTGGATTTGGGAAATTAAGCTCCCCATGGCTTCCCACACCTCGTTATGTGTTAATGGAATAACGGATCACACCAGAGAGCAGTTATGATGCTCAGGGTCATGGATGTGCAGAGAGGACTGTCAGCGCTGAGAGGAGAGGAAGAAAAGGTGCTTGGCACTGGTGAGGCAATGACCGATGTATCTGGCTTCAAGCTGGCAGATGTCTGTCAGCAAGTTGTCATTTCTTCTTCTGGTGAATTAGCATGGTTTCAGTTATATTACCAACTGCATCATGATTTCTCTCGACAGAAAAGTTGGGGAACTGCAGAAAGTGCAGAAAGAATTTGCTCCACATGGTAAATATACATGCTTCAGGCATATCCCTCATGTCTGGACAGACAGGGTCCGAATGGCCTAAACACACCTACAAAGCCTGGTTCTGCATCATGTGTGTGAATGTTGACACAGAAATGTCCTAGTTTGTGATGCTTGGGAGGAGTGATGTGTCACATCATATATGGGATCTGGTGTGGGCCATATTCTTCCAGGTTCCTCCTTACTTTTCCCCAACTTACCACCTGTCTTTGGCCCTTGCTACCTTTGTGCAACATATTGCAGCAGGCTGGGGTGAGAGGAGGCTGCAAAGCATCTTGTTCAGAGCATCTCTTCAATGCTAGCCCTCTCCATAGCACCTGGCAGCAAGCTGGGATGGGTGGGCATGCCATTTCTTTCCAGCCTGATGGGAACTGGGATATCTGGAAGGAATGACAGAAGTTTGTAGGGTCCTAAGTATTATGGAGCAACCAGTATGGAATGTACTTGGTATGCAGATGAGGGGCTGCTGGAAGAACTATGATTCCAGCCTGGGAATGTCTTGCTGAACAAAAGCATGCTATATCTGGGAGCAGTATCCCCTTCCACATGGACAGCTGCTGTGGTGAGAATGCTCCATTTCACCCACTGCCCAGTCTTTGGTGGTCTCCTGGTGCCTATCTGTAGCAACATTTCCCCTCAACACAATTCCTGCCTCTAAATATTTGCAAGGCTCTTCCTGCCAGTCTCTGTATTTAGAGGTGGGTGATGGATTCCTTTATGTGGATTTGTTCAGTCTTGCTCCTAAACCACACAGCATCTGCAGCGGCCGATGGCAGCAGGACTGCTCTGCACTGAGTCACCTCCTTGTGTTTACCCCAAATCTACCAGTCTCTCTCTAATCTCCCCCTGCCACGCAGTTCTCTGTCCTGTGACCCCAGTTGTTTCTTTTCCATGCCAAAGAGCTCTGGTCCATCATGCACACCATGTGCAGAAGCCTTTGACCATCCTGTCATCCTTCTCTGCTCATTTTCTGGATCTGCTGTATTCTTGGGATACGGGGCCCAGGACCACACAAAGGCCAGGACTGACCTGGGAACAGTGGCACCTCTGCTATTGCCTCTACTTTTTCCTACCCCCTCCTATTAGTTTTTAGAGAGAACCTTTGCAGGTTTGACCTTTGCTGAGTGCCAAGGAGATGTTTTCATATAATATCAGAGCTCCCGGTCTCAGAGCCCATCACTTTAGACATGAGGCAGGGTTTGGCTTCTGCATATGTATCACTTCCCTGACACTGGCTGTTGTTTCAGATCCTGAAAGTCCTGAAATGTATAGCATTCATCCAAAGAATCCAGAATAATTCAGTATTATTAGCAGATTTTGTCACTTCTCTACTGACCTCATTCATCAAAAAATCTGCTTGGGGTAATGCAGGTGACCTCTCTCAGCTGGAATTCACTTTAGGAGAACTGTGTCACCTCTTCTCCACTATGTCATATTTATCCATCTATCCTCTAACAATAATGCCAGTTTCCTACTCCTTATGCCAATTTTTGTTCATTTGCAGAGAACAGATGTGTCATTTATCAGTCTGGGACTCTCTGGCTGCCTCCGGGGAAGCATTTTGGTGCCACAGTTGCCGCTTTCCAGTCCTCGCGTCCCTTGATGTACCTAGACCTCGGGGGAGGTTGGGGTGTCACCCAGCAGTTGTGACATCCTCCCAGTCCCTGCTGTGCTGCGTAACAGGACTTAAGCAGGGTGTTCACAAGGAGGGAAGGGGCTGGAGTCACCACAGACATTTCTAACCTCCCAGAAATGGCTTTTATTTGGAGCTGTGGAAGAAGTACCTGGTGATCCATGGGGCTGCAGGTTTCCCTGAAAGCCGTGGGAGATGCTGGTGTCAACATCTCCCATGCTTGTAGCCGACCCAGTGCCTGACTCAAGTGACACATTGGCAAGTGTCAAATGCTAAATTCAGCCCCAACATCACTTGTGGGTGAATCATCTTTCAGTGCCTCCTCAAGAGCATGCAGGAACAGAGACCTTCTCCTCTGAGTCACCAAAACCTGCTGCCTGGGGGATGCTAGGCTGTGTCCACACCACCCACAGTTAAACTGGAGAGGAAGGTTTACCAAGACAATGTAGCCTGAGCCCTCCTAGGCCCAGGGAAGGACCTGTGTCCTGTTCTTGGCACGGCTGCCAAACAGGTCTCCTGTCCCCAGCTGTGGGTGAGCACAAGGAGCACCTGGGGTAGCTGAAGCAGCTCCTCACACCCACAAGGATGGTGAGGTCCAAGGACGCACACAACTCTCCACAGGGCTGGCAGGAGCCCATAAGACTTTGCCTTGCTTTTTCTTCCTGGTGCATGCTCCAACCTGCCTGGGAAGTGTTTACCCAGGTGAGCTATTAGACAGCTATTGCTGTCTTTGCTAAGAGGAAGGGCCCTGCTGTGAGCTCCAGCCCAGAGACAATAGAGAAGAGCTCCTGGATCCTTTAGAGATGGAGAAGAGGGTGGAGGCAGAGCTCCTGGTGCAGAGGTCCATCCCCTGGTCCATGCAGGTCACTGCAGAAGGCTTCCTGTCTCCCCTGCTCCTATGGTCCTTAAGAGTAAGCCAAACATCATTTCTGTGCAGCCATGGGTTGTTCTCCTGATTGAGGACTGTGTGCACAGGGGCTGCACCACCCTTGTTCTCCCCCAGAGGCTTGTGGGCCACAGGCAGTGTGAGCAGCAGGCAGCCCTCAGGGCTGAGCATTGGCTGTGTAAGAGAGCAGCCGGAATGTGGAGTCTGGCACAAGAGGCACAGTGTGTGCTCCCTGATCCTCTCCCATCTGCCAGTCCCACCCCACGTCCCTTGCCAGGCCCTACATGAGTGATGCTGTGTGACAGCCATCTGTCACAGTGATCCAGCGGGTCTGCAGGTGGAGTAGCATTACAGCCACAGTTGCAGTAGTGGGGTCAATCTCTGCAGTACAGGCATCAACCCTGGGTCCTAACGTGCATCATATACAAGGGATGTAAGCAACTGGGAATTGGAGCAACACCAACTGCAGCATGAGACACAGATGGAGCTTGGTTTCAGTGGTGCGAATACAGAAATCTGTCGGTGCTTCTTCAAACCTGAAATGAGCTGCTGTGAATGGAGGGATGTCACTAGTGTCTCATCACGACTGCAGATGAGCAGCACATAACTGTACTGAGCCACACGGGGTGTAAGGAGCTCATTTGATTTCCTTCTGGACTTCCCTTTAAAGCTCCCAGAGCACAAAGGAAAATCTACCCCAGCTGTTCTTTTCATCCTGCTGCCCCATGTCGCTGTGCGGGTGGTTCAGCCCAGAGGAAGCCCATATCCAGGGGAAGCTCAAAACCTGAAGATTCAGGTGGGTCCAAGGATCTCATTAATGCCCCTCCAGGCTCTGCTGGAGCCTCAGGTAAGAAAGGGAAGTCCCATGGGGTACAGATCAGAGAATAGGGCTGTGTTAGGCCAGGTGCCTACCTGCCAAAAAACAATTTAGAAGAGAAACAGGCCCAGAAAATGTTGAGGAGGTGCTGGGGTCCTAGGTGGGCTCAGACCACAGACCTCCCAGCATGGCCCTGGTGCAGCTGCCTCTCCAAGGAAGCATCAGAGGGGTGGGAGGATGTGAGAGGATGGGGTGGGAAGGCAGCACCTCTGCAATTTCTCCTGCATGGTAGTATTCCTTTTTTGAAAACCACCACCACAGGCAGATCCCTCCTGGGTCAGATCTCAGGAGATGCCGAGTGTGTGTTTTCCAGGCCTGAGGATTTAACAAGAGCCATCTCCAACAGATGTTGCTGAACATCCTCCTTGGTTACTGACAGAGGGTGGAAGTGCTCTCAGTCTCATGTGCCATCAGCCTTGCATCCTGCTTCCTTCCAAATGCCACGGAGATTTATTGAGAAGCTCTGTCTTTTCTGCATTTTGATAACAATCTCATCATCCCCATCTGCTGGGATTGAGGTCTGCTTTTAGACCTCAAACACTGCCTTGTATTCACTCTGCTCCTGGCAGACACTTTTTCTCCTCCTGATGCATTTTAGAGTCTCGCATTTCCTACGTTCTGAGATTTCCAGTTTTGGTTTCTTCAGGCCATAGCTGTCTTCTCCCTAGGAGGAAGCTCCCTTGACGTTTGGTTGGACCTGGGAGGTCTGGCTGGGTTTCTTGGGAGGACTGTCCAGTGCGCACATAATAAATCCACACATCTGGGACTCAGTGAGCTCATTTGGCACGTGTTTGGCAGATGCTTTCGCTCAGATCCTCAGCAGCCCCATCCCAGCTCTCCTCCTGCACAGGCGCTGGAAGGAAGGGTGGTCACCATGGGAAGTTCTCTCTCCAGGCATCCCCTCCTCCCTGTGGCAGGCACCCCAACAGCCACATCCCAACATCTATTCCCACAGCAGGGCAGGAGTCTGGATCATGGTGTGAAGAGAGGCAGGACCACACTGTGACATCTCTCTCCCCCCCTTCCTGGATACCTCTGCATGGCTTCACCTCTGTGGTGGTCCTGCTTTTTGAGCATCCTGCCTCTGGCCTTGTCCCTTTCAGGTACAGCTAACCATGATCTTTGAGAGATTTGGCCTGTGCATAGTGTTGGGATCAGGTCTGGGTGAATGGTGTGCACTCAGGAAGCAGTGTGGAGGATTCAGAGGCGTAGGTCTAGAGCCAGGGCAGTGCACAGTGGCTGCTGGGGGTTAGGAGGACACAGGGAAACATCTGGTCCTGGGTGGTGGGCACTGGTGGTGGCAGCTAGTGATGGAGTAACAGTCAGAACACTTGTGAGCGTGCTGTTTGCCCTGCGATGGCTTTGGGCTCTGCTGCCATGCTCTGACATACTGCTTCCAATGCTACTTTCCCTGGTCTGTATAACTATCACCACTGTCCCCTTGTCAACAAACCCAGCCCTGTCTGGGCTGTACCCCAGGTAATGTCCTTTAGCTCCTGTCCTGGCCCCGTGTGTGCTGGGCCTCAGCCCTGCACGCTTGCCCTGATGGCCCTGCACACCCAGCCGTGGCTTAGCCTTCTTCCCAAGCACCTTCCCCTGGCTTGTCCCTGCTTAATCCCACCCCGCACCGTTTTCGCAGAGGTCCGTGGTGTCAGCCTGGTGTTTTGGTGACTCTTTGGGGATCAATCTGCTCCGCGGGTCCCGCACAGGGCTGGTTTCATGCACACCTCCTAGGCAGTGGGTTTGCCATCGAGGGACCCCGTACTGCTCCGGCTCGTTAGCAGCGTCCCCGGTGTCCCTCCTCCCGGTGCCACTGCAGGCACCTTTCCTGTGCTCCCAGCGCCGAGCCATGCTCCGGAGGGGCTGGCGGCGGCGGCAGCACCCACGGCCGGGTCAGGCCCGCGGGCTCCGGTCTCCGCAGCAAGAGGGACTGGGCTGCCCGTGGAGACTTGGTTCTCCCTTGCGGCCCGGGAGGGACGCGGAGCCCCTGTGACCAAGCCGAACACCAGCGGCCGCCTGGAGAGTGGGGGTGGTCGGCCCAGAGCGCCAGGGAAGGCCGGGCCAGGCGCGACGGTAGGCGGCCCGGGCGGCGGGGGTGCGGGGCGGGCCCCGGGGGAGGCGGGCCGCGCCGTGCCGGGCCAGGCAGTGGGGAGGCCGTGACGGGCCGTGGGGAGCGGGTCCGGGGCAGCGGGGCGGACGCGGGGGGAGGGGGGAGCCCCGCTCGGAGCAGCCGGCGCGGCGGCTCCGGCAGGTGGCACTGGCCGCCTCCCCCGGCCGCCTCCCCCGCTCCCCCCCCGGCCCGGGCTCCGCCGCTGCCTCGCTCAGTCCGGCAGCGCCGATGCTGCTGAGCGGAGCTGCGGCCGGCTCGGAGCGAGGCGGCGGCGCGGGGGCCGGGGCCGGAGGGGCCCCGCAGTGCGTGGGCACCATGGCCCGCTGGCTCCGCGAGCACCTGGGCTTCCGCAGCGCCAAGCCCGCGCCCCCCGCTCCGCCCAAGCCCGACTACCGCGCCGGGCCGCCGCCGCAGCCGCCCCCGCCGCCCGGGGGCGACGCTGAGCCGTTGGCCGCCGCCCAACCCGACATCGTGGCGGCCTACCGGCTGCAAAAGGAGCGAGACTTCGAGGACCCCTACAGCGGGCCGCCTCCGCCCGCCGCCCCCGACGGGCCGCGGTACGTTTCGCCGAAGCACCGGCTCATCAAGGTGGAGGCGGTGGAGAAGGTGCCCGCCAGCCCCCCGCCACTGACATCCGCCGCCCCCAGCTCGCCGCCAGACGGCCCAGAGCTGCCCGACGAGACACCGCAGGAGGTGAGTGTCCCGGCGCGGGCACCCCGCCGCGCTCCCTGGGGTGCCCCAGACCCGTGGCTGGGGGATGCTCTGGTTCACCCTGGCGGATCCTCAGCACCCCCTGCGAGGAGCAGGGCCAGGACCCCTAGGGCAGGTGGAGTCCAAACGCTGGGAGCCTGCGGCGGGAGGAGCCACGGCCGAGATCCGCGGGGGCTTCTGCTCCGCGTCCCCTAGGGTCCTGTAGCACCGACATGCTGGTCACACGTCAACACCCGCGGCACTGCCGAGCGACCTCAGCTTCTCCTCCGGCTCCCGCGGGAGGCAGATACGGTCCTCAGCAGGAAGTGTCGCTTACTGAGGCGCGGGAGCGCGGGGCCTGCCAGCCACCTTCCCCTTTCCCGTCTTGCCGTTTCCCTGCAGCCCGGTGCTGGGCACTCTGTAGAGGTGAAACCTCCAGCCCCTCATCACAGGACTGTCTCCAGCGGCCTCCGACGCTGGGGCCGGTGTCCCTGGGCCTCCTTCCACTCTGTGCCCAGCGGTGCGGATCTCCCGTTGCCCGCTTACGAGGGCCTGCCCGTGCCCAAGGCCGGCTCCCCTGAGCTGCCGTGCTGCTTTGTCAGGGAGCCTCAGCGCCTCTTTGTCTGCCCTTCCCAGCCGGCTTCTCGAGGGGAGAAAGCGGAGGCTGGCTCTGCCAGTGTTGAAAAGGACGGGAGAAACGTCCACAGCGGGAGGCAGGAGCCGGGGAGAAGCTCCCTGTATGGAGGTAGACTCAGCGGCACAAGGACCCGGTGCGGCCGTCGGTGTCGGGCCTCTTGGCAGAGGCTGGTGCGGGGACTGCACAGATAAAGGCAAGAGCCCGCTGGCGCTGCCGCCTGCGAGATGGGTTTTGTCGAGTGAACTCGACGGGATTGCAGATCTGGCTGGTGGAGGGAATTGTGGATACAGTGATCCCGTCCGTGGTCCTGTATTGCTGGGTCGCATGATGAAACGAGCACCAGGTAAACTGCTTGGGAGTATTTTAAGCGGATAGAAAAACTTGTCACTGGTGGATCCTGGAAAGTTGCTAATACTGACCAGTTGCTTTTAGGAGGTTTCTGGAGGGGCCTGGCAGAAACCCCCTTTTGAGCCAGGATCCTGTAAACTGGCCGCTGCGAACAGCAGAGGAGGAGGGCACGGGCAGTGAGGACCGGAGGTGCCACTGTGGTGATGTGTGGTTTGCTGCATGGTTTTTGCCCTGGAAGACGTGGTGTGGGATCAGAGGGACCAGGAGCAGGTGGTGATCATAGGAAGAACTCAGGCTGTGACAGGCAAAGGGGTGAGCAGGAGCTGCAGGGAGTCGGTACTGCAACGGTACAGCCAGGCTGTGCTGGTGTCTGGGGGCTGGGAAGAAGCTGGGAACTTTAGAGAAAAGCCAAAAGCTGGGATACTTTTGGGGAAATCCTGCTAACAGCACTAGGCCGAAGAAGACCCCTCATGTTATCCAAGGTACATGGTGATTAATCTCCTGTGTCTCTGTTGAGAGGAGGTTCTAATTCTTCAGGGCTTCAGTATGTGATGGACACAGGCAGAGCTGTGGAGGCTGGGTAAAGCTGGACATAAGGTGGGAATATTTGATAATGCATGGAACTGTCCATTAGAACAGTATTCCTGGAGGAGCTGTGGAGTTTCCGCAATGAGGAGCATTTCTGTTGGGCTTGAGCACCCTTTGCAGCTTCTGTCTGCTGGCCTTTACGTTGGGCTCAGCAGTGGGAGGGTTCTTCACTTGTTGCAGGGTCATGGTGATTTACCTCTGGAGGTTGTTCAGGAGGATGGAATTACCTTCTGGGGGGTTGCTGATGCTTGTGGCCCTTGCTCTTGGAGATGACATCAAGTTATCCTAAAGCAGGGAAGGCAAGATGGCCTGAAGCCTCTGCTGAGCTCTTTAAGCCAAAATGATGGTTGTGGCAGGGGGTTCTATGCTCCCATTCTTAGGAAGAGGTGATGGGCACTGTTCCCTATGTGTTGTGGGGACTGGGACTTGGAAAAGCCCTCAGGTGTAGGCCTTGAGTTGTGGTGATGCTGAAGGTGAAGGGAGAAGTACAATTTTAGGTAGAGGCAAGACTACTGGAGCAGAGAGTTTTTTTGCTAAAGATTGACAGTGAAAATCACCCTAATAAATTGTGCAGCCCTTCCAGGCAGGGAGACTGAAAATGAGCAGAAGTGGAAGGAGCAGCTATCAGTTCCTGATTGTGTGGTTTGGCTGAGGCTCTGTAGTTTGTGGTGTGGGCTCTGTGCTGAGTTTGGGGGATGGACCATGTTCCCTGGAAGCTCTGTGTTCACTGTAGCTGTCCTGCCCTTTCTGGAGAATTGGAGACAGGGCAGGAAAATCTTGGCAATGGCACCCTTCTTGCCTGGGCCATGCGATACTTTGCCGTCATAGCATGAGTCACATCTTTCTGACTTGCATGGAATCTGCAACATCTTGAGGGGATGCACTTAGAATGAGCTCTGCAGTGGCTTCTGCTCCATTAGAAATGCTTGATGGACATGCTGGGGACCAGCACAGGTCCTTCTCCATCTGCTTGGTCTGGGCAGTGCTTTCCCTGTAGCAGTGGACAACAGGCTGGCCCTGTATGGCTTGAGGATACCCTGGAGGGATGGCGAGGCAGATACCCTGGAGATGTCTTCTCTACTGTGTTTGGATTGAGTGCAACGAGTAATGTCACCAGGTGCAGTGGGGAAAGGTGTGATGAGAGACCTCCCAGGTCTGGGGACACCTGCACCCATGGCATGCAGTATGCTTGGGGACTGGGCTGGAAATCTGCCTTGGGACATGGAGACATCTTTGTCTTGTGCCTACTGTACTGGTCCCTGGTGTTTTTGCTGGGTGCATAGGGTCGGTGCCACAGGGTGTGGGAACGGCTGGCCAGGAAGCGCCTGGGCGTGTGTCCTTCCTGCAAGAGCCTCCCTGAACTGAGTCATCCTGTGCGATGCGGTGCTGTCCGCCCTGCGCTCCTCCTCCCGTGCCATGGGTGCAGCCCTGGGCTCCCTGCCTGCCCCAGCGAGCTGTGGACCGGACCTGTTTTGGAAGGCCAGCACTGTGTTTGCTTTTGGGTTTGGCTTTGGTGTCCACTGAAAGCCAAGGTGCAAGATATATGAAACTGGGAAATTTTGCACCTGACAGAGCGAATGACCTGAGTTTCTGTATAAGTTAGAGCAGCTCCAACATTGAGCACAGCAGTCTCCTGGGGGACCCCAAATAAGCTTTATCTCCAGGGCAAGATGGGGTGAAGAGCTCCAGCTCTGCTGTGGCATCTTGGAGAGCCACTGTCACATTCTGTGGTGGGCAGCATAAAAACCCAGTGATGATGTGGCCCTTCACCTTAATGTTATTTTGATTTTCTTTTTTTTTTCCTTACTGTTGGCATAAATAGTAGACTGAGGCCAGCCTCAGCACGGCAGCAGCGATCTGGGTGTGCATTGCCACAGCAGATAAATGAGTGAAAAACTCCTGTGTGCAAGGAGGACATGTGTCCAAGTGCCCCAGGTGCCTGGCTGCTCTCTGAAGGACTGGTCTGCACTAAGAGCTACCCTGATATTGTGGTTTTGCATATCAGGCTTTTGCTTTGCACCTGAATAGTTTCAAATCTAATAGAGCTTGTGCTGTGTATGTGCAGGCAAAGCATTGGTACCTAAGCATCTGCATGGTGCGCTGTGATAAGCTGGGTGGTGAGCTGCTCCCTCTGTGATATGGGAGGCAAGTGAAGCAGGGCAATGCCTGGCCTTTAAAAAAAGCGGGGGGTGTCTGGGGCATCTCACTGAGCTGCTCTGCCAGCAGTCATGGCACCTGCACTGGGGCAGTGCTCTGTGCACTGTGGCTGCTGCAGAGAGCTTTGCATGGCTTATGAAGTCCAGTGCTCAGATTAGGAAACGTTAGAGGTGTAGTTTCCTGGCAACTTTAGTTTGGCCGCACATGCAAGGGCATTAGGATGCAGTCAGTAATTGCGTGATCCCTGCCATTTGCCTCCTAAGAGCCCTCACCCATTCCCAGCACTAACTGCAGCCTCCAGCCTCAGAGCCTGGGATTCTGTTCTCACTTGCTCGATTATTCATCCTGAGGATGCAGTGCTTCTGAAGACAGTCAGGTGTTGCCTTCCCACCTTTTCCATGGCTCTCCACAGTAATATCTGACCATTTAAAAACTGAATGGGTTTACATTCTTAGCAGCCTACACTGGGGAGACTTTGCTCCTACAAAGAGTCATCCTTGAGATAGTGGAGGAGTTTGCCACTGTGGCAAAACCCAACCAAACCTGAGGGGCTCAGAGACTCATACCCTTGATCTGAGCTATTTGCTTTGGGTCTGAGCTAAGTCCAGCAGACATGTCTTGGCTGTGTAGAGCCTGTCTAATTGCTGAGTGCCTCTGTAACCCCCGGCAAGTAAAATACCCAATTTTAGTGGTCTCAGCAGAGATGTGTTGGAATTCTCCACCATCCTTTGCTTTCTAGACCTGGAGGCACCTGACTGGGGACCACTCTGAGCTTGCTGGAGCTTGTGTCCCCCTCACTGGGAAGCAAGACCAAAGCACTGAGGAAAGGGCCTTCCTCTGGTTGGGGAGTGTGTGTGCAGAAGAGTACTTTAGCTTCTGAGCTGTTTCGCTGGTACCCTGTCTTGTCTGAAGCTGCTCCCTATTTATGGGGAGAGAGAGGGAGGGTCCAGGACTGGTGTCAGCAGCAAGGCAGGTCTATGTCTCTAGCAAAATGCATGTAGGAAATGTTCATGGCAGGTTTGAATGTGGGCAGGTTGGGCTTGGGGTGGGAGGAATGAGCAGGCAATCCTTTCCTGAGTCCTGGAGGGTCAGCAAACTGTGTTTTAAAGCTCCACATCATTCTTGGAGCCACAAAAGTTCTTTGCAGAGGGTATGCATTGGTGCTACCTCACAGGTGCTTGCATAATAAGCACATGTGTCTGTGTTGGGATGCCTGCCCGCATGCTCCTGCCTCCCTTGGCACCAGTGGGTATGTGAATAAGCATGCAGGGGACTGTGCTCTGCGGATGTCATTGAGATGGAGCAAACGCCTTTTTGCAGCTTTCCAAGGCGTGGGTGCCCACTGAACCTCCAGGCTGTTTGGAACAGCAGGCACTGATCTGCCCTTCGGATCTTGCAGGCTGCAGAGGAAAAGGGTGTTGAGAAAGCAGAGGGGCTTCCTGCAGTGAATTTGCTGTTGCTCATCTCTCTGCTCTATGAGCATTACGTCCCAGTGACCAAGCATTTGTAAAAGTCACCAGTGACTTAGATTTCCCTTGGGGGGGTTTCTCCCCAGTGGTGGCAGGCAAACGGCTGCAGCTCCCCTGGGCTCAGTGTTGTCATTTGGTGGCCCCAGTGCCTGGCAGAGCCTGAGTGATGCCACATCTCCCTCAGATGCTGGAGCAGGTTTCCTGTCTCCTGCTGCAAAGCCAGGGGCTGGCTGCTCCTGCAGCCCCAGTCCTGTCCTGGGCCCTCCCTGCAGAGCCAGTGGGAGGTTTTGCTCTTTTCCTCTCATCCGGGGAAGGTTGGTATCCCAAGCAGCATCTCTCCCCTTGTGAGGGGTGAGAGCATCTGATTGCTCCCATGCTTGAACCCTCCATGTACTTGCCCTGGCTGGCAGGCTTTGCTCTGGAGATGATGCTCTGCTGCTTGCCTGTGCTCCAGCATGGAGGAGCTGGCCTTGGAGAGCTATCCCAGCTCCCACTGCATTGGCCAGCCCAGAGCAGGAACACTTACGGAGACAGTGGTGAGCTGGAGTGGGGGGAAACCATGTTCCACAGCTCAGAGGGATGTGAAGGCTCAGGGCTGTGTGGAGTTGTTTACAGCTCCAGTTCCTGTTCCCTTTTCCTGATGGCTTTTGCTTCTTGAAGCCATTGTAGGCCATTTTGCACAGGAAGGAGGAAGAAGTGTTTTGGTTTAAGCTGCTTGTGGGAGCTGGATAGGAATGAGTGAGTGGCTCTGGTCTCCAAGGCTGGCCAGGAGCAGGGGCAGCATGGTGGTGAGAACAGACCCTGGCACCAGGTAGGATTAAGCAGCTGCCACACCGTGCTTGGGCCATTTGGTTCTTTCTGTGGGAGCTCTGCATAGCTGGTGTTGTGGTGGCAAGACCTATCTTGCCAGATGGTCCAGTCTGGGGATTGCAGCCTGGTGGGGGAGCAGACCAAGTAAAGGTGCTTGGGTGCATTAGGACCCTGCTGGAAATGTTGCCTGACCCTATTTTGGGACCAGGCTTTGGGGCTGGAGGTGGGATGTAGAGCTCCAGGCTTTCCAGGGCCTGCAGTGTTGTGCAATGGAGTGCTCCAAGCTGGAAAGCTGCTGAGATGCCAGAGCAGATGTGTGGCTTCATTGCTGGAGAGGATCAAGCTCTGGGTCATGCCTCATACCCTACTTCAGGATCGCCTCCTTTTTGTTAGCAAGAGCAAACCTCAGGCATTTTGTGCCTTTCCTTTGATGTGGCACTTGAGAAACTCCTGGTCCTACTTCCTGGTGACTCCTGAAGGAGCCCTATCTTACGCTACTTGGGAAATGTATGGGGATGCTGTGGGGGCCTTGGAGAGAGAAGATGCCATAGGCTGTTCTTAGGTCTTTTGTTAAGAAATATCTTTTGAAGATATTGAGCCTGCAGGAGCCCTGGAAAATAACCAGTGAGTTCCCAGTTGTGTCAGTGCCAGCTGACACCCCTGTCCTGGGATCTGAGCCCCATCTCTGCCTTGGGCAAGGAAATGTGGCTTCACACAGGGAGAGTATCTGTACACCATGGTGGGGGTGGCACTGCTGGCATGCCCATGCCACTGCGGGGGCCTGGCTGGGGCATCTGCATGATGCTGGCAGTGCTGAGCTGATGGTAAGGGAGGAGACTGGGCTGCCTTCTGCTCTGCTTGGCTCCATTCCAGCTTTCGGGACAAAGGCTGGAGCATTTCCACAGCTGAGTGCCAGTGCCTGGAAAGCCACCGCCTGCCAGTACCTGCTGTGTGGGGTGCCATGGTGCTGCTGCTCTGGCTGCTGCTAGCAGAGCTCATGGTGAGGTTTCAAGGGACTTCAGCTGGTCCCTGATCCTCCCCAGAAAAGGCAGAGAGGACCCTAACCCTTTTCCTACCTTCCCTCTTTCAGCTGGCTGTCCTGGAGGACTATGCAGATCCCTTTGATGCGGCGCAGGTGGCAGGTAGCCAGGCAGGGCTGGAGAAGGTGACAGAAAATGATGGATACATGGAGCCATATGAAGCCCAGAAGATGATGGCTGGTAAGGTGGAAGGCTCTGTGCAAAGGCCACTCTTTGCACCCCTGGTCGCTTCCATGTCAATTTGCTTGCTGCTCTACTCTCTTCCTTGCAGCCTGTGACAGCACTGTGATGCCTAGACAAAGCAAACCTGGACAGTTGCTGTGGTGTGGTGCACAGCCACATTGCAGGCAGATTTTTCTCAGCTTTAGCCATGTGTGGTGGGCTTGCCATAGCCAGAGGCCACTGACAAGGGTTATCCAGCAATGAAAGTACTTCAATATTTATCCCTTCAATTTTGCCCCTCAGGACCACAATGCCTGCCTGCCAGGCTGAGCCAGGAGAGACCTGACATTTGATGCATCATGCATAAAACTAAGATGGATGTGGAGCTATTTAATTCAGTTTGGACTGGGTCAGACCATGCCATTGTGTTCTGTGGTCGTGGCCACGGCTTGTTTATGGCGGGTGAGGGGAGAGCATGTGCTCCTGAAGGCATCCCTCCTACTGCTGCAGGGTCACTGTACTGCTTGCATGCTCCAGGCTCTGGCTTTGCTTTGCAGCTCCATGATTTTCCTGGAGTGAGTGGTTTCTGGAAAGCTCATATAGCTTTTTGGACCAGACCATTGCATTTCTTGGAAAAATCAGCCAGTGGTGAAGGGAATGCTTGTGGGAGACTTTTGTTTGAGGGAAGAGCATTTTATTAAACTAACCATGCTGGGTGTTCAGGGAAGAAACCTGGCCTCGCTGCTCACAGGGAATCAGGCTGTAGGGTGCCCCTCCCCATGGACCCTGCTTTGTGGGGCTGCCCAACAGTGGGGATGTTGTACTGTGGGAGAAAAGGCATCTTGGTGCTGTGGACTGCTCAGGATCCAGCTGCCCAGCAGCTCATCCATTTCTAGCAGGCACGTGCTGGAGGTTTGGGCAGTCTCCTCCATTGCTGATGCTCCCTACCCCACCTTACCCCCAGATGAAATTGAGCCCTTTCATTCAGCAGGTCTCTGGGGACCATGCCCAGTGTGTGTTGGGCAAAAAGCTCATGGTCTTTTCACTCCTCTCTTGTTAGAGATCCGCCAGAAAGGTTTACGGGAGGCTCCTGCCCGGCCACTGCACCTCTACGACACTCCCTATGAGCCTGTGCTTGGAGGGCTGGATGTTGACGGTGACCGCCCAGCTTGCCCCAGGCCCAGGGAGTCCCGGCTGCCAGAAGATGATGAGCGGCCACCAGAGGAGTATGACCAGCCCTGGGAGTGGAAGAAGGAGCGGATCTCCAAAGCCTTTGCAGGTGAGATGGGAGATGAGAAATGGGGGTAGCTGTAAAGCAGCTGATGCTTCGTTGCATTTTGCAGGGGGGGAAGCTCGCTCCTTGATGTTCCTTTGTCTTTTGGGGATTCCGTAGTGTTGGCTTTTGCATTTCTGTGGTTCAGGGAGGAGTCATGAACCTGGAAAGGCTGTTTCTTTTCAGCTGGGAGCCAGGCTGGGTGGAGTGGTGGATGGAGCTGCCTTGGCAGACTGTCCAGTGCCCATCTCTTGTTTCCCCTTCAACCGTCTGGCTGATCACAGCCTCTGGTGCAAGTTAACCCCACCTGAGCTTTGAATTGCAGAGGAGTGGTTTGACCCTGGGCTCAAGCAAATCCTTCCTTCATTGGGGCAGGAGGATCCTCTGGGAGCCTTTCGCCAGGTGATTGTCCAGGCCCCTGACCTATTTATCTGTGCTGCAGGATCGATGGTGTTTGTGTTTGTTAATGAGGAAATCCATGCTGGGCATTAGCGCTGGCTCCTCTGCTGGTGCTGGCTAATTGCCACACTCTTATCTAGGATGCATTTTAATTGTGGCATTGTATGTTTAGATTGCAGCTGGCATGCACAAGGCGCTTGAGCCAGCAGCAGCCAGTGTTGTGCAGAGATGCTGGCAGAGAGAGACGTGGAGTCTTGGGACTGTTTCACCTCTTGGATTTGGGCTCTGTGAGCTGTTTGCTGTCTCTGTGCCATGGCGTCTACTCATGCTGTGGGATTGCACTCTTACCATTGCATTCAGCGGGTACAGGGTCAGTGACCGTGGCACGCTGTGCTGAGGATTCAGCTTACTGGGCTCGTCATGAAACACAGTGCTCTGCTGCGTTAGGTTTGTGCTGAGGTGTTTGTGCTCCAGATCCGGGCAGATAAGCTGCCTTGCTTGATGTCTCTGTGTGTAGGTGGAGTGTTCACAGCTCTGGCTTGCACATGGATGCATGTGGCCACCCCCCAGGGTGCTTCAGGCTTGCTCTGAGTCCTGAGGGAGTCAGACTGCCATGCCCTAGGCCACATTAGGACCTGCTGCCTGTTTTTTCCTGGAGCCAGAGCAAGTCCTGCTGTTGCTTGCAGTGCATTTCTCCTCTCTTGATGTGCCAGAATCTCTCTGCTGGCCCTCTTCCCCTTTGGGGGGCCTGGAAGACCCCTGTTGATGGGCAGCTAGTACCAACAGAAGGAAGCAACCCACTGGTGCCTGGCAGGGGGATGTGGACCCCATGGTGTGGTTGTAAAGCACCTGGGGCAGGACAGATGCATGGGCAGGACAGATGGCAATGGAATGCTTGGTCAAGGTCCACTGGATGAATGTGTATGTGGGATGGGGGTGATTGCAGGTTCCCCCCCTGCCCCAGAGAAGTTTGGCTAGGAAATCTGATGGAAGAGCAAGGTGTCTCCATCAGGAGTGTGCCCCATGTTGGGCCTGTTCCTTCTCAGTGCTGTGGATAAGAAGGGACGACCAAGCTGGCATAGAGCTCCCAGGAATTTAGTCCACAGGTGCCATGGTTTAAGCCCAGCTAGTAACCCAAAACCATGCAGCTGCTCTCTCACTCCCTCCCTTCTTCCCCGCCAGCTCCCAGAGGGATTGAGAAGAGAATCAAGAGAATGTAAATACCATGGGTTGAGATAAGAACAGTCCAGTAACTAAGGTATAACACAAAACCACTGCTATTAATAAGGGAAGTAACAAGGGGGGGAATATAAAACTGAAAGGGGAAAAAGAAAACAATAAACACAAGTGATGCCCAATGCAGTTGCTTACCACCCGCCAACTGATACCCAGCCTGACCCAAGCAGTGATCTGGGCCTTTCAGATAACTCCCCCCAGTTTCTATACTGAGCATGACGTGCTGTGGTATGGAATACCCCTTTGGCTAGTTTGGGCCAGATGTCCTGTCTCTGCTTCCTCCTGGCTTCCTGTGCCCCTCCTCACTGGCAGATCATGAGGCTGAAAAGTCCTTGATCAGGCTAAACATCGCTTAGCAACAACTAAAAACATCAGTGTGTTATCAGTGTTGTTCTCAGACTAAAGCCAAAACCACAGCACTGCACCAGTTACTAAGAAGGAGAAAAATGACTGCTACAGCTGAACCCAGGATAACAGGTCTTTCCCCCAACAACTGCACTCCTTCTCCATGGGCCTGGTGTTGGTGATGGTTTTTTTTCTAAACTCTTTTCTTTCTCTCTTCTCCTGCTAATCCCCCTCTCCCCCCATCCAGTTGAAATCAAGGTCATTAAAGACCTGCCATGGCCACCGCCAGTGGGACAGCTCGACAGCAGTGAAAGCCCCGCGGACAGTGAGGCTGGTGCCTCTGTCCCTCCGCAGCATGGCCAGCCCGGCTACGAAGACACCAATGGTGGGTTTTGGGTGACAGTGGGTTATCCAGGGGGACTGTCTGGTGCTCTCCATGACCGAGATGCTGCAACTCTTTGATCTTGCCCAGACCTGGCAGAGCTCTGTCTGCTGCCTGCGCTACTGCCAGACACCCACCTTCCTCCTCCGCCTTCCCCCAGCTCCTCCTGCCCTGTTCAGTTGTCCTGTGCTGGATGCCAGACATTTGTCCTTGCCTCTTCTGTGTCTTCTCTAGCTCCATGATGCCACTTTACACGCAGTGGTCAGGCTGTACCAGGGCATTATTTGGTGGCAGAGTTACTACCTTCTATTCTCCTTGCCTCCAAATTCCCAGTGTTTGATGGCTGCTTTTACAGTCTTTTTGACAACTGCTGTGAGCATGTAGCTGATGTTTTCCTGTGACTCTTAATATCCGCATCCCTTAAAGGTGTGGTAGCAGCTAATTCAGATCCAGCCACTGAAGTTGAGGTTGTTTTTACCCTTGAGCCTCACTTTGTCATTTACTTCTGCTCAGTTTCCTCCACTGTGTTATTACCTTGCTGCTCAGTGACAGAAGGTCCTTCTGGATTCTTCACTCTCATTTTTTCTATCCTGAACAGCTATATCTCCCAGGTATGCTCCGTCATCTCAGGTTTGTCTTGTTGTGAAACCTTTTTTGTGTGCGTCAGTAGCAGAGCTGCCCCTATATATCCTCCCCTGTACTCTGCTGGCAGCCTGGCTTACAAAAGCCAAATATTGCTGCTTCTCTTTTAACCTATTAAAATTTTAAGGACGTTGCTCTTGTGCTGTGGTGAATGTGGATTAGGGTTTTGCCAAGAGCATTAGGTGGGAGCTTTGTTGAAAACCACACAGACTTTTGGGGTTGGGCTGCTGCTCTTGTGGTGGACCTGTGATACACGTCTTTTCCTCTGCACCCCAGCATGCCATGTCTGCGTGTGTTTCGCTAACACAGCTCCTGGTAGACACTGTGACATGCCAGCTGCAGATGGCTGATTTCCTTATCTGCAGTTACTCAGGTTTCTGCATTGCTTCTGGAGAAAAAACAGTGTGGCTTTTGGTGTCTCCAAGGTGCGTTTGAGCATGAGGTTGCATGTGACAGCTGATTCTGCTGCTGATCATAGTGAGACTTCAAGAGTGATGCGGCTACTCTGCTGTGGGGCTCTGAGCCAAACCTGCAGTGATGCTACAGACTGAGATCAGTCCCAAAAGAGAGAGGTCTTGGCAGAGGGGAAACTTCCTGATCTTCCTGCATTGAATGCAAGTGTCAAGAAAAAATAATTTCTTTGCTCCTCAGCCTCTTCTCTTCCCCTGTCGTTTATTATCCCTGCAGTCACTCTGACACACATCTGCTCCTGATGAACACATTCGTTTGACATTTTACCTGATTTTAGCAACAAAGTATTTCCCTTTCCTCCCTCCCCCACCCCAACTTGCTTTGTTGTGTTATGTTTATCTTGTCAGAGTTTTGCCTCATTTTCTACTTTCCCTTTCTGGGGGTGACTTGAACTTCTTGAAGGGTATCATCTTACTCCTAGGGGCTTGTTTTTAATGTCCTGTTTAATCGTGCACATGCCTCTGCCTCTCTCTGACAGGTGCGATGCATTTCTTCTGAGTCCTTAACATGATGACTCTGTGCCGCCAGCACACTTTGCTGGTTTGATTTTCTGGCTTTTTAATGATTGCCCCAATTTTTAGGGTGATGAGTTTAAATTGAAGCCTGGATGTTATGTACAAAGGTAAGCCTGGCCAGTGAAAAGCCAGACCATTGCAGAGGCAGGGCTTGTCAAGCCCTGATGCTGGGCACCTCTTTCCCAAGCTCTTTCTGTGGGGATTTTAAGCCATGCTAAGTTGCAGAGTCTTTTGGCTGGGTTTGCTTTCAGCTGCCTTCTTTTCTCCTTGTTGCTGGGAAGCTGATGAGCTGCTGACCTGTGCAGGGCCCAAACAAGGTTTCCCTCAGATAGCCACTGTAGAGGATGCCCTGCTAAAAAGAACATCCCTCCCAGGGTAATCTTTTGCCTCTGGCCTGCAGCAGTGTGGCCTCATCATCCTATGGTTTTGCCTCCACCTTGAGCAGCCAGGGAGCATCAGGAGGGGGAAGCTGCCAGCCTGGAACATCCCTCTTTTCCTGGGAGCTGTGGTGCCTGAGCTCAGCTACCTCCAGATAGAGACTGTGCCTTCATGCACCAGCCACTGGCAACCTTGCGTCAAGGCAGCTCTGCCTGATCGATAAGTCATTTGTGTGAGGGGGCTTGTGCTGTAGGGGAGCAATAATGAACTCTCTGGAGGAGGGAGAAACAATACTGTTAATGTTGAAATCATCCCACACGGAAATAACAGTCAATGGGAAGCTGGGTCCCTGGGGCACATCTCAGTTAATCCCCTGCTGCTCACCAGGCCATTGCACCTTGTTGGCGTAGGAGGGCCTGTGGCTGGGCCAGTGCTGGGCAGGCAGCTGCACTGGGAAGGCACCTTGCAGTCAAAATGTCCCCTTCATTCCTTGGGGAATTATATTTTTCACCCCAGGAGATTTACTTGTGCCAGTAGAAATGTGTCCATCATTTCCAAACAGACTGACCTCTCCAGCTTCATCTACCCACTCCTCCTTTTTGTTTGTTTGTTTTTCCCCAAGCTTGGAGAGCCTCTCCTTACTGCTTCTCGCGTAAATCTGCCGCAACTAGTGAATCTCTGACTGCATTTCAAAGAATCGTTGAATGGTTTGGGTTGAAAGCACCTTAAAATTCATCCAGTCCCAACGCCCTGCTGCGGGGACACCTTCCACTGGAGCAGCTTGCTCCAAGCCCCTGTGTCCAACCTGGCCTTGAACACTGCCAGGGATGGGGCAGCCACAGCTTCTCGGGGCACCCTGTGCCAGCGCCTCAGCACCCTCACAGGGAAGAGCTTCTGCCTAAGAGCTCTTCTCAGTCTCCCCTGTTCTGGCAGGTTAAAGCCATTCCCCTTGGCCTGTCCCTACAGGCCCTTGTCCCAAGCCCCTCTCCAGGTTTCCTGTAGCCCCTTTAGGCACAGGAGCTGCTCTAAGGTCTCCATCTGAGCTCTTTCAGCCTGGCTCCAGAGCAGAGCTGCTCCAGCCCTCGCAGCATCTCTGTGGCCTTCATTTTGAAAAAAAGGAAAAAGCTTTTGAGACTTGCCTGGAAAATAATTTCCAGGGGCTCAGGTGCTGTGAGAACCTCAGTCCTGACATGGCAGGGACTCAGCCTTGTCTATCTTGTAGCACTGCAGTGAACAGCAGTCCAATAGCTGCTCTGCCCTGCCCTCCCTTGCTTAGGACAAGGGGACAGGGCAGTGCAATGTGTCCCCGCATGGTGTGATGTGGCTCTGGCTCTTTCTGCTGACTCTGTCCACATGGGGAAAGCTGTGAGCCCAGCCTGTCTGCTGATCCCCACTGCTGGTATGACATGTGTCTGTCTTGTAGGTCCACCGGAGGGGCTGGGGTATGGTCGCACCTCACCCTGCAGGGAGGAGAAGGCCAGGGCTGCCCTGAGGCATGGCTCCAGCAGTTTAAAAAGCACGAAGATGCTCATCGCCGAGCCTGGCCCCTTTGTTGGGGAGAGGATTGACCCTGCCCTGCCCCTGGAGAGCCAGTGGTGAGTCCTTCCTGCTCTGGGCCATTGCTCCAGGATCCTTGTGGCTGAACCATGCTGAGCCCCGGGGCAGACCTGTTCCTTTTTCCCTGGCCTCACCTTTCTGTCTGTTTGTCTGTGCTGCCCATCCTGCAGTTGTGGTGTCCCCATGTGCCTCCTGAACCCCCCTGAGCTGCCTGGTGGAATCCCTGCCCCTTGTCCCCCATCCCCAGTGATGCCACCCCCATCCCCCCTCCTAAACAGTGGCTGCTGTCCCTGTGGAGGTTCCAGCAGTGCTGAATTGCTGCTGCCCCAGGGCAAGGCCCTTCCTGGGGTGTCTGTTCTGCCTGGCACATCTGGTTCCTCTTCAACCTTCAGCTGGTACCATGGGGCCATCAGCCGGACGGATGCAGAGACTCTGCTGAGGCTGTGCAAGGAGGCCAGCTACTTGGTGCGCAACAGTGAGACCAGCAAGAATGACTTCTCCCTCTCCTTGAAGTGAGTGAGCCCAGACGAGGCTGGGGGGTGGTGGGCCCATGGCAGAGGTGACTTGGTGACGTAGGTGAACCTTCATGGTTGGGTGCCCCATGCAAACATATGCCTGTGCTGATGGGGTGACTGAGATGACCACAGCGTGGTCAGAAATGGCTGGAATACAAAGTCTGCACTTCTCTGTGGTGTGTCACAGGCTTCTGGTTTGGTGTCTGGCAAAAGTATGTCTTGGGAAGGGCTTGAGGATCTGGAGGCACACTGCTCTTCCCTTGGCAGTGCTAGTAATCCCTCAAACAGATACAATTATGTGCCTCACTGCTCACTTGAATGTGTCTGGTTACAGCTTCCAGCTCTGGCTTGTTACCCTCTTGTTTTTTTGGTGTTTTTTTTTAGCTTATTTTAATGAGAAAAGAAAGTTTGTGTGATCTGTTCATGAGATGCAGGTACCCATCCCTGCCTCCCCAGCCCACGTAATCATTGAAGCTGTTGCTCAGCAGCACTGTAGAGAGGGAATTACCTTGCTCTGGTTTCCCATGAGGAAAACCTCACCCCTCACATTTTATACATACATATATATATACATATATATATATAGAGAGAGAGAGCTTGGTTTCTGCTTGGTTTTTTGGGAGTATCTTTGCATCCTCCCTAAGTTTTCCAGGTTCCCTGAGCACCAAAACTGCAAGAACGTCACTGCATGTGTCCTGCTGAGGAAGAGGGGAGCTGCCCATAGCTCTTCAGCTCTTTTGTGACTCTTGGGGTGTGAAATGAAAGCTGATACCTGTCCTGAAATGATGATAGATTATCAGATGCCATCTTGCCCTTCTGCTGGATGACTATTTTAGCTCTTCCAGGCAGATGTGAAAAAAGTATTTATTGAGCACTTCAGTCATCCCTGCCCAACAGCAAGCCACATACTCCTAGGCTTTTCTCAATATATTTTAAGTTTCCTCAGTGCTCGCTGTACCTGCATTGCTCCCTGGTGGTTTCAGCCTCCTGTTTATTTCCCAGTGACACAATTGTGAATTAGATTGCTCTGTCTCTCTGTCTTTTCCTACCCTTTTATTTCTGCCTTCAGCACCAAGCCAGGGCCAAAACTGAGCTGGGAAATACTCTTTCTTCCTTCTGCAGTTCTAGTTTTTGGATCAAACAATGGCTCCCTCCTTTTTTGTCAGAATTTGTACTGATGTTTTAATTTTCTCAATATTTGTTCCTTGCTATGGCTTGTGAGCAATTTTGAAGCAATATTGAAGCAACAGCTTCTGCTGGCTGGCTCATATTCGAGGCTGCAAGAAGTCCTCTTGGCCATCACTTTGTGGGTGGCATAGGCCAGCATGTGTGGTGGCATTTGGTGGTTGATGGGGCTTCCTCCCTCACCAGCATGGGTGTCCCTTTTCATCAACTCGCTACAAGCCAGTCATGCATTTCTTTGGGTTTTGTCGGCCTTGTGACAAAAAGGGCCAAATCGTGTTCTCAGACAGCATGCATGTCTAGGACATGGCCTTGCAGCGGTGTCCATCCTCCCCAGAGGAGACTGCAGCACATCCAGGACCTGCTCGGGCATTACCTGTCCATCAGCTGTGAGTGCAGTGAGCCCACAGCCCCAAGAACATTATTTTTACTCCACTACCTTTCTCTATAGAGCCTGTTCAAGGAAGATCCTCTGGGATGCTTTTTATATACCTGTAAGCTGGCTGTCTGCATCTCTTTCTATTTTTTTTTTTTTCTGAGGAAGGAGGTGCAGCATAGGATACGGTCTGAAAGAGAACTCCCATGCTGGCCTAAAGCCCTTCTGTGCTGCTTTAAAGGAAAATATGCACAAGAGAGAGCAGTAGGAATGCTGTACCCATAGTGTGTCAGGTTGCCGGAAGGATTTAGCCCTGCCATGACACTCCTGGCTGGTCCAGGCTGGGCAGCCCCACATTGCCTGTTGTGGACAGGGTTGTAGTGTAAATGCCTGAAACACTTGGAGAATTAATCCCTCCTGGATCGCACGTCCGTGAGAGTGGCTGAGCCACACTGCAAAGGTCCTTTCTCATGTTTGTAAGGTGCTCGGCAAGAAGAGTGGCTGCCCCTTGTCTTTCTCCCACCCCTGCTACTTTCTCCAAGCCTGTCGGGTTTGCAGTATGCTCCCTCAGCCATGTCTCCAGGGGTCTGATCTACGTTGCATCCCTGAGCTTGTGACAAAGACCTCTGGAGGAAACACAACCAGCATCACCTCTCTGGATCAGTGTGGCAGTGCTCCAGCTCCAGACCAGCACTGACCCAGCACGAGGCTCCTGCACCCCCTCACCTGCCAGCACAGACAAAGGCCGGGTCTCCCTGCAGACAGTGCAGTGCTGAGGGCAGCATCCATGGGCAGCTCCATGTGTTAGCGCTGCAACCATATGTGTGTGTGCAGGTGCACCTTCACAGGTGCCACTCATGGGGCAGCCCCACAGCTCTTCCCTGCACCCTGTCACTGGGATGCAGGATGCGGCCAGCTATTGCTTTTCCTTGGCTCCTGGCAGGGGGCTGCATCTCTGCTCTCCCGTGGGGCTGGCTCCTTGCCTCTCAGCTCTAAATGGATTGCAAACCCATTCTGCTAATGCACCCAGGCTGTCCATTATGGGTACAGACTCCAGCTGGGGGGAAGGGACTGGCCTGCACAGTGCTGGAGGCTGCTCAGCATTGCTGATGAGGTCCTGTCTGCTTTTAAGTCATCAATATTTTGCCTTAATGTGCATTCCAGACACTGCAGACAGGCTGTGGCTCTCCTCAGAGACGCAAATTAATAGCAACAGGGCCATTAGCCCGTCACTTGGAATCAGTGCTCATGGCAGGATTTAACTGCACAGCCTCACATGGCTCAGTGCCTGTGCTATGCCAGGAAATGGCCTCACTACACTGAGTGGGTTCTATGGAGTCCTCAGTGTTGGCATTGAGGCGGATGGGGTCCAACATGCTGTGGGCCGAAGGAGGGAATCCTGTTTTGCCATGGTGGGGCTGGAGATAGGTGAGCTGAAGTCCCCCTGTGTGAGCCTTGGCAGTTGCAAAAGGGGCTTTGCCACATGCGAGTGGCAGAAGCTGCTGTCCTACGTCACCCTGCAGTGAGAGTCCCAGCTGCTTCTGCCTCCATATGCCTACCCCAGCCTCGGCACTGTTCTTGTCCCTGGATCAAACCCTCACACCCCTCTGCATGGCCGTGCTCCCTTGGGGGCAAACAGCTGTGACCTCTCCTCATGTTGTGGGCTTTGTGTGGGGTTGGGCAAGAGCAAGATGGTGTGGGCAGGGCCATGGTTGGGTTGCCTGTTTCAGGGTGGGGGAGATGTCAGGAGTTGATGGGAGGCTGGGACCAGCTACACCCCTAACCCTGCCTTCATGTCTCCTTGCAGGAGCAGCCAGGGCTTCATGCACATGAAACTGTCTCGGACCCAAGAGAACAAGTATGTGCTGGGTCAGCATAGCCCACCCTTCGACAGCGTGCCAGAGATCATTCATCACTATGCGAGCCGCAAGCTGCCCATCAAGGGGGCTGAGCACATGTCCTTGCTCTACCCGGTGGCTATCCGTACCCTATAGTACTCACCATCCATGAACCAGGCTCCAGGCTGGGTGCATCTGAAACTGGTCCATGTGCAGGGCCAAGCGCAGTCACACTGACCACCGGCTCTGGACCAGCAGCTCACAAGCAGCTTGCTGGGGACAGCCAGCGCTGTTGGGGATTGCTGCAGCTGGACCCTTCGTCCTGCTCCCTTGGGGGGCTCATGCGCACTGGTTTGCCAGCTGGGATGGCGCTGGGGGGAACCCGTGCCTGAGGAGCTGAGAGGGGCTCGCTGGCTGTCCACTGCCCTTGCCTACCTCCAGGCAGAGCTCAAGACATTAGCACTAGAGCTGGGGCCTTGGAGAGGCAAGGGAGGGGGGTTATGTGTTGGAAAAGGGAGAGAAATCAACTGGTAGCAGACATGAAGTGCCACCATCAGGGTGCCTGGCTCTACCCATGGGAGACAGAATACGCCAGAAGGCAAGAAGGCTGGCAGGGACAAGCCTGACAGGAATAGTGAGACATGGCAGGCTGGGCAGGCTGTCCCTGCCACCCCCCACACTGTGCTCAGCACTCTGCCATCCTCTGCCAAATGTACATAGTGACTGCTCTCAGCTAGGCGTGCAGCACCGCTGCCTAATAAAGTGGTGCATGCTCACCTCCTGCTCCATGCATCCCACCACCCTAAGTGGGGGGGTTGGTGTATCAAAATGGCGGGAAGGGGTATTTTATTATATAAAAGCTTGAAGTGAATTGCTTTTTCCTTCACTCTTGCACGCACGAGTCTTGAAACCTGTGAACCTGAGCGGTCCAGCCAGCTTACTCATCTGTAACACAGGGAACATGGGAAGCTGGTGGTAATGTCCTTGCTATGTCTTTGGGACACTTTGTGGGTAGCAAAAGTGGACTTGTGGACTTGCCTGTTATTCCCTGTAGAAGGGGGTGCTTTTTGGGATCTTTTTGCCTCCTCGTTTTCCTTCACCCTTCGTAAGTCTTAGGCAAAATCCCTGAATTCACAGATCTCCCATTCTCCTCCTCTGGGTATATACTGGCCCCAGTCTTGTTCTTTGTCTTCCTGTTACCTTGTCTTTGGGCTAGCTTGCTTCTTTTCTTCATTTGGCTGAAGCTATGTGTGATGCTCTGTAGCATTTAATGCATACCTTGCCTTTTAACCTTGTTCCTGGTGTTGCTTGCTGCTGTACCTACACACATTTCCTCCATCCATGCTTCAGACTAAGCTCAGTCTCACTGTTCCTCCCCTGCAGTGTGTTTCCTTTCTCCAGTCCCTTAGTGGTCTTGCTGTGCTCAGCAGAGAATGACAACAGCAAATTTGCTGCTGGACCAGCAAAACCTTTTGCATCAGCAGAGCAAAGTGCTTGGGGCATTGGTGATGATGCATCAACAGTGGTTTGATGAAGGCTTTGCGAAAAAGCATCATCCTCCCCACCGCCTGTTCCCAGAAAAAAGCTGGTCCTGCTGAGGGGGGTGGAGGTGGTCAATGGGGCCATGGGGACCTTGCATGGGTCCCCGTTCTACTTACTGTCCAGGGCTCCAGGGTTTTCCAGCTCAATCTGTAGCTAGGGATCGCTGCCCTGGCTGCCCAGCATGGCTTTGAGCTGCTGTGGGGACCATTGAGCATGGCCAATGTGGTCTGTGAGTGCACACCACGGTTTGGAGCATGCAGAAACTGGTGATTTGTTCCAGGATACCTCAGCCTCCGCCACTCCTTAAAAGGCAGCAGTTTGAGCTCATCAGGCGCCTGGTGTCTCCTTACAGCCCTGCTTGGCTGACTCTCTCCATCCCTGGAAGGCATCTTGTCTAGCAGGGACGGAGGCAGCACTGGAGGGTTTTTGTCCTGGCAGTGCCACACCAGAGCCCGCAGAAAGGGCCAGAGATGCAGAAATCTTCAGAGATGCTCTTGGATGCCCTTGCTGTATTTAAAGGTCTCAAGGGCTCTTAGCAGCCCTGCTGTGCCCTGATGACTCCAGCACAGATCTCATCATGGGGGATACTCTGCCTTCTCTGTGGCTGCAGCTGGGAAAGCAGAGGCTGCTTGGGTCCATGCAGCTGGGGAACATAGGCACGTGAGAGCCTCCCCATATTCTGGTTCTTTCTCTGGAGAAACCGTAGTAGTGAGCAAACTGCCTAGCAGCCAGTGCTGGTTGTATCAGTGCACTCACGGCTTTACAGTGAAATCCTGTCCAAGCACTCTAGCTCCATCTC
This sequence comes from Melopsittacus undulatus, assembly GCF_012275295.1. Taxonomy (NCBI): domain Eukaryota; kingdom Metazoa; phylum Chordata; class Aves; order Psittaciformes; family Psittaculidae; genus Melopsittacus; species Melopsittacus undulatus. The sequence goes on along the minus strand of NC_047535.1, from coordinate 11,313,288 downwards.
GGGGACATCCAGGCCGAGCACTAAGAGGCATGAGACCTGCGTGTGTTTCATCAGCTCTCCAGAAACAGTCACTGCTCTGGACCTGGGCTTCATGTCCAAGTGATTCAGCTAAGCAGCTCTCAATCCTCGCTGTGGCAACTACATCCCTTCTCACCCCCTTTTTCTCCAGGCTAAAGAAGCCCAACTCAAGCATCTCCTTGCACAACACATTGTCCAGCCCTGGCTATCCTAATGGCCCTCTGCAGGACTCTTATTGTATTTGGGGTCCAGAACTGGACACAGTATCCAGATGTGACCTCACAAGTGCCAAATAAAGGGAAATAACCACTTCCTTTGACCTAGTTGCACTCCTATAACTTGGGATGGAAGAGACCTTAGGAAGTCTCTAGTCTACCCTCCTGCTGCAAGCAGTGTTAGTGCTGACCAGTGTCAAGAGGGGTATTTTTTGAGAAGCAGAACTGCCCTAAGCCTAGCTAGGGTTTTTCTCCTCTTCATAGCATTATGAGGGGAGACTGGACACCAGCGATAGAGGGCTGCAAATTCACTGCAACCTGAGGGCAATGCCTCCAGCCCAGTGGAGCCTCCAGCTCCACGAGGGCCCTCATGATGGGGGAGGTCCAACAAGAAAGATGTAGGAGCAAGGTACAGGATGCGGAGCCATAGCAAAGAGCCAGCCCTGACACAGGGACAGGGGATGGACATTATGGGGCAGATCCAAGCAGATCATGTGTCCTGTTTGGATCCAGGAGGCGTCATTTTGAGTTTCCACATAAAGTATATGACTCTGGATCTGGCTGGTTCATCTTCTGTTTGCAGTGGGAACTGACCAGAAAATTTGAATTGAATCTCTCCTGCAAGGGTAGTTTAGTGCTACGTTTGCCATCCCCTAACTGGGGTGATGTATAGGAATGGGGTGGTTGAGGGCAGCCATGTGGCAGGGCTACAGAGGTGATGGGTGGGATCCCCATTCACGAGGATGTTAATCCCCAGGACAGACAGGGTCCAGAGCAACCTGATGTGGCTTAGATGTTAATCCTGCTGGGAACATTAAAAGAACCAGAGACCTTTGTATGTAGCAATTCCCAATCCACTTGTCCTAGAAATCCCCCATGTCCCCCCAGCTGCCTGTTCCCTGTCCCTCCCCCCTGCAAGTAAAAGAGCTCTGCCATTCATCGGTTGATCTCTAATCCCTTGCTAAGCCTTCCACAATCAAGAGCTGTTTTAGTATTCTGCAGGCCCTGGTGATGAAGGAAGGAAGTTTGTTTCGTAATTGGATTAGCACTGCTGGGAGCATGCTCTCATATGGCAGTGAAGGCTGGGCTGACATGACCCCTTAGCCCTGTGCTGCTTTGCCTGGTTGTGGGCCAGCTTGGGGCTCCACTTAACTCCTGCACAGAACTTCACTGGCCAAAAGATGTAGTCTTGCCAGAAGGCAACCAAGAGGGATGAAAGGCTGATTCAGGGCAGAATTTGAGCTTACCCTCCTTGGAAGCTGGGATGTGTTTGCTGAAACCTCGTCCATTATGTCTTTCACCTTCTGGAAATGAACCACTTTACTTAGCATCATCAGCCTCATCACCCACCCTAGCACAAGCCATCAAGGTTCCTGAACACCACGTGGGCTGGAGAGCATCACCAGTAACTGATACTTAGACTGGGTAAAACCCTCAGATCCATGCACCCTTACTGCCTCTCTGCCCTGGAAGTTCCCTTGAGCCCATGCCTCGTGATTAGTTTAAAACCCCAGCCCTAGCAGTGATGCCTAAGTTGCTTGTATATCACTGAAAACAGAGTGCCCTCTATTCTGTCTCCAAGCACAGCAATCTGCAGGAGGATTAAATAACCCAACAGTCCAGCTGCAGAAGTTTATAGCAGAGGAAAGAAATTTGTTCCTGATCCCTGCAGGCTACCAGCAAAATGTGCAGTGCAGCACATACAGAGCACATGCATGCATGTGGCACACACAGACCAACTGAATGCCTCCTTTTAAATCTTGTAAAGAGCAATATGTTTGACAGAAGAGGCAAGTTTCAGTCCTTAACTCAGTGACCACTCAAGCTCAGTCCCTTTCATATACTTCCCCAGCATTGTCTTAAGCCCATTACTTGCTCATGTTACTCTGTTTGAAAATTGTCCCAAAACATCCATGCCTCCACCAAATTTTCAGTCTACACTTGTTAGCAGTTTTCTCCTTTTCCTTGCACAATTTTGCAGGCATGTCTCCAGAACAGCATGCTTGGGCAGATACGCTGGGTGAGATCTTCCCAGTGCCTTCATAGTAATGTGTCTGTTTCCCTGCTGAAAATGCATCTCAGGCATGACAACTCCACACTCCGAGCCCTGCACTGCTTGCTATTAACATTAGTGGGGTCATCCCAAGACTAGGGTGGAGGAACCATGCTAGAGAGAGCAAGGGACACCCTTTTTGACACAACCCATCATTTACTTGATTAGCTGCTTCCTCTGCTATATCCATACCTCTGACTTCCAGCATTAGGGACTGTTTGTACTGGGTACAAATAAAACTTTTTCCTTAAATCTAACCAGCCTAAATACACTGCATCACCTTGTCTAAGTTAATTATCAAAGTAAAATCATTATGCTACACTAAGACAAGGTATCTGTGATAAATTCTGTTTCCAGTTCCCCTCCTATCTTGAAGCTGGATCTCCTTCAAAACACTCTTTTAAAGGTATGAATGTCTAGATATGTTTTAATATCTCTTTTCACTTTCTTGGACGTGGAAGGCACATTTGCTGCATTTGTTTGCTATTTGAGCTATATCCAGGTTATCCTAAATCTTGTCCTTTCACAGTGAGGTGACCTTGGTCCTTTTTTCTCCAATCTCCTGCAGCACCTCCTGGTTGACCCTCATCTCATGCATTCAAAGTATGTCCTTATCTGGTGGTTGTGCCTCAGGCATTCTCTGTCCTTCATATCTTACTCAGTTTGATGACCTGCACAGCTACAAGTCTTTCTTTTAATTTCGAGGATAAAAGTGTGCATACTGAATTGTTCTCCATTAAATGGCAGTGCACTGCAAGTCCTTATCTTTGCCTTGTGGGATCAATGGGCTCCCTGCATGTGTCCTCTCTCACTGCTCCTGTATGGGGTAGACTTGCTGCACATGTACACTGCACTGTGATTTACTGCCCCTATGCAGCATTACAGCCTCTCTCTGCATGCACAGTGTCGTGATCTACTGCTCTCATTAAGGGTTACCTCTGCAAATTCACAGCACGTCTGGTTTTAGTGTGTTCTCTCTGACCATGCACAGCATGTCCTGATTATTAGGGAAGGCTCTTGCATCTCTTTGCCCCTGTCTAGAGTACCTTAAGTCATTATTCATACATGCCACTGCCCCTCTCCAAGGGGAATAGTCTGCCTGATTTGCCTCTTGGATTTACTGTGTGTGCACTGGGTGGGCACTCCATGTGGCATAGCGTAGTTTCCATGTGCTCATGGCATCTTAATTTTGGTTCATGCATTAGCTTCTTTCCCACACAGGCGCCTTGCAACCTCTGGACAGGCACATACTTTCTGCATGTATGCAAGACACCAGCATCATGTCCTGACATCAGAGCAACTCCCAACTCTAGCTGGTAATGTGTGGTAAAGATTGCAGGCTCTGTGCTGCACTCAATTCCCTTTTCCTTCCACATGCACAGTCTGTCAGAGCCTCCTCTGCCCCCATCTGCTCAATGACTCTTGTAACCATGCCTTACAGGGGCTGAGGTGCAGCCTGGCACCTCCATCCTGTGCTGTCCTGGCTCATGTCCCACTCCGGAAATTGTTGGCCGTGTGGTAACCAGATGTCCTGACAGAGGTAATGGAGAGTGTCTCTGGTGGGCAGCAAGACCCAGTGTCTTGCTGAATGTCATTTAAGCCAGAGTCCCAAGCGCACCTCCTGTTGCTGAAGTCTTCTTAAGGGATGTTTATGGGATCCTAATGACTTCCTTCATTGACCGGTTGGCTTGAGAGACCAAAAGGGGAAAACTGGGATATCAGAGCCCCCATAAATGCTTCAGAGGGTAGTCCAGAGAAGAGTGTTGTTTGCTCAAAGTTGCAGAATGTGCCCACCCAGGCATCAAGAAAGTGAGGAAGTTGTGACTCACAGCCATGGCCTGTGTTGACCTGTTGTCGTGGTTTAAACCAAGTCCCCCAACTCCCGGAGAGTTAGGAAGGAAAATCCAAAGAATGTAGCCCCCACGGATTGAGGTAAGAACAGTTTAATTGATAAGGCATAACATAGAATCACCACTGCCATTACCACTACAAATAATACTGATACAGCAAACAACAAGTGAAGAGAATACAACACCCCACCAGCCACCGACCCATAACTCACTCCACCCTGCCCGGCTGAGCACCGCGTGCTCCCTCCTCCATTTTCCTCTCCAGAGCTCTACCCCTCCAGCTTTCTCTTTCCCAGTATGCATCCTGGGCATCACGTGCTATGGTATGGAATACCTCATTGACTAGCCTGGGTCAGGTGTCCTGTCTCTCCTTCCTCCCGGACTCCCCTCCTCCACCTGGCTGGAAAAAACCTTGAACAAAAACACCCTCAAAACATGCTCAAACCATGACACCTGTGAAGGAAGCATGAGAGAGGCAGAGTCTCACATTCCTTGCCCTGGGAAGGTCTACAGCCATGTTTGTGATGCTGGTGATCAGAGAGCTGCCAGCTGGAGTTAGCTGGGGCTGGGAAGAAGGAAGTACAAGCTGAGACAGCTTCAGTTTCTTGTAAGGAAGGTAATTCCTGGTGGTTTTTTTTTTTTTTTTTTTTTTTTTTTTTTTTTTTTGTTGGTTGGTAGGTTGGTTTGGTTGGTATTCTTGTGTGTGTGTGGTGGACTTTTTTTTTTGTTTCTTGTTTTTTTTTAATTGTTTGTTTGTTTATTTGTTTCCCCAGAGGGGCTGAGCTAAAAACCATCTTGCTTTTTTCTGCTGTGACTTGTAGCTGAGCTCGCAGATGACACAGGCTAGGGGAAGTAGTGTAGGTGGTTGTCCAGGAAGGGCTGGTGAGTGCATTGCCTACGTGGTGAGGGCTCTTGCCCCTGGGTTTGACTTCCAGCCAGTCTTGAAGGAAGCAGCACATCATGTACCAGAGCAAGCAAGAGAGCAAACATAGAGATGTTGCTTGATCCCCTGTGCATCACAGACCCCACACTACCCCACTCAGCTGACAGTCCCAATGAAAATCCATCATTCAGGGCGACCTCAGGCTTTGTGGCTCTGGCATTGTCAGCTCTATAGGCAGCACAGTAATTCACACTGGTAGCAGCTGTTCCCCGGGTCAGCACTGGGCAATTGCCCCTGCTGGTCTGTTCCTGCTATGGGCCATTAGCAGCAAGATCCTTCTTTTACCATCATACTTCTCATTCCGTCTTGGCAGCTGCAGTAAATGTCTGTTAGCAAGTATGAATGGCTGTCAGGACACAAGGTTGGGTTTCCCTGTAGCAGGTGATGATTTTGATACACGAGTTGCTCAGGTGTGTAGTGGGATCATCTCTTTTGAAGCAGGGATGGGACAGGGTCTCTCATGGTGTCACTGGGGGTGTGCATCCTTGCATCGTGACTGCCCTGCTGTGCTACCTATTCAGAAGCACAGCAGGTCTTTCTGTGGTCTCTGTGCTGGGACTGGAGGAGTGGGGACAGGTGATCCCTCCCTGATGGCAGAGGTGCTGCTCATTTCCATTTAGATAGAGGAATTTCAATCCTGGTTTGCTGTATCCTCACCATGCTGTGACTCAAGACACAGATTTCCAACTTTCCACACAATGCCATATGCTCTCTGCTGGCTTGGGAACTGAAACACATTAGAGGTGCTGCAGCCTGGAAGAGTTGGACAGTTGAGTGTGTGAACATGGATGATTACCTGTGTGTAGCTCCATGAAGGTTAGCTCCCAGCTCCCATATGGCTTCTCTGTATCCAGAGTGAGCTGCAGAAAGTGCTCCCACTGCCTCTCGCTAGCTCTCTTCCCTGTCCTCAGAAAAGATTAACACCAGCATCCAGAGTTGGCCCCCATGATACATGATCCGTATCACTTGGGGGCAGAGGATGGTCACAAAAGAAGAAGTCACACAGATAACCACAGCAAAGAAGACAACCAGCTGCTTGTCTTTCAGTGGGAAAAACACAAGAAGAAATACAGCAAGGGGGTAAGGGTGTCCTTGCTTGCTACCTACATCAAGTGCATGTTCATGTGCCCACAGACAGGTGATATAGGGAAGCTCATGATCCTCTGTGTGGTCTTCTCCACCATGTACTTGGCGTGTCTGCTTCTGTAGGAATAAAACATCGGTTTCACTCAGCTACAAATGTGACAGCTTGTAGAAAAGGTGGAGCAGGTTGGTGGCGAGGGAGCCACAAGCTCAGCATTGTGGGGAATGCCTGGAGACTCCAGTTGGGAGATTCAGGGCAGAAGTCTGCTTTGAGAAAGGAGGTTGGCTTAACTAAACGGTGAGGTAGGGGAGGCTACCAAGGGGCCCCTTCCAGTGAGCGAGAGCTTGTACACTTGGAGGAGGGACACACAGACAGTAGTGCAGCCCACAGTGGATTTGAAGGGTGGCCTGGGGAAGATGCCTAGAAGGGCCAAGTGCAAGGTCCTGCACCTGGATCAGGGCAATGCCAAGCACAAACACAGGCTGGGCATAGACTGGATGGAGCAGGACCCTGAGGACTTGGGGGTGCTGGGTGGAGAGAAGTTCCCCATGACCTGGACTCAGTATGCACTTGAGCCCAGAAACCCCTGCGTGCTGGGCTGCACACAGGAGCAGCAGAGCTGTTCTTCCCTCGATCTGCTGCTAATGACCCAGAGCCTTGTGGGAGGGGATTCTCCCCTTCTGCTGCACTCTGGGAAGACCCCTTCTGCAGTCCTGATCCAGCTCTGGGACAACAGCACAAGAGGGACGTGGAGCTGCTGGAGGGAGTCCAGAATAGGCCACAGAGATGCTGCGAGGGCTGGAGCAGCTCTGCTCTGGAGCCAGGCTGAGAGAGCTGGGCTGGGGCAGCCTGGACAAGAGAAGGCTCCTGAAGGGGAGACCTGAGAGCAGCTCCAGTGCCTAAAGGGGCTGCAGGAAACCTGGAGAGGGGCTTTGGACAAGGGCCTGTAGGGACAGGCCAAGGGGAATGGCTTTAACCTGCCAGAGGGGAGACCGAGATGAGCTCTTAGGCAGAAGCTCTTCCCTGTGAGGGTGCTGAGGCGCTGGCACAGGGTGCCCAGAGAAGCTGTGGCTGCCCCATCCCTGGCAGTGTTCAAGGCCAGGTTGGACACGGGCTTGGAGCAAGCTGCTCCAGTGGAAGGTGTCCCTGCCTGTGGCAGGGGTTGGAACTAGATGAGCTTTAAGGTCCCTTCCAACCCAAACTGTTCTGTGATTCTGCTTCTGTGAAACCACCATGAGCGGTGTTCTACTGGCCTGGGGAGCCTGCAGCTGCCGGGGGGAGCAAAGGAGCCCTGGAAGGAACGGGAAGATGTAGGAGGAGCCCCGGACGCCTCCAAGCACCCCCGCTGGCGGCCGGAGCGCTGCTGCCACCTGTCGGGCGCTGACGGAAGTCGCAGGGACGGGCTCGGGCCTCGCAGCAGGGGGACGCTCGCGGTGAGGCCGCGCGGGGAGGGACCGGGACGTCAGGGGGCGGCGTGAGGCGCCGCCGTGTCAGAGGCGGTGTGGGGATATGGCCGCCATGGCGGAGGTTCGGCTGCGGCGGAAGCAGCTGCTGAGCGCGGAGGAGGCGGAGTTGTTCGAGCTAGCGCAGGCGGCGGGTAGCGGGCTGGACCCGGAGGTGTTCCGGTGAGCGGGGGGGGGTGGCCGCCGGTGCTCTCGCTGGCCGTTGTCTCCGCTGACCTTTGTCCCTCTGGCCGCTGTCTCCTTAGGGTGCTGCTGGATCTGTTGCGCATGAACGTGGCGCCGCTCGCCGTCTTTCAGGTGCTAAAGTCCATGTGCGCCGGACAGCGGCTGCCGTCGGGACCCGAGGGCGGCCCTCCCGCCGCTCCGGCCTTGCTCCCTGCCGACACGCGAGGTAGGCAGCGGGCAGGGTCGGGCGGCGGACTGTGGGATGGCAGCGGGCCCTGACCCTATGTCTCCTTGCACAGAGCCCCCACAGGACAGCCGGGCCCCCCTCTCTGCGCTGCGGCCGCCGCGGGTAGGGGCCCGCCAGCCCCGCTCCTGTGGCCTCCCCACCGCCTGCTCACTGCCTCCCGGCCTCCCCGGGCCTCCCGCCGGCCGCTCCGCCCGTCCCGCCACGGGGAGGGGTCTGCGGGTCGGGCGGCCGGGCCCGCGGGGAGGCTCGGCCGGTCCCCGGGGTCCGCGTTCGATGTGAACCGCGGGGCCGGGCCCGGCGGGGACTTAGCGCTCACCCTTTGGTCTTGATTCTTATTTTGTGGAGCAGCACAGCGGGCCGGGTGTGGGGGAGCTGTACAGTGTGGCCGGGGAGAGGTTGCTGTGGTCGCTTGTGCTGGTTTTTGTAGCTTCCTGCCTAGGCCTCCATGACTTTAACAGCAACAAAAAAACCCCACACCCTTAGTGCACAGTGTTATACAGTGCTGCTTGGTTTGTATCTAATGCAAAAAAAAAAAAAAAGAAAAAATAATCAAAAACCACCGAATCGAAAAAGAGGAGTTTCTGGTACATTAGGAATCCTTAGAAAATGAGAGGTATGGTGATGCTTCCTTTGCTCCATCCCCATACAGCACAATGACTTCTGCAGCTTGTCCAGGGGTTTTTTTTTAGGTGGGAACATGAAATGGGCAGCTCTGTGGGGATTGTTGGCTGAAATAGCAACTGCTTATGAATGTAATTATCTTGTGTGATTGCCTTAATCTCAATGAACAGTAGCAGATGTAGCCCTAAAGCTGAGCCGTATATATTTATCTTATTGCAAACAAGTTCTAATAAAACTTTTACTGACTCCCTGAACTTCCTGAAGTGACTTTTGGCTGGTAGCTTACAACCTTTGTGGATTAATTCCAAAAGGTTTGAAAAGATGTAACTAAAACAAGCCTGTCACTAAGCTTAAATTCACTGCAGAAAAGCTCTCATTTGTCTTGTATTTAAAAACAGTAGAAAGGGACAGTGGCCAAAACAGAAAGGTTTTGTGATTATAGTCTGTGGTTGCCAAGACAAAATTTCATGCTGAAAGCTTGCTGCTCTACCAGTAATGTCTCACCCAGCAGGAGCCTAGAAATGGATAAGGTCAAGTTGAATTGTATTGTCGTATCCTGTTCTTCCTTGCTCTCCCTGTTTCAGGGTGAAAACTGTTGTAGCTGATGGGTCTCTGTTGCCCCATGATGAATTTTGAGGCAAAGCTTTAGAAAGGAACTGTCAGCTGGGAAGACAGAGAATGGGGCAAGAAAGGAAAACTTTGTCATCAAGGTAACTGGGGTAGTGTGGAGGGCAAGTAAGGTTTCCCACTCATTGTAGTGTACTACTGCTTAGTCTCTCTGCTGAAGCTGCCTTGATGGTAGGGGCTGTTTATTCTCATAGCTGTGCTTGTACGTCTGGTGGTAAGTTCTGAAGAAAGTGAAGGTGAAAGGTAAGAAAGACCAACTATAAGCAGTCAGTTTTAGGGTAAGAACTATTATGCTACACTCTGAGGCACCCTTACAACAGCAGAGCCTCCTGCTCTAGGTATGAATTCCCATGTGGTAAGTGGTTGAGATTTACATCATGGAGCAGCTATACAGAGACTCTGAGAAGGTTTGCTAAAGCTCAGATGGGAATTGGAGTGTGTGGATAAAGTGTCCAGGACCCCACAGAAACCTGGACAAGTTCTCCTTTGTCAAGAAAGAAGGCACTTGGCTGAGTCCTTTTTTTGCCAGCAGAAAGAAGGAGGTGCAGCAGCATGCTGTTTGTGTACCATGTTGAGAGGAAAAAATGTCAGAAAAGCACCAATTTTGAATCAAAGATGCTGTGAAATTTTGTTCTCTTCTTTTCCTTTGTTGGTGCTTCAAGTGTGATGGGCCACTAAAACTGTGAAACAACTCTGGTAAGGATTTTGCTCCTGTATGTCTGTTAATCCGAAGTAACTTTTATTCTCTCGTGTATGCTGTTTCTGTGGTACTTCTTGTATGGGACTATGTCCTAGCACTGGGCTACTGCCATGAGCTGGTAGTAGGCTGGCTCAGGTTAGAAATGGTCTAATGGCAACTTGCTTGTTAATGAGCATTAAATTCCTCAAGAGGAAAAGCCTCTATCATTCCAGGGTGCTCATTCTGCATATTTAGCTGAGCATCTACTGGTCCAAGATGACGCCCAAGTCAGATTTCAGTCCTAGTGTGTCCAGCCAGACTTTCCTCTCGATAGTTTCCTTTCAAAATTGACTCGCTGATATTCTCAAGTGCAAAGTGTAGTGAAGTTTCAGAAAGATTATGTTAGCTCTGTGTTGCTCATAGTAAATATTCACATTATTAGTTTGGCCTTCAGCATCTCCTGTTGCTGCTTTATTTCACAATGCTAAAATACTCTTCAGGGCTAGCTGATGCACTGAGATCACTGCCTTATACATAGCTTACTGAGGCAGGAGGATTGTGCCCGTAAAGCCACAGTTTCACTGCAGACATGTGAGACATTAAATGCGGAGCTTGCATTTGCTCCCTTCGCAAGCTGGTGCTTAGTAATGTGGTGATAAAGGGGCACTTTGTCCTCTTCTCTCTCATGACCCTCAGTCCTGACCAAATTCAGATAAGCAGCACTTGCATGCCTTGTCAGAAGGTTTAGTCTTCCCCAGCTATGTTGGTGTGTTTTTGTTTTGCGGACGCTTGTGCTGTATTGGAGCTGTAATGCACTTTGAATGAAAACTTCTCTTTTTAGTTTTTATCAGCCGAAGTGACTTTACTGTTACCCAGCACCCACTGGCATCAGCTAATACCTTTGTGAGTAAAATCACCATTGAAAAGGTAGCTCCCTCAGAAAATTCTTTGAGCAGAACATAAGCTCAGCAGCAGCCTGTCACAACCTTAGTCCTGCATCTTCATTCTTGTGAGTATAAAAAGTACTGGTAAGATCTCCTTAATATTGAGAAGAGGGCATGTTTTATCCAGCTCTCCTTGTGAGGATGTTTCTGTAGCCTCTCAGATGGAAGGCAAGTGTCTGTGCTTGCTGTGATTTAGTCAAAGGAGGGGCTGTGTTACCTTAGTGCCTGGCCTGACCTAAGATAGGCATCTGGTGCGATTGAACAAGCTTCTGCAGCTTTAATTGCAGCTTTGTGCAAATTTTGACTAGCTTATGTCAGACTCTGCAGTGCCATGTAGACACTTGGAGCAGTATGCCTGGAGGGTCTGAGGAGGATATGTAGGACTCCTGGCAGAAGGTTATGAACACAAATGGGTGTCCAGAGAGATTTCTCGGTTTATCGAAATTAGTAATGATCTAAAGCAGAACTGGACCATTAGTGCCAGTCTTGTCTGTTTTACTGGACCCCCTTTGGCTGAATTAGGATTTGAGCTATCTAGTTCAGTGTGGGATCTTGTTTTACCATAGCCTTTGGGGAAAAGTGTGTTCCTGAAATAAAGATCCCGTTAAAATCAGCATATCTTTATCAGAGTAATTTTTTTTTCCTCCAGCTGAAGAAACAACCAGCTGTCTTAAATTGAAGAGGAGGAGTAATGTCTCCTCAGTCACTGAGCTTTCTAGTTTTGGGCACAGTCCAAGTCAGTCATTAAGGAGTTGGGTAAGTGCTGCTAGGGTTATGGGGGGTGTCCTCTGGGCTGGATCTGTTCTGCAAGCATGTTTGGCTTGCCTTGCCTCGCCTCCTTTCCCTTTGAGAAGCTGCTGCAGGGAAGCTTTTGGCCCTGCTGTCTCGTAGGAAGATGCTGCTTCCATTTAAGAGGGAGATGGTGCTGCTGCCATGTAGGACTGGGCATTTGGAAATGGGAGGTGCACCTTCTGCTGGGACTTGTGTGTGCTGATAAAGCCAGAGCTCCTTGTGCTGATAAAAAAAAAACAAACAGTGGTTGTCCTCTATAAGTTTGCCAAGTTGCTTTGCACAGTGTCCTTCAGCTCTGTGTATCTACTCTTTATCCTATGCGTTCTCCTTTGTTGAAGACAGACAAGTGGCTGAAGTAATCCATGTCTCACTAAAGATTAGCCAAGACTGCTGTGGTCAAATTTTACCACTAATGGTGCAATACTTGCTTTGGCTTCTCAGCCCATCGTGGTACAGAGAGGTTTCTTAAAGCAGCTAAAAAACCTCAGCATTTCTGAACAACATTATTTGTGTTTGTGGGTGCCCCTTCTAGTTATGTCAGCTGTTTTTACAGCTAAAGTAACAGAGTCTAATATGAATTATTTTTATTTTCATCTTCCCATGGAATGTAACCATGGTGTTCTGCATGGAGCTGTGTTTGCTGGTAACTGAATTCATGATAACTGGCTCCAAATTGCTGTGTTGTGTATGGAAGCATCCATCTGGCATTCAGGTACAACATAATGCAAGCTGTTCCTTGACAGTTTTTTATCTGTGAGGGAAAAAGCTGATTTTGAAGAGAAGGTTTAGGCATTTAGGTGTCAGGAGGAAGTGTGCATACCCATTGGGATGGTGGTGTTGGTTTTGTCCTAGCCCAAGTGTCTTCCATAAAGTTACATCCCAGAGCTTTGCACCAGCTTATTTCTCGTGTTAAAGGTGTTGTTTAGCTTTTCAAAGTTCTGTCTCCACTGTGGGCCTCTCACCTGGTCTGTGGATTTTAAGGTTGCGAGGAACCATTGCAGCTTCCTGTTCTGCATAGCAGGAGTCAGAATGCTTTCCTGCCCTGAGAAACGCTGTGCCGCATTTAGGTGCCTGTTGGAAAAGCCACTGAGCTTGGGGAAGAGTTTGCAGGGTGTGTTTTTCTTGTCTGTGTAAGAATATGCTTTTGAGAATCATAAGTCCTCCTGTGCCCCTGGATTTGTAATTATTTTCTTCCTTTGCAGATACCTAGGTATGATCAAGGTCTTTTGTAAGTGCTATTGTGCAGGTATTTTCTAAATGTCCCTCTGACTACTATGCAGCTTGTTGCCAGCTTTGTCCTCTCTCTTTGTTCATTTTGCCGTCCTTGTTTTCATAGTCTTCTCTGTTCATCTTCTTACTGCTTATTTCTTGCACTTTCTCTGTGTTGTCCATCTTTAGCGGTAGTCAGACTTCTGGGTTGATGACTACCACTGTATGGGCCCACAGTGTCAGCCATCACTCTTGGGTACTGCTTGCTTGCCATGCATTCCTCTGCTTTGCATTCCTCTGGTACTCACCTTCCACTTACTCAGCCTTGCTTTGTCTCAGGAGATAACACTGTACGAAGTGTGGTGGTGAAAAGTAGTAAAATGAGGAGCAACCAGGAAGATGTGAGGATTTGTAGGAGAATGGCTAGTGTGTGTCATCTTGATCAGTGGATGAGAGAGGAGCTCCTGTGGCTCTGCTGAGCACCCTTGAAGGAAGCCATCACTCAAAAGAGCAGGAGAGGTGAACAAAAACCTTGTCTTCAGTAGACCAAACACTTCATAGGTGGCTAAGTTGGCAGCCTCCCAAAGTAACACAGAGTAAAAGGAGAATCCATCCATCGTATAGATGAGAATGAAGTATTATTTCAGAGAGTTGCCTTGGAAAAGGACTGTTAGATTGATAAGACTAATACAGACCTCTGCTCTGGAAGGAGGGAATTGTTTTGTATATTAAACTACCTTCAGTCATCTTGTTCAGAGGATTCTTACCTGATGTATGAAACTGAGATATTTGAGCACCTAAGGAGTCTCATCAGTATCTTGAATAGGATGTGGGACTTCTGTAGTGATACCTGGTAAAACTGTTGAATATGAAACCTATTCAGAAGAAACAGGCTTGCTGGAGAGGAGTCTTAAGTTCTGTGCAGGTGATTTGTGGGCCTATGTAGGTCCCCTCTTACTTTGTATTCTTTGTCCGAATTCTTCTCTTCAGATGAGAGTTTGCAAGAGAAAAATGTATTTAAAATGACCCTCTGCTAAATGCATACTTAAGGTCTTAGTTATTTGGAAAGTAGTTAACTTATTTGGAAAGTGCATTTGAAAACCATCTTTTTCTTTTTTTTTTCCCTTTGTTTTTCCCCTCCTCTTCCCCTGTTTCAGAACAATTCAGCTGGATTTCTTGAGACATTTTGCTTCTCACCTGCTACTTTACTCCGTTAGGGAGACTGCTGTAGCAGGGGTGATGTTTTCGCTCTGGAGAGAGTATATTAGCTGTTCAGGATACGGCAGCAGCTTTGAAGATCTGAGAACCTCCCAGTTTGTATTGCAAAAGAGGGCTAATTGTGATATTTATGTAGAGATGAGAGCAAGACTGCAGGGCAATCCTGGCAGTCTGGCAAAAAATTGAGTATAATAAGCCACAGTCACATACTGGGACCGCTTTTTGGAGTGAAGCCTAGCTGTATCCCAGGTTTTTCCATGGTCAGGAGGTGATGAGATTTGAAGTGAGTCACATCATTATGCACAGTTTGGGTGATCAGGAAAAAGGTGTCTCTTTAAGCCTCTAGGTAACACATAGTGATTACAAAAAGAAGGGACTTTGCTCTTACAAGGCGTTTATTATTTACCCCTAAAGCTTGTCTAGAAAGGCCAGCTGGTTTACTATGCCCAGCAAAAGCCCTACTGTGAGACAGAAACAGGAATTAGGATTTTTGAGAATGTAAAAGTACCCCTGCAGTTGTTCTAGCCCATAGTCACTGCCAGTATGCATGACAGGAGATATTTTGGGATGGCTGCAGCCCTGATATGCCTGACTGTACTGTAAACAAATAAAACTGACTCTAAACAAATAAATGTACCAATAGAACTTTATTTATTTATTTATTTGCCAGTGCAAGGAAAATCTGTAGACCCTGTTTAGAGGCAGGAGAGGATCCCCTGGGGAAAACAGTAGGTTGAGTAGAGGAGACTGAAAAAGAAAAGCTCTAGATTTCCACTTCTGAAAGCATATTTAGGGTTGGGAATCCTTTCCTAAATCTGATCGGTCTGTATTTGCCTCCTGCTTGACACAAGAAGGTGCTGCTTCTTCCATCTGCTATTTAAGGCTTTGTCTTCTTGCCATGTGCTACCTTGCAGACTCCTACCCCAGTATCTTGTGGTGGTCTTCTAGAGGTGATTGTAGCTTTTTTGTCTTGGTTTTGTTGAGCTGATGAGCATGATTGTGTTCAGTGAGCAGCCTGATCACAGTGGGCGCTGCTGTTTTTAAGTGGGGGAGCCAGCACTCAGAGGTAGGTCGGGCACACTTCTGCCGCTGTTTGCATGCATGTCCCATTCTTCTCAAACTATGCCTGGCTCTAGAGGAGTTAAACACATAGCTGCTTCTTCTGGAGTCATCTCTGGGGGAGGAGGTATATGATTAGGCTCTCTTTTGGCTTGTCTCTTGCATCTGTAGCTATTTGAGCTGCAGTTGCTCTATGACAATCAGACACATAGGACATCTTGTATCACCAAGGGAAGTGTCAGTGGAAACCTTTTGTTCATCTGTGGTGCTTGAATTGCGCAGTCTGTGGATGTTCAGCTGCTTTTGTGCTTTGTGTTAATTGGATCTGTTATCTCTGATAGTGATAGGATTGTACAAACCATGCCTGTCCTTATGCACTTCATGAGCTATTCTTGATTGGTTCATGGGTCATGCTTCCAAAAACAGAGTTGATTTTTATGCTATTGAAGTAACTGTTTTGTTTACTGTGATTTTGAGGCTAAGAGGATGGATGGCATGTGTTTTGTCTGAGTGCAGCTTCTGCTCAGTAAAGTGATTCTTTTTCCCCAGGTTGTTTCAGCTAGGTCAGACCAAGGGCCTGACTACTAATAGTCCTTAATGGTGCAGTTGTTTTATGTGTGTAAGTGGTTAGTTGCAGTCTGAGGACCTGTACTCTTACTGGGTAGATGCATGTGAGAAAAGGGAGCGCATTCACCTGTGGAGATGTCCTGGGTAGCTAAAAGCATCGTGGTGAACTATAATGCTTTTTCTTCCTGCCACTTTTTCTCTGGCATACCATGAGATAATGTATTGCCTTTGTGCAGTGTGTGTTCATGGACAAAACTTGCATTAGTGAAACTGCTTAAAGTGCTTGAGCTGCAAAGGAAGATTGCAAGTCTGGTTGGCTGGCTTGGGGTAAAAACTGCTGGTAGATCACAGCGTGGCTTACAAAAAGGGACTTTTTTAAGAGCACATGACTTGGCTGGGTAAATGGACAGTATTTTGCTACCCTAGTCTGTCAAATTTTACAGATATGAAGTAGCCACATACTCTTACTTGGAAGTTCTTGGGTTGTCTTTCTGGTGCTGCAAGGTGTTGTGTTATTGATGTGGGTCCTGTTCTCAGACAGCTGCTCCAAGGAGACAGGATGGTTTGGTAAGTAAAACAGACACAGCTCCAGCCTGGTGCTGTCCATAGCACAGATGATCCAAGATGATGATCTCCAAACCATGCCTGTGGAGACTTCAGTGTGTGGAGTAGCTGTTGGTATTCTGGAAGTTGATCAGATAACAATTGCTAAAATGTCTCTCTTCATTTAATTGCATGCATGTAACTGCAGCTCACTGTATTTTTGTGCTTTGTTTCCTTCTTGCTGTTAGTAATTTTTCATGATGCCTCTTGGAGATTGCTACCCTTACTAAAAGCTGTGACTATTTTGCCTCATGTTCCTTTTATTTTTACTGTCTTTCATAATGAGAATCCTACTTCTCATCTGAAGTAGTTCTGTTTGGTGCCAGGAAAAGTCAGTCTTCCTCACTTATCCCTTCCTGGCATTTGTTTGAAGCACACCTTACTCTGTTCCTCTTTCCTCTCGCTGAATTGAGCAGGGTGAGCTACATGCCCTTTGCCTCCCTCATCTTCTGCCTTTTTACCCATTGCTTCTCTCTGCTGTCACGTATTTTAGGGATAGTCATTTGTGCCTACACAAGGATAATTCTTATCTTCTGAACACAGTAAGAAAATTTCTAAGTCCTGTGTAGGAGTCTGAGCTCGTGAAAACCCCAGAATTATAGCAAAATCATACTTGCCCATCAGGTTACAGCGTGACATGAAGAGGAGGGTTTCTGATCTGGTTATGTGCCTGCAGGCCTCAGAAACTGGTGGACACTGACCCATCAGTTTACTTACCCCAGTCCTGAGGTGTTAGATACTCTTCATGTTCTTCCTGATGTGCTGTTTGCAGTGCTGGTGTTCCTACACCAAATGAAAGCAACGTTTTAAAAAATGAAGTAGCTGGTTATTTTGCAGATTAAACCTGATTAAAATCAAGTATGTTTCTACTGCAACTTGTTTTGGTTTTGTGACCCTGATACCTCTGAGCTGAATTTACAAATTCACCTTCTGTGCTTGATATTGGATACATTTGCGACATCTAATACAATTTTGCTTGTGCATGATTTCTAAAGGCATGTGGTCTCAGTGATATGTAGGATTGGGACTTGAAAATTAATGTATGTGTTTGTTTATTCAGGGAGAAATAAAAGCAGTTCTGCTGTCAGCGGGACCCAGGTTCTAGCAGAAAGAAGCAGCCGGGAAGGATCTGCCCAGAGGATGCCTCGGCAGCCCAGTGCAAGCCGGCTGCAGAAAACAGGAGCTTCTGGAAAGAGCACTGGAGGAGGCAACAGTACCTAAATTAGGCCTTGAAACTGATGTATTTTGATGCTTGGCAATGTATATAAACCATTTGGTAAAACTGCTTGTTTTGTGTATGTTAACCTGACAAATGTGGTTTGTAATGTATGGAAGGGAGCTGTTGGTTCTTATTTCCAAAACTTCTTTTGGCAATACAAACTGCTAGGTATTGACTGAAGGCACATGGGACAAAGAGCCTGAAGTAGTGCTCAAGTTGCTCCAGAGAAGTCATGACTAATTTTATAAGCCAGTGCTTCTTTCTACCTCTTTCTCTAAAATACATTTTGATATGTTGATGCTGCTGTAGCAGCAGAAAGTCTGGTTGGCTGCATTACGAGGTGAATAGTGCTGAGGTAGATCATATGTTAGTGTCACTGAGCCCTGCAGTGATGGTAGTTTGCACTGGAAACCTGACTGGTGGTGGTGTGTTCTTGTACTTAAGCTGGTTTGCCCTGTTCTTTCATGTGCATGCTTACTTGGGGTTTAGCTCCTTAATCCGAAAACCAGTTTGACCTATCACATAGCATAATTGCACAACATTCCAGTGATGCTAATGTGATTATTAACTTACAAAGTATTACAAAACCCTTTGCCTAATGGGCCAGGTTAAATCAGGAGATTATGCTGGATAAGGGAGAGAATAGTTTCATCGCTCAGTGTAAGGTACATACAAGTAACTAAAACAGGTTAAGTGGATTTGTTAGAGCTTTAGTGTTGCTGATCACTGTTGCATACGCAGGCAGTGGAGTTGACTGCTATGGCCTTGATTAGCTCAGGATTTGCTAGTGACATCCATTTTGCTAATTAGGAGCAAGTGCCTCCGTTCTTTGTGAGGGATAGATGGTGTTACCTAAACTCAAGGAGATCTTACTAACCTGATTCAACATGTGCTAAAATTTCTTCCTGACCAAAGGAAAAAATGCTGGAGATCACAGTACTCTTTTGCACAAGTTTTTGTGCGCAGTATTAATGATGCTCAGATAATCCTACTTTATAGATTCCTCTTGCAGATTAGTCTGCTTTTCTCCCCCCTCTCTGACTAGGCTTGAGGCTGTTGTTAACGAAGATGGTTGTGTTCACAGCACATGGCAGTCAGGAGAGACTTGTTCCTGTGTGTGCTCTCCGTGGCCTGCAGTTCCTGCCAGGAATACCTGCTTGCTCTGGCAGCGGCACCGCTGGGTATCTGCTACAGTGTAGTTCTCTCCACAGGCTGCAGGGGACACCCTGCCCTTTCACTTCCATGGGCTCCAGGGAAATCTGGCAGCATATCCTCCCACTCCTCCTGCTCTGCTCTTAGTGTTTGCAGGATTATTTCTTCCATATTTATTTTCCTCACTCTGGACATCATTTTGTCCTTTCTTAAATACGTTTTTACAGAGGTGTAACTTTTGTAAAGAAAGCCACCTTGGTTGCTCAGCCAAGGCCACCCCTGCAGCATCCCAGCCTTGCCATCTAAATCCAATACATCTATCTGTGGAGATCAGAATTTTTCAAGGGTATGGGTATCTCCTGCTTTGATCTTGTAAGAGAATGTATCTGCTCCCCCCAAAATAACCTGCAAAGCTCTGCTGGGAAGCTGTAAGTTGAATTTGCTGGTGAAAAAGAGCAGTTGAAGGGCTGTTATTTTTTTTTTTTTTTGAGAACAGTTGTTGGTGCTTTTATCCCTAGAACAGATGTGAGCAGACTTGAGATGTGATTGAAACCTCAATGCAGTATATTGACCTTCTTGGAATAAGTACCTAATAAACATGTTTTTACCTGAATGTTCACTGCCTCCTCTCTCTTTAACTAGTTCCATACCTGTGTTTCTTTTATTTATCCCTCTTCAGCTTGGAACACCTCCTGCAGTATAGCTACCCCTCTGTATCCAAGCTTCCACCACATCTGCCTGAGCTCTACTGCCTGCTGCTTTTTTCCTGATATCCAGTTTTCCTGGCAGGCTGTCCTGGTCTCCTTTCTCAACTGCCTAGCTGAATAGAAATGCTCAGTGTATGCTTTTATATCTGCAGCAGTTGAGGCACTCTGGAGCTGGTGTTGCTTTGGAGAACCTCTATCTAAGGGGTTCTCCACTGTGCCCAGCATGTCTGCTTTCTGTGTGTAGTAGCTGCCTTGGTGGACGATGTGAGAACAGTAGGAATAACTTTCTTTGACTTAAGCTTTTCAGTGTGGTCTGGTATGACCCTGCAGCCTCGCTGAGGAGATAGAATTGTATGGGTGGACTATAGGATCACAGGATCACAGAATCCCGAGGGTTGGAAGGAACCTTGAAAGATCATCTAGTCCAACCCCCCTGCAAGAGCAGGGTAACTTAGAGTACATCTGTCATGGGTTCAGCAGTAGCTCATGCTCTGCCAGTGAGGAGGGGCTACGTTCTTTGGATTCTTCTTCCTAACTCTCCGGGAGTAGGGAGACTTGATTTAAACCACGACAACATCACACAGGAACTTGTCCAGGCCTTGAATATCTCCAACGTAGGAGACTCCACAACCCCCCTGGGCAACCTGTTCCAGTGCTCTGTCACTCTTACAGTAAACTTCTTTCTGATGTTAACGTGGAACCTCCTATGCTCCAGTTTACACCCATTGTCCCTTGTCCTATCACTGGATATCACTGAAAAAAGCCTAGCTCCATCATCCTGACACCCACCCTTTACATATTTGTAAACACTGATGAGGTCACCCCTCAGTCTCCTCCAAGCTAAAGAGACCCAGCTCCCTCAGCCTCTCCTCATAAGGGAGGTGTTCCACTCCCTTCATCATCTTTGTGGCTCTGCGCTGGACTCTTTCAAGCAATTCTCTGTCCTTCTTGAACTCAGGGGTCCAGAACTGGACACAATATTCCAGATGCAGCCTCAACAAGCCAGAGTAGAGGGGGAGGAGAACCTCTCTTGACCTACTAACCACACCCTTTCTAATGCACCCTAGGATGCCATTTGCCTTCTTGGCCACAAGGACACATTGCTGGCTCATGGTCATCCTCCTGTCCACCAGGACCCCCAGAGATGAATGGCAAGTTGGCTGAGCTGCAGCTGAATTGAGAGTGCAGATAACTGACACAGAAGGGTGCAAAGAAGGGGGCCTCATCTTGCTTCAGACCAGCCTAAATCTTCTCAGGTGTGATGGTGGCAGAGCACAAGGTGTGTTCTCAAGCAGGTGTTGGAGCAGCTCTCACTGCCAGGGCAGAGGCTTCAGCCCAGGTTTTGGATGGTGGATGAAACCTTACAAGTCCCAGGGTGTGCCTGCAAATGCCTGGGGCCTCCCCTGAGGCTGGCAGAGAGAGTCTTTGCTGCTTGAGGTGTGGTGGTGGTATTAGAGACTTTCATTACTACGTAGAGCAGTTACAGAAGCAAGTCAGCAGTGTAAGCAGTGTCAGGGAGCACCAGAAAGACGGTATCTTCTCAGACCCTGCGCTTCAAGATCCGTGGACCTCAGCTGTAGTGGGGTGACAGGCAGAGTCTGTATCAGATTGTAAGTAGAAACTACAGGGAAGGCAAGGGCTGGAAGCTGGTGACTTCTGCCACTGAGAGGGAGACTCCTGCTCCACCTGAAGGCTTGCAGCAGTGGAACAGGTTCACTGTCCTCAAAGCTGAGGAGGAAGTGGGTGTGCTTTCAAATGAGTCATCTGGGCAGACCAGCTCAAACCATGCAAGGAGAAAGCACCGAGTGATAGTTGTGGATGAGCCCCTGCTGCAGGGTATGACTTGACTTGTCAGAAGTGTGCTACTTGCTGTTGGGCCCAGATCTGGGGTGCTGTGGGGACAAGTGGATGAAGCTGCCTACAGACAGTTGAAAGCAGTCTCACTGGAAGCATGACCCTGATCCTCATGGAGAGAGTTTAACCACCCTGATGTATGCTGGTAGTACAACATAGGAGGGCAATCCAGGAGGTTCCTGGAGGGCATCAATTACAGCTTCCTTCTCCAAGTGATACAGCAGTTAATGAGGAGAGGTGCTTTTCTGGATCTTGTACTTGCCAGCAAGGAAGGGCTTGACAGGGATGTGAAGGCCAAATGTAGCCTTGGTTGCAGTGACCATGAGGTGGTGTTCAGGGTCCTAAGGGCAGGTAGCTGGGCAAAAGTCAAGATCACAGTGCTGGACTTCAGGAGAGCAGGCTTTGGCCTCTTTAGGTATCTGCTTGATACAGTCCACTGGCTTAAGGCCTGGGAAGGAGGCCCAAGAAAGGAGGTTGATACTCAAGGATCACTGTCATGCTCAAGAACGGTCCATCCTGACACCCCAGAGCTGCATCCCTGACAACCCCTCTTAAATCCACGTCCCCATGTCTGGCCCCTCTCACAACCTCATGTTTGTTTCTTCCAGGACCTGCAGAGCTGAAGATGCTCCTGTGGAGTTGCAGTGAGCTGCAGCAGCTGGGGCCTGGCTGGATGCAGCCCCATGGAGCAGGAGAAATCCACTGTGGCACCTCAGCCTCAAGTGTCATGGGCTAGCAGGGTCCAAGGTAGTTCCAGTGCTGAGGGCTGTGGGTCTCCTGAGGTTGCTTTAAGGGGCACTCTGGAACAGGATAGGATGTGAGCTGGCACAGAGAGGAGAAATAGAAGCCAGGGCTGATAGGGACAGGTGCTAACACTGGTCTTTCCTGTCTGGTTTCTTCCTGGAATTGCTGCAGTGGCAGGAGACAGTGATCAGACCTGTTGCAGAAAGAAGTGGTGTGTGTTGGGGAAGGCACACAGTTCCTATTGGAAAGGTCTCTGTGGGATGCCTCTTACAGGGCATCCTTCATGGGCACATGATTTGGGGCTGGTACATGCAGCCTTCCCCCCAGGAGCATCCACCAGGGCTGGCATGCAGGGAGCCCCTCCACATCCCACCATGAGACAACATTAAGTTTTATAATTAAAAGCTCATCTCCATGAATGAAGAGAACCAGAGGAATGATGAGAGGTGAAGGAGCCCAGGGAACCTCCAAAGTGCCAAGGATTCTCTGACCCAGCTGCTCCTTGGGCTGTCCATGTGTCCAGAGGTGGCACCAATCATGATGGGCAAGTGGGGCAGCTCTCCAGATCACCTATTGGACTGGGAGGGTGACTAACACAGTATAGGATGCTGGGGAACAGCATTTTGGGATTATACAAGAGTTATTATGGGCTGTTCTGGTATCCTCAGCATAAGGACACTGAGCTGTTGGAACAAGTCCAGAGAGGACACGAGGATGATCAGGGGCTGGAGTACCTCCCATATGAAGACAGGCTGAGAAAGTTGCGGCTGTTCAGCCTGGAGAAGAGAAGCTGTGTGAAGACCTGAGAGCAACTTCCAGTATCTGAAGGAGACCTACAAGGATGCTTCACTAGGGACTGTAGTGATAGGACAAGGGGTGATGGGTTTAATCTGAAACAGGGGAAGTTCAGGTTAGATGTAAGGCAGAAGTTCTTCCCTGTGAGTGCTGAGGCGCTGGCACAAGTTGCCCAGAGAAGTGGTAGTGTTCAAGGCCAGTCTGGACAGAACCTTGGGTGACATGTCCCTGTCCACGGCAGGAGGTTGGAACTAGATAATCCTAAGGTGCTTCCCAGCCCTAGCTATTCTATGATTCTGTATTCAGGGGGAGGAAGCAAATTTGAAAAGGAGGGGGAAAGGTGGTTTGGAGAGCCACAGATGTGAGAAAATAGAGGGATAAGGGTATGAAAAGGGCTGCCTATCATCTATCTAATCATCCATCTACCATTTTGGTGTGTATATGGGTGTCCCTCCTGGGGTTACTTGCTCAGCTTTGCTGCTGTATGAAGCTGGGGACATGGAGCCGTGGCAGCCTCTGCCATCTTGGGCTTCTGGATTTGGCAACGCCCAAAGAGGGCATCCCACTGGTATTGTTAAGGGTTCGCAGCACAAGGAGCTGTGAGCAGTGTCTGCAGCTGGTGGCATACATTGGACCCAATAATAAAAGTTTGTGCTGGTTCAGCAGTAACAGTCGTTTTTCTCAGTCTTAGTAGCTGGTGCAGTGCTGTGTTTTTGACTTTCAGCTTGGGAACAATGCTGATAACACCAATGTTTTTAGTCATTGCTCAGTAATGTTTACTCTGACCAAGGACTTTCTGAGTCTCATGCTCTGCAGGGAGGAGGGGAAGCTGGGAGGAAGCAGAGACAGGACACCTGACCCAAACTAGCAAAAGAGGTATTCCATACCACAACATGTCATGCCTACTACATAAACTGGGGGCAGTTACCCAGAAGGGCTAGATCGCTGCTCGGTCAGGCTGGGAATTGATTCACAGGTAGTGAGCAGTTGTATTCTCTTCACTTGTTATTTCCTTTATCATTATTGTTATTGGTGGTAGCAGCAGTGGTTTGTGTTATACCTTAGTTACTGGACTGTTCTTATCTCAACCTGTGGGAATTACATTCTTTTGATTCTCCTCCCTATCCTTCTGGGAGTGGGGGAGGAAGGGAGCGGGAGTGAGCAAGTGGCTGTGTGGTTCTGGGTTGCCGGCTGGGCTTAAACCATGACAAAGTTTATTGTGGAGAGAAAAAATAAAAGGGGGGGGGAAAGACTGAGACAAAGCATGTGGGGGAATCCTTTCCCTGGAGACAGCTGGTGTGAGAAGCATTGAGCTCCTGGGGAACAGCAGCCTTAGTTTCCCCTCCAGTGCAGCAAGTGTCAACGGTGCTGATGGTGCTGTGTTTTGTATATTTTTCTTGATCCTCTTTGTGACACTATTGGATTGCACAGTCAGGTGCATGTGTTGCACAATGACCAGTTGCTGACTTTCTGTGCAAACATGTTTTCCATAGAGTCACAGAATCAGGTTGGTTTAGCTTTGGGTGTGAAGCGATGGCAACAGTCCTGCTGAAAGCTGAACAGAGCTCCATCTCCCAGTACTTAAAGGGGCCAGCAAGAAAACTAGAAAGGCACTTTTGCCAAGGGTCTGCAGGGACAGGATGAGGGGGAATGACTTTATCCTGGCAGAGGAGAGACTGAGATGAGATTTTAGGAAGAAGTTCTTCCCTGTGAGGGTGCTGAGGCGCTGGCACAGGGTGCCCAGAGAAGCTGTGGCTGCCTCATCCCTGGCAGTGTTCAAGGCCAGATTGGACACGGGCTTGGAGCAAGCTGCTCCAGGGGAAGGTGTTCCTGCCCATAGCAGGGGTTGTGCCTAAATAAACTTTAAGGTCCCTTCCACCCAAACAGGTCTGTTTCTGCTTGCTGGATTGGCAGCTTAGATTTCAGTCAACATATAGTAGGTATTTGCAATTTTTGCTTTTCAAGACTGACAGAAGATGGGCACACAACAGAAAAGCATTTGATGAAATGGAAGGAATTGTATTTCCTGTTTAGAATGTAAGAAAATTTCCCAGTTTTTTCTCTTTTCATGAAAAGTTTCCCTTCTCCAACCCTTTCCCTCTCCAAAAGCTCCTGCCAGTTCCATACCTAAACCTCACTTCTCCCCAAATGGTTCTGGCCTCTCACCACATGCTGACACCTACTTGCCTATGCAGCTACCTCAAAAGATGATTTCTGTTCTCCTAAGCTTTCTTTCTTCCCCCCAGTCTTTGGCTTTTTGCAACACCATCTCCCCTCCTTTCCCTCACACTGTCCAGGCAGCACAGAGACAAGGGCGTACAAAATGGGTACGTACTCACCTACTCAACATACTTGGGTATGTTTCCAGTCCAAGAGTCCACCAACCAGCAGTGCTCCAGCCCCCTGCAGTGCCTTCCCACTGGTAGTGGGTGGCTTTTCCCCATGGCACAGCCTGATGGCCCAGGGAAGTCCTTCTTCAGGGGTCTCTTTTAAGACAATTCTTGCTGGAGGTGTTTCATGTTTCATCACTCCACTGCAGCATCCTGAAATACTGTTTTCTGTTATACCCATGTTCCCATACATCACAAATGAGTCTGGTATTTTATCTTTCAGATTCGGTTTTGAGCTTTTCTTCTTGGCATTGGTTTGCAAAGAGTTGTAAAGAGCAATACTTACATCTGACAGCCTGTGGGATCTCCTTGGAGATATTTGAAAGCCACACGGACATGATCCTGTACAAATGGCTCTAGGTACCTTGCTTTAGCAGGGGATGTTGGACAAGATGATCTCTAGTGGTCCCTTCCAATCTCAGCCATTTTGTGATTCTGTGGCATCTTGTGGTGGGATCCCTAATCACCCACACACAGCTGGAGATGGACCACGCTCATCTCTCCAGAAAAATAGTGGATACAAGTCTGTGGACCTTGGATTCAGTTTGCTGATGGTCTTCTGGTATGGCAGCTGGAGGTCTTTTGGGTACATCACTGTGCATGCCCCTTGACTAAGCTGCAGTAAAGGTGTCTGGAAACATTCTTGACAGCCTGCAGTCCACAGGGTTATCTGTTATATTTGGCTTGTCAGATATAACACAGACTTACGGGAAACTCAAACCTTTTTGCACTGGAACCAAAATAAGGTGATGTAGGACATTTCCAGCAGCGCTAATTGTTTGTATTCAAGCAGCCAAAGCAAGTTGGTTGCTCACTCCTTAAATGCTGCTGATTGTAATGAGTAGGTTGTCGTTGACTTTGATGAATGTGTAGGTGTTGACTTATGTATAGATACCTACAGCTGGCTATCCTAATCTGGAACTTAATCCCGTTCCTATATCCAGTCAACTGAATCTCTCTCCTTACTCTTTACCTTCTGGTGGGAGGAACTGATTACTATGGGATGAACTATACCACTATGCCAGAAATCTGTTGTCATATTTGTCCTGAAAATAAGCACTTTTTTTATGACTTTGCTGGAATTTTGCTGCAGGTGAGGTTTATGTGTGGTGAAGTCATGTGTTCTTATGACAGTGATTTGTTTTAGACATGCTTGAAAGCTAACCTTGTGAAGCAGAGAAAAAGGCTTAAACATTTTATAGTCAAAGTACGGATTTTATAGCTTATTTCTGTATTCTTTGTAATATTTTGAACATCTAAATATATTCATTTGTTCATTGTACAGATCATTTCTCAGCATTTTGCAACAAAACCTAAAATATCCAAACCCTTTACAAACTTTGAGGAATGCACCAATTCATTGATTTGCAACCTTTCAAGTGTGAACAATTTCCAGAAAATCAGTGAGACTGTCTAGGCAGAGATAACTTGCTGAAGAACTCACTTCTCCCAAATGTCTTCCTTAGAGCGTTCCTTACTTCTTTGTTTTGTAAGCTGCAGATCATTGGGTTCAGCATAGGGGTTACTACTGTGTAAGAAAGTGCCACCAGTTTCCTCCTGTTTGCCCAGAGACTGGACTTTGGCTTTAAATGTATCAAGCCAGTTGTGCAATAGAACAGTGTCACTACCACCTGGTATTTCTCACCAGGTGAAAAAAGCTTTGTGTCTTACTTCTGCAGATGGCATTTGGAGAATGGTGTGGATTATCTGGATGTAAGAGGTTGTTATCGAGATAAATGGAATCAAAACAGTTAAAACAGTAGCAATGAACACAAGCAGCTTAAATAAGTATGTGTCTGAACAGACCAGATCCAGAACAGGAGTGGTATCACAAAAGAAATGTTCAATCTCCTTTGAGCCACAAAAGGGGTAGCTAAATAGCCACCAAGTGGGTCATGCAGAAAGCAGAATACCAGCAATTCAGCATGCTATGACCATATGAAGACACGTTCTCCTGTTCATTGTTATGGTGTAGTGCAAGGGGTGGCATATAGCCATATGTTGGTCATATGCCATAGCACCCAAGAGGAAACACTCAGAAGTGATGAAGAATATGACAAAATAAAGCTGTAGGGCACAAGCAGAAAAGGAGATGGCCTTTCTCTCAAACAACAAATCGACAGGCATCTTGGGCACTATGTTTAGTGTAAAGCAAATTTCAAGTAAAGCCAGGTTTTTGAGAAAATAATACATGGAGGTGTGCAAGGCAGGCTCAGTGATTGCAACTATGATGATAAGAAAGTTCTCTGTCATTGTGATTAGGAACATTAGCAGAATTCCCTCAAAGAGGAACACCTGAAGAGTGGTGAGGTGGGAGAACTCCTGCAAAGTGAAGTAGATCTGGTTTCTGAGCCCCAGTGTTTCAACAGCTTCCATGTGAAAGTGAAATAACACAGCCTGTGTAAGTCAACCAGGAAGACATGAGAAGAAGAGTACAGGATGAAGAAAAATAATTAGCTTTTCTGAACCTGGTTCTATTATTTGGTAAGTAGACCTATCAAATACAACTGGGCAAATAACAATTTGTGAGGCACACTACAAAAAAACAACACATGGTGAAAATGAGAAAATAAGAAAAACCAATGAATTTCAGGACAGAAAAGCTAGGATTTTCCTTTTAGTTTGTCTGTTTTCATTTTTAATTAAGCTAAAATGTTGCCATGTCTACTTCATATTTCAGCTCAAATGGAATGTTTTCATCAACAATTCACTTTTTTCTGTGTGCAAAATATGAATTTCCTAGAGAACTGAAATTATATTCTCTGCTCTAAGAAAACAGTTTTCCACAGTTTTCTCACACATGTATGTATAGATGCAATACCTTGATTGTGTATCTTAATCCAGTTATCTTTACTCGTGTCATTACATGGGGTTTGCCATTCATTAACACAGAAAGGAGCAGCTACATCTGCTGCAGAAAGCAGTATTAGCTGGGAAATGTCCTCCCTGACAGTTTGCAGTTTGATTATCCAACCTGCACTTTGATTATCAACATTGATTGACCTTCCTATCTTCCTTCACAGCAAAGTGAAATTACAAGCCTGTGTTGTTATAAAGCACAATTCAGTATGTTACTATCCTGACCTATGTGTCCTCTGATCATCTTAGTGGTCCTCTTCTGGACTCTATTCTCTTTATCAATCTCTTTATTGTATAGAGAGATTCCAAACTGGGGCACCTTTCTTGATAGGCAGCCTCACAAGTGCTGAGCAGAGGGGCATGTGTCTCCCTTTGACCAGCTGGCTAGTTGTTGCTAACACAGATGGTTACTCCTCTATAGTGCAGGGACACACTGCTGTCTTACATCCAGCTTGCCATCCACCAGGAGCCCACATCCTGTTCTGCTAGCTGATCCTCTGACAGTCAGTCCCAGTCAGCACCTGTGCATCTTTTGTGCCATGGCCAGAATTTGGCATTTGTCTTGTACTTTATGAAGTTCCTGTGCATGGCCCTCTTCCCTGATCCCCACATTTCTGTCATCTGGAAACTCATGAGGGTATTCTTTCTCATGTCTTCCCAGTCACTGAATATGTGAAACAGCATTAGTATCAACCCATGAAGAATGCCTCTTATTGACAGCTACCAGCTAGACCCAGATTGTTGACCACTGCCCATTAAAGCCTTGATGGTTTAGACCATCCAGCTTAGATCTTTCCAGTTTGGCTACAAGGCTACTGTGTCAAAACTTGCTCAACTCATTAAATGACATCCACTCCTGTGCCTGCACCCAAACTGAGCCAGTCATCTCATCACAGAAAGTCATCAGATTGGTCAGGCATGATGTATTTTTAGTAAATCTGTGCTTGTTACACATCCTTTCTTGCTCTTTGTGTACCTGGACATGCAAACTGTGCAACTACTTTGGGGTTAGTTATTTTTTTCTTTTTTAAGAAGACCCATTTCAGAGCAAGGAGGAGTTGGTTGGTTTGGTTTGTTTGATTTTTTAAACATCCATATTTTTTCAAGTGAAATATTTTCCCAAATGATCAAGAAAAGCTTCCATGCTGTTTCTGCAAACAGCCATATGGTAAACATCAGCAGCTGAGATACCCTTACTGTCTATGAATAGAAACAACTCTCAGATGCTAGTTTTGTTCATTCTTCAGAGTAATCTAAAATAAGATAATTGCTAGAAGTACTTAAATCTCTTAATCTCTTACATCTTCATGAAGATCTTAACAAATAGCTCAGGCATTAGTGTGTACATAGCAGACACCTGGAGCTGTCAGATGCATTCTCTTCTAAGTTACGTTTTTTTTCCCTGAGCAATCTAAGCATTTTTCTCGCCAATTTTAATTACCTAACAGTATAGAAAATACTGGTATACCTAAATTTTTATGAGAAGCAATCCAGAGTTTCTGATCTGATGCCTTTGTTCATGATTTCAGGTACTGGGATATCTTTTTGTGCCTTTTGGGTAACACTGGACTGTGAATAGTTTCCTGTAGGATCCCCACAAAAGAATGAGGTTCAACTGTTCTGAACTGCATGCGATCTTCCATTGCTTCCCGAGCTAGGAACCCCTCTGTGGATTTATTACCAAGTACACTCAGAGGAAAGAACATCTCACTTTGTATTGTAGCAGACTGTGAACAATTGAAATTAATTAAATTTAACTTCTCTGTTGTTTTTGTTAATCTTACATGAGTAGAAGAAATAAAGTATAATTGGGTTAACATTTAAATTTAAACATAAAGTTTAAATAGTGAAGTATAATTCTTCATTTGAAGGTAATGGGAGGAGGAATATACCCTTTGCTAGACACCTTGTTTTAATTATTAATCAATTCTGTCTTGTTGGAGAGAAAAGAACCCCAAACCAAATCAGACCAGTTGTTTTAGACACCTCTCTGAGGCTCTGTATATCAGTTTCTGAAGACAGCTATCTTTTGTTGTCACGCAAGTAGTAGCATCGTGTCATTTAGCTA
The DNA here is from genome assembly GCF_012275295.1 of Melopsittacus undulatus. NCBI lineage: Eukaryota > Metazoa > Chordata > Aves > Psittaciformes > Psittaculidae > Melopsittacus > Melopsittacus undulatus. Next base: position 11,283,143 of record NC_047535.1, on the reverse strand, counting down.
AGAAGTCTATTGTTGAATGGATAAATGCAGGTGAAATGGATCCTAATTGAACTACAGCTCTCCAGAAAGGTAGAAATTAAGTGTGAGGTTTCCCAAACTAATTTTTGAAAACTGTCCTAGACCCAAATGTTACAAAGTATTTTGTGCAAGGTAAGGAAGGAAACCTGGTAGCAAGTGAAACAGAGATTCACCATACCTAACTTCAGACACCTGTAGTCCAGTGGGTTTAATTGTTGTTGGCATATCTAGTGACTTTTAAATGCTGTAGAGTATCCAAGATACCTGCTTAGGACTGGCAGATATGATAGAGGTCCCCAGGAGACCTGTTCTGGAACATTACTGGACATCCTTGTCTCTAAGTTGGAGAAACATCAATTTGATAGGTGGATAAAGAACTGGCTGGTTGGCTGCATGCAGAGAGTTGTGGTCAATGGCTCAATGTCCAGCTGGAGACCAGTAATGAGTGATGTCCCTCAGGGATTGGTGTTAGGACCAGTCTTGTCCAACATCTTTGTTGGTGACATGGACAGTGGGATTGAGTGTGCCCTCAGCAAGTTTGCTGATGACACCAAGCTGTGTGGTTTGGTTGATACGCAGGAGGGAAGGAATGCCATCCAGAGGGACCTTGACATGCTTGTGAGGTGGGCTGATGCCAACCTTATGAAGTATAACCATGCCAAGTGCAAGGTCCTGCACCTGGGTTGGAGCAATCCCAGGCACAGCTACAGGTTGGGCAGAGAAGAGATTCAGAGCAGCCCAAGGAGAAGGACTTGGGGGTGTTGATCAGTGAGAAAATGAACATGAGCCAGTTTCAGTGTGCGCTTACAGCCCAGAAACCAACCGTATCCTGGGCTGCATCAAAAGGAGCGTGACCAGCAGGTCAAAGGAGGTGATCCTGCCCCTCTACTCTGCTTTCGTGAGACCTCACCTGGAGTATTGTGTGCAGTTCTGGTGTCCTCAACATAAAAAGGACATGGAACTGTTGGAACAAGTCCAGAGGAGGCCACGAGGATGATCAGGGGACTGGAGCACCTCCCGTATGAAGACAGGCTGAGAAAGTTGGGGCTGTTCAGTCTGGAAAAGAGAGGGCTGCATGGAAACCTCATAGCAGCCTTCCAGTATCTGAAGAGGGCGTATAAGGATGCTGGAGAGGGACTGTTCATTAAGGCCTGTAGTGATAGGACAAGGGGTAATGGGTTAAAACATAAAAAGGGGAAGTTTAGATTCTATATAAGGAAGAAGTTCTTTAATGTAAAGGTGGTAAGGTACTGGAATGGATTGCCCAGGGAAGTTGTGAATACTCCATCCCTGCTGGTGTTCAGGGCCAGGTTGGACAGAGCCTTGGTTGGCATGCTTTAGTGTGATGTGTCCCTGCCAATGGCAGGGGGGTTGGAACTGGATGATTTTAAGGTCCTTTCCAGCCCTAATTATTCTATGATTCTGTGGTCAGCTAAGATGCTCCTGGATGTTTCAAATTGCACTTAAAGCTTATGTTTGTCAAATGGTTTGAATCCTAAATTTTTACATATGAGCTTGTCATAGAGTCAGTCGTCATAGAGTACTATAATCAAATGAGACAGACACTTCTAAGGCATAATTCATCATAGAATCAAAAGTAAAAAATGTGCAGGTAAGTCAGGATGTAGAAATGCCTTTTCCATTTAGTGAGTATGCTGGCAAACTATGTGACTGACACATATACGGAGTTTGTATTGCAGTTATCTAAGTGTTAGTGAATGTCCGTTATAGTAAATAAAGTGATATAGAAATTTCTGGGCTGGGTTAATTTGGCCATACATACGTACAGTTCTATGTAGCAAGTGGTATCTATTTCTTTGATTTTTGCTAATCTTCTTTGCAATCACTCCCTCCTCCTGACCTGAGGGATGCTTCCCTGTAGCCATGTCTTGCTCTGCTAATTTCACGGAAGAGCTACATTTCCTTACTGTGATGGCCATTCCTGGGCCTATGTTGTCTTTTCTCCACTGCTTATTGCGTTGCTAGAAACTTTAGTGATGTGAAGCTTTGCTGACCACTTCTTCCTTTATTTTTTTTCTAATCAGGTGAAATGTAAGAACACAGATGACAGTCACAATTCCATAACCTACAGAAGATTTCTAAACAGCTCTTCCTATTTCCTAATTGTTATCAAGGAGACTAAAACTACACATGCAAAATGAACTAATTTCAGGATTGTAAAGATGGTCCTTTCCATTTTTCTACCTTTCCTTTACCAAAATCAGTGAAGTAGGCATTCCTCTTTAGAATATGTTGCAATGTTGCTGTGGGAGTTTTGCTTTCATTTTAAGGATTTAATTGTCAGTACAAGTATGGATAGTATATGAATTTTAGACTGAATGTCTGCATTGTGTGTTCTTCTGTATGAGCTAGCAGTTCTGTAGTGTATTGAACTGAGCCTTCTAGAGCATGGTTTATATTAAACATCCAGAATAGATCAGATGAACCACATTCAAGCAATGTTACTCACTCTCTTCATTTGCAGTCAAGAGAGTTCAGATAATGGTAATGAATAAACAGATCTACACCATAGGTGTAAAACCAGAGTAATCCAGAAGAAAAGAAAGAAATGGTTTATGTACTATAAATTGAGTTTCAACTTATTCAGCTGAATTTCAGCTGTAGTGAGGAAAAAGAAAGCAAGCAGGCAGGCAAGAGAATATGATGTGCAGTAATACAAATGCAGTTACATTAATGGATTTATTTTGCCTACTTTACAGTGTTCACAGAATCACAGAATTGTCGGGGTTGGAGGGGACCTCTGGAGATCATCCAGTCCGAACCTTTGCCAAGGCAGGGCCACCTAGAGCAGGTTACACAGGAACATATCTAGGTGGGTTTTCAATGTCATCAGAGAGAGAGACTACACAACCTTCCCTGTTCCAGTTCTCTGGCCAAACTCAATGGAAAGAAGTTCTTTCTTGCATTGAGGTGAAACCTCTTGTGCTTTAGTTTATGGCCATTGTTCATCATTCTGTTGCTGGACACCCCTGGAAAGAGTCTGGCACCACTGTTTTGTTACCTGCCTTTGAGTTACTGATCTACATTAATGAGATCCCCTCTCAGTTTTCTCTTCTCTATGCTAAATAGTTCCGGCTCTTTCAATCTCTCCTCATAAGAGAGGTGCTGCAGATCCCTGATCATCCTTGTGGCCTCCACTGGACCCTCTCCAGTAGCTCCTTGTCTTTCTTGTACTGAGGAGCCCAGCACTGAGTGCTCCAGATGTGGCCCCACCAGGGTTGAATAGAGGAGAATGAATAACCTCCCTCAACATGCTGGCCACAATCCTCCCAGTGCACTTCAGGATACACTTGTCCCTCCTGACTCATGGTCAGCTTGCCGTTTACCAGCACTGTCTGGTCCTTCTCAACTGAACTGCTCTGGTAGGTCAGCCCCAGCATGTGCTGGTACTTGGGGTTCTTCCTCCCCAGGTGCAGCACCCTGCACTTGCCCTTGTTGAACCTCAACAGATTTCTCTCTGCCCAAGTCTCCAGGATATCAAGGTCCCAATGAATAGCAGCACAGCCATCAGTTGTATCAGCCACTCTCCTAGCTTTGTATCATTAGCAAACTTGCTACTTCACTACACATTCATGTTCCTTCTCCATACCACCCCCAAGAGATAGCAAGATTATTTACCTATTTTGTTTCTCTGCTTATTTATTTTTAAGATATACAGCTATGTGTTTCCAAGCTTTATTCAGATTAATTATATTCACATGCCATTTATCTATGTTTGAACCTGTAACTTATTAAGGATAATTACCCTTCCTTTTCAACAGAAAGCAGCCCTCTGAAAATCAGCAATTTACTTGTGTGTTTCTCTAGAGCTTCCTTTACTTCTTTGTTTCTAAGACTGTAGATGAGAGGATTGACCAAGGAATTGAAAATGGTTTAAAAAACAGAGAAGATTTTGTTTGAAGATATTTGGATATCTTGATGAGAAAGTACATAGACAGTTAATATTGACTGGTAGAAAAGAATCATCACAAAAGGATGCTTGGAGCAGGTGGAAAAGGCCTTTTTTTTCTTCCAGTGGCAGAAGGAAGTTTTATGATAATGATGCAGAGGTAGGATGAGAAGGTCAACAGAAATGGAGGCAGTGAGCACACACCTGCCACAACAGAAGTGACAAGTCCAACTACATGAGTTTCACTACAGGAGAATTTTATCATTGTGAATGAGTCAGAGAAAAAAATATTCAATATCATTAGGCCCACAGAAATCTAAACTTGAGAACTTGAGATCAGGAATATTAGTATAGAATTAGATGGAAAGCTACTTACCTTACCCAAGATGCAGCACCCAGCTGGAGACGGAGCTTGCTGTTCATATGGGATGGATAGTGAAGTGGCTTGCACACTGCTACGTACTTGTTGTAGGACATCACTGCAAGGAGATAGCAATCTACAGCTGCCAAACAACTGAAGAAATAATATTGTGTAAAGCATCCGTTGACTGAAATACTTTTGTCTCCACACAGATGGCTAAGCAACGTCCTCAGCAAGATATTTGAGCTGTAGCAGATTTCCAAGCAGGCCAGATTGCCCAAGAAGTACATTGAGCTGTGAAGGTGTTGATTAGCCACCATCAGCACAGTGATGAAGATGTTTCCAGTAACAGTCACAATGTAGATTGACAGAAACAGCAGGAAGAGAAGAAAATCCAGTTTAGGCCATTCCCAAATCCCAGAAGCACGAACTCAACAACAACCGTTTTGTTTTTCCACTCTTGCTTTGTCATAACTTTTATTCTAGTGAGAAAACCAGGAAATGTTAGCACCAATGAAGACCTTGACAGTTTAGACTCAAGTAACGAGAGTTTCTTCACAGGATCAAAAAGTGAAGGATACAGAAGTCTTTTCATTATCAAACTTGTCAGCTGATCTCTATAAAGATTTCTTACATACTAAGAGTCACGTTACTCATTATTCCATATACTGAGAATAGCACTTAAAACTGAAGTAATGTCCATTCTTCTCTGGCACAGGGGAACTTTATAACATCTTTCCAGTCTGTGTAAGCAAATGAAAAATCAACTTCTTTCTTAAATGCCATCACGTGTTTTGCCATATTTATTTCTGTTGTGAAAAAAAGCAGTATTTGGTCTCATTGCAACAGTACCAATATTTCCATTGCTAATATGTACTGATGCATATTATATATTTACCATATATATCACTATAAGTATGTAGCATGACCTTTAACACTTACATATTTCTTATTTGAAGTAGGCAGAAAATGTTCCATCTTCCATCACTGAAAATAAGTATGAAGATCTGTACCATCCTCAGTATATATTTGCCCTACCAAAAAAAAAACCCAGACACACAAAGCACCCTCCAGTTGTTTCACCCTTCAGTTTTGTCCATGGTTAGAATGAAGAAATCCAGATGTAATGAATTTAATTCACCCTAACACAGACAGAATGAACCATCTTGTGAAAGTACCTATTTATTGTCACTGAGAATTCAGAGACAGTTTAGTTGCCAGACCCTTAATCAGAAAAATACAGTTTAGAAAAATACTACTGCTTGTCATAGTACTCATTTTCATCTCATGTTTACAAATCACCTCATTCTCTAGATTTCTTTATAAATTCCATTCTCCAAAACTCCTGAGGATTTGGTTGATGTTTTCTGGACTTGTTTAGCAGAAGAATACTAAAAAAAAATAAAATATTCAGTGGCCAAAACTCGATACAATACCATTGTTAAGGCTACTACTAAAGGAGCTGAACAGAAAATCTAGTCCTTTTTTATTCTGTATAGGTTCTTCTTGTCAGCTCTGTTCTAATCAAATGTGCATGGAGTTGGGAGAGATATTTGCAATGTATTAATGGGGTGCATTTTTCAGTCCCATGCACTTGGCAGCACAAATTCCAGCCATGACACTTCAGAGACTGGGAGGGACAAGCTTCAGCCCCAGGGCTCCCTACATACATCATCTATTACAAATACAACTTTGGTGGGGTTTTTTTTCAGTCCCTTATCTTCCCAAATCTAGCACTCCAATTTAGCAGCATCTATTTCAACCATCTTCACAAGGATTAATGTGGTCTAACTTGAAATATCTACATCTAAGGCACTCACCGCAGACTGCTCCTATAGAGAGAAGTAAGTGCTTTGGATTATAATCCATCCAGTATGTTTGTCAGTCTACTTTGTATGAGATAAAAAAATATAAGGAAATTATTTATTTTCTTTCAATTGACCATAACAGGAGTTTAGGTGTTAGCTCAGAAGCCAGTTTCTGCCATGCAGACTGCACCTCTATTTTGATGCTGCTTACGACATTGAGGCAATACAAAGAGGTGACCAGACACTATAGCAGTGCAGGCCACATAAGAATATGCAGCACAGTGTGCAGTTCTGGTGTCCGCAACATAAGAAGGACATGGAGCTGCTGGAGCAAGTCCAGAGGTGGCCATTAGGATGATCAGAGACTGGAGCACCTCCTCTATGAAGACAGGCTGAGAAAGTTGAGGCTGTTCAGCCTGGAAAAGAAAAGCTGCGTGGAGACCTGAGAGCAGCCTTCCAATATCTGAAAGGGGCCTATAAGGATACTGGGGAGGGACTCTTCATCAGGGACTGTAGCGATAGGACAAGGGGTAATGGGTTTAAACTGAACAGGGAAAGTTCAGGTTAGATGTAAGGCAGAAGTTCTTTCCTGTGAGGGTGGTGAGGGGCTGTAACAGGTTGCCCAAAGAACCGATGAATACTTTATCCCTAGTAGTATTTAAAGCCAAGTTGCGCAGAGCTTTGGGTGCCATGGTCTAGTGTGAGGTGTCCCTGCCCATGGCAAAGGGGTTGGAACTGGATGATCTTAGGGTCCTTTCCAACCCAAACCATTCTATGATTTTATTGTTCTTTTATTCTATATGTTTAATTCACACACTATTAAATTTGTACCTAGCCTCATGTAGCTTTTTAAAACTCCACATGGAAAGTGAAGAGAGAATGGGCAATGTGAGTCTTGCAGTATAAGGACTGTCACCTGAAAAGGCTATGGAAATTCTCAGGAGTGTCAGTCTCTCTCTACTAAGAGAGTTACACTGAGTATGTAGTTGATTTTGCATTTCCAGATTTCTAGTTAAAATAATGTTAAAGTGTTCAAAATTAGGTCAGATGGCTCCATATTCTAAGTATCAAAGGAGATTTCAGTCTTCTTTTTTGAAACCTTGAATGTTTACAACACTTTCTCAGTAAATAAAATACTTGAGTCCTAGCTGCCATGTAACTCAAAGATTCATTACCTGCAGCTCCCTTAATACCACACTGTACCCTAGTGCCTAGGCTATGGCATGATTCATCATAGGTTCTCCTCCGTGTCTGTCTTACGGAGTTCTGCCATGAGGTGGAAAGTAATGTTCATGAGTGCTGAGTGTTCCTGAGAGCCAGGAACTCTCTATTCACAGTGATGTTCTGTGCACATTGTGTTCAACATAAAATGCATTATCTCTGCTGGGGAAAAAGGGTAGGCCACTAGAGGAGATTTTACCTAAGTCAGGTGAATACATTTGAGTACCTTGAAGGCTTGTATCTGGTGCTCTTCTGAATTAAGGAAGGGAAAACAAAATTAAGATTTTATGAATTACAATTCTTCAGAAGTATTCATGTCATACAATATAACCCCAACTCTGACCTCCTTTTGGATATTGTTTTAACCAGGCGTCCCACCAGCATTTAGGCTAAGAAGCATCTTGCCAATACAGACAGCATCTTCCTGATGGAAGTTTCCAGTGACTGGAAAAGGGGAAACATAAACACCATTTTCAAAAAAGGAAAAAAGGAAGGTCCAGAGAACTGCAGGCCAGTCAGTCCCACCTCTGAGCCTAGAGATCATAGAGCAGATCCTCCTGGAAACTGTGATAAGGAACATGGAAAATAAAGAGGTGATTGGTGACCACACACATATTTGCATGTTTCTCCTTCCTGGAGCTTTTCTTCATGCCTTCCTGTGAGGGAACTCAGTCAATATTGACACAAAATTTTCCCCTCATCATCTGCTTTAGAGCAGAAATCTATCAGTGGAAAGCACCAGTTGTGGTTTGGCCAATAAGAGGCTGTTCTCTGAAATTGCTAATCTATGCCCTCAGGCTGTTTGTGAGTGCCTGCATCAAAGGCATATTGTAAAGACATCATTCAAATGGGTTGTGATACAATCCCCTTTAATTCGGTATAACAGCTACTCAGCTCTTGTGCATTAGGTATGTAGATGACTTTGGAAAATTGAATAGTATGTGTGGGGGATGGAGAAAGCAAAATATTTTTGTAAATTTCACTGCAGTATTAACATATTATAAACTTTAACTAAGAATGTTATTGGGAAGGTTCTACCCAATTGATAGGTTATTTAAGATTTCGTTAATAAAACCATCAAAGAAGATTTTGTGTTCATACTCAAAAACATATAATGAGTCACAAGAGAATTCTGAGTTCATCTTGGCTCCATCAAATGTGGAAGTTTATTAAAGACAACAAAAAATCCCACTGTGAAGATCAATCTCTTGGCTTCCATATATGTAGTCTTATATATAAAGAATATAAGAATAATGATGAAAAGAGAAGAAAGCCTGCAGAATCCATGCTGGTTTCCACAGCGTGATGTGGGCAAGTCTAAAAGACCTTGGTCCATAACTGGCTACCATGGATGTAAGCCTGACAAAGGAGAGTGTGAAGAAGAAAGTGAATGAAGAAATTATGAGAAGATAGATTTATGACTTCTTGTGTTTTTCTGTCAGTGGAAATAACTGCCCATGTGCCAGACTAGAAGGCTCGTTGGTTACTGACATTATGCCAGTTACAGCTTTGTCTGAAAGTCCCAATATTTTTTAAGTGACAAGACATTGAACAAACTGAACAAACTGCATAGACAGTGCTCCCCAGGCCTAAAAATCCCCTACCTTGTAAATCCACTGGATCACCCAAGATGCAGAATATAAGAAAACTTGTGTGAAGATTGTCTGGTTGCAGAAACTGATCTGATGTGATCATAAGCTAATGCCATAGTTCAGGTGTAGGTAGTTTAGAACAGCTTTCCCTGTGCTCTGTGATCTGCAAAGTAGTTTAAGTATATAAATGTATATCCAGAGAAATAAAAGTAAGAATTAGGATATGTCTCTACAAGACAAGGAAACAAGCCAAGGTGCTAAGCCAAAAAATAGCATGTAATCATCTATACTTCTTAGAAAAGAAGAAAATTGTCTTGTGCCTAAGGCATACCAACAGTGATTGAAACTGAGATAAGACAATTTAGTTTTTTTTACAGGAAACATTACTGAAATGCTTTAAAGGCTGGAATTTTGAATAAGTTATCACATAGAGATTGGATCCAAGAATTAAGGTAAATAATGTATCTTTACAGCCATGCATGGAAAGCAGTTTTTTTCATTTTTATATTACATTTTAGTATTTGCTTTCCCGAAGATGCAGCGTGAGTCAGCTATGGAAAAGCAAAATGGAACATACATTATAGAATTCCTCCTTCTGGGATTTGGTGATTTACCTGACCTTCAGGTTCCTCTCTTACTGCTCTTTCTGGACATCCACATGGTGATAATGATGGTGAGCATTCTCATCCTCATGTTGGCAGTGGATTATCAGCATCTCCACATCCCAGTGTACTTCTTCCTCAGTAACTTGTGCTGCTTGGAAATGTGCTATGCCTTCACCATCCTGCCCAAGCTGCTGGTCAGCTTCCTGACAGGTGGCAGAAGTATTTCCTACAGCACTTGCATGACACAGTTTTAGATATTTGCTTTTAGTAGTATATTTAGTAGTGTATTACTTCCTGACAGTGATGTCAATGTTCAGTACTTAGCAGTATGCAAACCTTTACATTACATCACCCTAATGAGTCATAAACTTGGCACAGGACTAGCTGCAGGAGCCTGGGTAAGTGGTTTTATGATCAGCTTTTTTATCACACGGTTGATGTCACAAATGGTCTACTGTGATCATAGTGAAATGGACCATTTCATCTGTGATTATCACTCTGTGATAAAATGCTCCTGTAGTGACACATTTCTGATAGTTTTAACACCTTTGATGTTTGCTACATGTACTATGCTGCCCTTTCTTTTCACTATAGCATTCTGTATTTTAATCATCATAGAATCACTGAATCGTCGAAAGGTTTAGGTTGGAAGGGACCTTAAAGAACATCTAGTTCCAACCTAAAATGTAAGACATTATACTTCTTTTCAGCTGTAAGGAGGTCTGAATGACAGGAGAGTCGTTCAGCTCCCTAAACATAGTCATCAAGTAATCATTTGATACCTTAGATCATCCAGGGAAACTCCATGGGGCTGTCAGCTGTGCCTAAAGTTCTGCAGGAGACACATATGCTTCTGTATTGGGAGCAAGAGACCAAATGGAGCACCATAGGACAGTTCCAGAATTCCTCTCTCATCCCCATGGTAAGCAACCAATACACAGCTCACTGTTGGAGTTTTTCATTTATTTACATGTCTTTGTTTCAATTGTGTCTGAATCCCTCAGCACAAAGCCAACCTACCTTAATATTGAGACCTACCTTAACCTATCTTCAGGCCTATGACAATTAAAGGTTCTTTAATAGTCAATATGTCTCTATAATTAATATTGAGTGATCCTCTCAGTTTGCCAGGTTTGTGCTAGGATGCTGTGGTAGGAAAGTACCTACCACATGCAGAAGAAAATTACATGTAGGGATGTGAGGATGTGTCTTGCTCAGATACTCTGAAAGTTTACTTGTATTATGTTTGTGGGCTGAAACAGAGAGACTAATTTCATTCCCAAGCAAGCTGCCGTGGATAGATTCTTATTTGTGCTGCAAGTGTAAATGGTGAATATTGAAACTCAGAACCTCGCATCACCTGCAGTACCATTTTCTGTATGCAGACCCGGTTCCTCTAATGTTGCAGAGTTTTGAGATAACTGTGCAAGATCTTGGTCCATCACATTAGCTGCTCCTACTATGACCAAATGCAGTAGGTATTCAGAGATCTTCAGAACCGCTGCTATTCACATCACAGAAGATAAGGGCAAAGTTGATCTCATGTATAAGGCATAGGAGCCACTGCAGCTTATCTGAAGAAGCAACCTTGTACAAATACCAGCAAATAGCTTGGGTGGAAGGTCACAGCTAAATGTGTCACTCTACAGTGTAGATATGCCTAGATATGAAGACTCCCTTTCTATCCAATACAAAGACATAGTCACTTTTTGGGTGTGATTCAGCTCATCCTTAAGCAGATACCCGAAATCATCTTCTCTTAACAGTGTCCTTACTGTATTTGCTAAAATTTCTTTAATGTATTCCAATATTATTTCATGTATTCCAATATTCCAATTAGATTGGATATAAGGAAGAAGTTGTTTACTGTAAGGGTGGTGAGGCAGTGAATGGGTTGCCCAGGGAAGTCATGAATGCTCCATCCCTGGTGGTGCTCAAGGCCAGGTTGGACAGAGCCTTGGTTGGCATGGTTTAGTGTGAGGTGTCCCTGCCCATGGCAGGGGGGTTGGAACTGGATGATCTTAAGGTCCTTTCCACCCAGACTATTCCATGATTCTATGAATATACACTGTACATTGCAAAGAGTGCCATTCCTTCTGCTTATCTCTCCCTTCACTCATATGTGTTTTGGGAATAATTATAGATGCTGGAGGGGACTATTTTTCTAATGAAGCTTTGACCTGGGAAGATACGATTTGGGTTTTCATGCTATAAACACAACATACTCCTTTCTCTGTTTTCTGAAATGCTTTCTTCTGAGAACAGAGATAAAACAATGTTATGAATCAGGTATACATAGGCAGAATATTAAGAGATTCGTGAACTGAAACATTTATTGTAGAACTTATCTTTCATACAATCTGAATTGATACTCCTATTTAAAAAAATATAAACACAATGAAAGACAAAGATGTAATTTGAAGATATCTGGTGGAAACTTGAAATCTACATATGAAGAACATTTTTTTAATTGGGAGGGGGAAAACAGATGTTTTCTGCTGAAATGTAAACATTGTGAAACTGCGTAAATCAGGAAATGTAAAAATGGTGAGAAAAAAAAAGGAAGGTAACTGGTGTCACTGAAATGCTTTAGAAAACACAGAATGATATGTGCTAGGTGGGTTAGCAAGGAGTTTGGAGCAAACCCAGCCTTGACAACCATTTTGAGGACATCAGTTAGAGACCAGTTTGTCCTGTTTCCAAAAGAACTGGGTCCCAAAGGAGTTACAAGGAATATGTGAGTCAAGTAATTCAAGGCAGCTGTCCTATCTGATTGGCCTCACATGTTTGCTAGCAAGTAAGCCAAGGGAGGTGTGTTCCTTGGGGATGGATGTTCATGCATCAGATGCCTGCCATTTTCTGGTGGGTCATGGATAGATAAACCCCTGCAGATGTCTACAGCTCTATTCTGTGGATTCCTAGCATACAGTTCCAGGATTAGCACTGATCATATTTTGTGAACTCCAGATTTGTCTATTTTCTGTGTTGTGATTTTGGCTACGTTTTCAACATCAAAACAATTACGATGCATTGATGTTCATGAGGACTTAAGCCAGTAGTAGTAACTGTAACCCAGGGATAGCTGTATAGGCTGGCACTTGTCACATATCCCTGAACACCGGAGATTTCAAACTGGGTTGAGATATCTTCACTGAACTGTCTGTGTATTCTGAGTTATCTTCGTTAAGACTTCTTTAGCATCTGCAAAATGAGGGGTGATGGTTTTAAACTAAAAGAGAAGAGATTCAGACTGGACATGAGGAAGAAATGTTTTACAGTGAGGGTGATAAACTCCTGGTACAGGTTGCCCAGATACTCGGTGACTGCCCCATCCCTGAAGACACTCAAGGCCAGGTTGGATGTGATTCCTGGCAACCTGGTCTAGTTGAAGATGTCCATGCTCATTGCAAAGGGGTTGGACTAGATAACCTTTGAGGGGCCTTTCCAATCCAAAATATTCTATGATTCTATGATTGTATAATACTTTAGTGTAACTTCCTCCATAAATAGAATGCATATTTATGCATTTCAAGCCATCTTTTGATTTTTTTTGTGAAATAGATTCACTTGGTTCTGTGTCAGAGGTTGTGATTTGAAGTGTATATCCCTAACATTTGTGAAATGAGGCCCAAAGACATTGTGGACAGACTTTTCTCTCTACTTTTAGACAGTGACAGAAGAACTGCCTTTGAGCATCCACATCATGAGTGCATGCGCATTTTACTGTTAAAACAACTTTCTTCAGTAGAGAGGAACTCATACCTTGATCTCAGACAAAAAACGTTTACAATGACCCTTTGACAGAACAATTTCTATTGAGCATCCCACTGGGGACACTTGTAGAAGAGTGATGGGGGTTCAGTGATGGGCAATTGGCGAGCTGGGTGAGTATTGCAGAGGTGAGGGAGGTTGGATGGGGAGGTTGGATGGTTCAGCACTTCAGGGAATTGCTCAAGGCATTGGCATGACGAAGGGGGGATGACACTGAACAGAGACAGCAGGCAGGGCTGGGACAACTGGGAGCAGTAAGCTGTCACCACTAGAGAGCTGAGGAGCACCCAACTGTTCTGGAAACTAGGAGTGGAAGTTCAGGGGTTACAGGGGCAGGCTATAAGGCACCACTGAAGCAGTGGGGTCTGGTGGAGTGGGGATTGGTCTGGAGCAGGATGGACTTTGTGAAGAAGCTGGATGCCATCTCGGCGCAGCTGGACTGCTGGGGGCCTCCAGTCTTGGCCAGATTGTTGTCAGGTAAAGTGAGGTGGTGAAGGCTGTGTTTCAAGACAGAGCAGCAGCACTTGAGCCTAGGGCACACAAGGGAGGAGGGCAGCCCCAAGGCTGGGTTAGCAGTGATGTGTGGACCAGACTGGTATATCTTTGTTCAGGCACTGTGGGCAGCATATTCAGATAAAGTGGGAGACCTCCTGAGGGGTAACCTGATGCTGTTGGTGCATTTCCCTGAACAGGTCAGACAAATCTCTGATCCAGCAGGACTGTTCAATGATGTGTCCCTATAATGGGATGCTGGTAGACTGGTCTTACACAAGGGTCTTGGTTTTCCTGGAGCATTGATAGAAAATCAAACACTAAGAGTTGAGAAAATTTCCCCCCTTTTCATGTGACAAGCACCTTTGCTGTACAGAATCTCAGGAGTCTGGGTGTCTCCTCTCCACACCCTGCAATGACCAGAAAAAAAGCCAAGGCAGGCAAGGCATGGAAAGGTCCTGCAGTGGATCAGCACCCAGCTCCTTTTGTTGACAGGACACATCAAAAGGGCTGCTGGATGAAAACTTTCATTCCTTCGTTTTCCTGGAACCACATTCCAGTCTTCTGCTCTGATCAGCCCCTCAGGAAGGCCACTTAGACTTCTTGCAACACCTCCACCTCTAATAGCTTCAGCTGGCCCAGTTAGAATTCCAGGTAACTTTACTCCTGTGGCTTTCACACATGTAATTTTTATCCAGGAGGTCCACAGAACAAGTAAACTGTAACATGGTTTTCCTTGCTGCTTATTCTGTGCACAGTCATTTGAGTGGCTAATAGGAGAAATAGTCATTGCAAAAGAATTTTGCTAGACTTCAAGTTTTTAATGAGCATATGATGCAGACTTCAAGTTTTTAATGAGCATATTCTTGTTTCAGGCCTGATGGTGTAAATTAATATACTCCAAATTAACTCATTAAACATCATTTTTCAATAGGGGCAGATGCTGTCAAAAAAACCCAAACTATTTTATCTTTGTGGTCGAGCATCTCATGGGCTATGTGTCTTCGGCTGTTTCAGGCATATCTGTCTGTCATAAAATAGCCCCTCTCACCATTTTTAGAAACCTCACTGCATAGCAAATACAGTGACAACTCCAATTCTCTCTGGTGCTGTTCTTGTAAAATAACCTGCATATGCAGATGTGAGGCAAAATACATAGTTGTAACAAAAATCATGACATACATAAAACTATTAAAAAAAAGGCACCCAAACCAAACCCAAATAACACTTTTTAACGTTATGAAGGTGGGTTTTCAAACTCTTTCTCTTGACTATAAGATACACCAACACAACCAACCCTGGACACATTCCTAGAGACAGGCATATGATGAAGAGACAAACAAACCACTACATGAGCACCATAAGATAAGATCAAAGGTGGCAGTTAGTGATGGCACATGTCCAAGAATTAAACAGACAAATACTAGGCAGGACAAATTAAGCTCATGTAAAAAAATATTTGATAGTTAGACAAGCAGGTAAATAAGTATTTGCATAAATGAAGAAAAAGGCAGAACAAAATTTAGTGGATAGTGAGCTAGCTAAGTTATGAAGAACGCAAGTGTTATGCACACACAGACTTTTTTCTTTCAACAAATGAATAATTATAGAAACATTGGAAATATTCGTCAGATTTCAACTTTACAAAAGCATTTTGAGCAACTTAGTTAATGTATTAAGATTCAGGAAAAATGTCGACGTTTGCCAGGTATGTATTTTTTTTATTTCCAAACATTTTCTTCAGCAATACGCCAATACATGTTTTTAAAATAAAATGCTAATTTTAAGACATTAAGTATCTATGAACAAGCTAAACCATTTTGCTTCAGGATGAGTGACAGCAACTAACAATAGCCAAAATTAAAATGGAGAATGATCTGACTTGTCAAGAAATATCAAGAGGAACAGGTAGATACACTAGATAACCACTTACGATCATTGTCATGCTGCTTTCTCTAGTCTATAGGAGAGAAATTCTGTGGGCTTGCAAAATATCTAGTTGAAAAATTAGATTCTCATGCTATTTCCAGGAGGTCTGAATTACTTTTTCCTTCCTATGACCTGATCTCTGCTGTGAGGATGAATATAAGACTCAAAGAATTTGCCTGAAGTGGGAGGAAAATTCAACAAGATGAGGTTTAATTTCTTTGTCTTCTTTTGTTTTGAGGGGAAGGCTGTACCAAGCACCAATAACTAGTAGATTTACTGTTTTCTGAAATTCCCAGCATGTTACTTTAGAGGTGTTTGTGCCTCAGAAGGAAGGCCTTCATGTTCTCCTAAGGAGTAATCTGCACTAAGCTTATCTGTAGAAATGTAACTGCAAGCTCAGATCACAGGTATAATATATGAAGCTACAGAAATTATCCTTGAATATTGAAACAAGGGGAACACAAAATCACAGAATGGAATATATAAACCTTTAGAATTAGTTTTAAGCAATGTTAAGTTCAATGGCTTTGTAACAGTAGCAGTGGAAAATTACTGAGGTGCATAATACATAGAAAAAAATAGAGTACAGATAGAGAACATACTGGCACAAGATAAATTGTTATAGTTGATGTAGTCATAAGAAAAACTTTCTAGAAAAACAGGACACAGGGATAAGGAGTATCTGGGAATAGCAGGTGTCCAGGATAGGCTACTGGTAAACTAAATGATAAGTAGGAGGATAGGAGGGTTACTACGTCTCTGGTGCTAACGAACCAATTAAACTGGTACAAGCATCTACTGCGTGTGCTTCAAAGGCTGCCAGAAGTGATGAAGATTTTTGGAAGAAATAAACGACCCTCAGAGACCACCACCATAATTCTGTATGCATGCAGGGAGCTTTCTGGAAAGTGATGTAATTCATACGTAGCCTCATGAATATGTATGTATGCCCAGGGACTATATAAGGATGGCTTGTGTAGCAATAGAGAGACACACGTTAGGAGGAGTTATCCCCCATGTCTCCTGGCGCCGCAATAAAGAATACCTGCTTGTCAGCTTGAAAACTTTGTTGGCAAGTTTGTTCTTGGAGTTTTCCTCGAATCAATATTCCCTTGAAGAAGACTTTTCTGACTTATATTTTAGCTGCTTACAAGCTAGAAACCTGGCGTCAGCTCAATACTTGTGATCCATCTATAGTTGGTAGTGAAGAATAAGCCTACCTGCAATTTACCTCCTTTCTTCCTCAGACAGGGGTTAAGCGCAACATCCTCCTCACAGAGAATTTAAAGAAAAATTTCCTAGACCTTCATGTAACAGAATTCCATTGAATCAAATTAAACCAAAGCCAGAACAGTGGTCAGGATGTTTCTAATCAGGGTCATCATATACAAAATTAAAAAGCCTAGAAAAAGAGGAATAAACAGTTCAGAAACATTCCTGTATTCCAAGGGCAAATCAGTCATTATTGATACTGTTTCTAGTACAACCCTGTGCAGCAGCAGAAGGCAGAGCACAGCACAGAGCTCCCCTCCACTCCTAACACCTTGCCATATGTAGACAACACACTGCCCACTGTGAAAGCCATAAGGCATAACACTGATGTAATAAGGGCAGAGTCTAACCCAGTTGTAATGACATTCACACTGTCCCAGGAAAACATGTGGTTATGAGTTTTTCCCTCTGGTTGCATTAAAAAGGCACTTTGGGGGGAATGAGCCTATGAGCTCTGGAATCCCAGGCTTTCCTGAGGCCAGGACAGTATGTTCACTCAAGTCCACAGCACAGTGGCTCATATTTGCCTGGAGTTCAGGGGTTTTCCCAATTCTTTCACATCATGATGACTCCCAGCTGCTCTGGGAGACTGATCCAATGTCTCACTGAAGACTGAAACGTACGGAATGGGCCATCCCATCTCTGAGTCAGGAAAAAGAGACGTGAGGATCTGGCTCCCTGCCCTGAGCCTCTCCTCAAAAGCAGGTCATTCAAGCCACTGGACTCTAGAATGAAGTTGCTGAGCAAAACAGGTCAATGGGTCTCTCTCAGGGAAGGATGCAGCATCTCTTTGATCACACTCCTATGCGTATTTTTCCTTGTTTCCCAAAAGTTCTTAACATCCCAAGCTGAGCACAGACTTCTGCATGGAAGAAGCCTTAGGGCCTGGTTAAATCATCAAGGGTCATAATAAGTATGAAGATCCCATGGAAAAGTCACTTGAAAGAGACCTGCTTAGCCCACAGGTCTGGTACCTGTTGTTTTCAATCTCCCTCTGTTATCTGGGCTTGCGGGTGGAAAATACAGGCTGTGGCTGATCCTGATAAGCTGTAAGTATTGTTCTCCTGGCCCTCATTCCTGCTTGCAAAAGGCACCAAGCACGAGCAGGTTCTAGAGGCTCCAGAAAAATGTCTTTCAGTATGCCCCAGCTCTCGGCACCCTTTATATCTGAGGCCATTTTCCAAGAACTCGCACATGGTAGCGCCTTAAACAGCCAATAGCTTGCCTTTCTACAGTGTAGGGTCCTGACTCTACTTTTTACCTACCCTATACCTCTCAAGGCTGAGAATTCTACCAAGATATGATTGCTGCTGACCAGGCAACCTCCTGTCTTGACCTCTCTGCTAAGTTCTTCTGCACTAGTAAGGAGCAGGGCTAGCAGTGTCTCTCCTCTGATCAAATTCTCCATCACCTCTACAAGGAAGTAGTCCACAACAGATTCCAGTATTATCCTGGACTGCTTTTGGTTTGCTCTGTCACTTTGTCAGCAGATGTCTTGGTGGTTGAAGTACCTTGTTGGGGTCAGGACCTAAGAGAAGGCAATGCTTCCTAAGGCTTTGCCACAGACAGTTTTTACTGCCCACCAGCTCAGATAACAAAAGGAGATTGAAAATGATAGGTAGCAGGCCAGTGTGTCAGGCAGCTCTCTTTTAAGCGACTTCTCCATGGGATCTCCATAATTATGTCCCTTGATGACTAAACCATGCTCTAAGACTCCTTCCAGCCATGGGCCTGGGCTGAACGTGGGAAGTGGGGAACCTGCTGGAAACAAGGAAATCAGCACTTTGGAGGGTGATCAAAGAGATGTCGCATACTTCCCGAAAGGAACCCACACACTCATTGACCTGTTTTGGTCTTTGATGAAGCTGGCACCTGAAGCTATGAGCTCTACTGTCCCTGACACATGTGAGACTGAGGCACCATCTCCACTGAAGTCAACAGCAGCGTGGCTCATGTTAGCCTACAATTCCGGGGTTTTCCCAGCTTTTCCACATCACAAGGACTCCCAGATGCTCTAGGAGACTGATCGGATGTGCCCTTGTAATTTGAAATGCATGGAATTCTGTACCCCATTGCTGACACAAAAAAATGTTCTCCGACCTCCTGGCCTCCTGCCCCACACCTCTTCTCAAAAGCAGGCCATCCAGGCATCTGGTCTCTGGAATGCCCTTGCTGAGCAAGAGGTCAAATTGGTGTGAGTCTCACTCAGGGAAGATGGTGGGCATCTCTTTCATCACAAAACCAAGTGCTCATGGCCATCACTCCTTCCTGGAGAAAAATTCCTTATGGTGCACAGTGGTCCTTCCTTGCTGTTGAGATTTGCCACATCCCTGCCGAGATGAGGTTTACCTCGCATATGGTTTTGTGCAGTCTTGACCTTCTGACTGAACTTACTCTGAGTCTCCTGTGTTCCTACTATGACCTGTGGGAAGCAATGCCTCTCTATGTAGCCCGAGTGCCTGAAAGGAAAGCACTTGAGAGCTGCCTTAAGATCTCCCTCACAGCTGTATTTGAACATGACTGACAACTGCGCTCAACACTAATATGGCAAAGGGATGGAAACACACTCCAAATATCCTTCTGCACATGCATGAGACATCTGAGTTGATTGATTTTACAAAGACAGGGCAAAGATGAGTTGTTCATCGATAGAAACGGGGAGCACAGTATTTCAGATGAAAGAGGCAAGGGCTTCATCACCAGCGAGGCCTTGGCAAAAAGCAGCTACTACATCTTAAATGCTTCATGAGCAAGGAATGTTGATTCCCCCCAGGGCTCTGGAACACAGCATAAAAGCCTGCTCTACTCCAGGCTCTGCATCTTCCTCTCTTGCTTCCCTTTCCTCTAAGAACAAGGTAAGCCTCAGTCTGCTCTATCTCTCTCTGTGGACTGAAGTTCTGTGCTGGTGCCTACTTAGGCTGATACTGGGCTGCCTCTGCTCGGCGCTGCAATGGGAATAGTCAACCCCTGAGACTTCTGTCCTTTTCATGGAGGTGACTGGGGGGAGCTGGGAAGAGGAGGGTTTTCCAAGCAGAAAGGATCAGTGGGGCTCAGATGCAGGGATGTCTGCTCACCAGAATTTGCATGTCCATCAGATTGTCTCTAACCAAATGGCCAATGCATGCAGAGCTGTCTTCAATGCAGCACTGTTTGCTCTGGAGATGGGGTGTGATCAGGCAGTCCACAGGGGCTTTAACCCCAGTGAACTGGGTCCTGTTACAAAAGGGGCCAGTCTTCCAGTTCCATGCAGCCTGCTGGGGCACTGAGGGCTCTGGATGTTGCAAAGTCACTGCATGTATTTAAACCAAGATCTACCCGCAGAGGACGAAGAAGACAAGGACACGCTAATATTGAGGTTTGTGCTCCCTGCCTGCTCTGTGTTTCAGCTTTGCCTCGCTCACCGAGAGATGTCTTGCTTCAGACCATGTCCCCCACGCCCCTGCGGCACCTGTGGCCCAACGCCACTTGCAAGCAGCTGCAGTGAGCCCTGTGTCGCCCGCTGTGCTGACTCGACCATTGCCATCGAGGCTTCCCCGGTGTTGGTGACCCTGCCGGGCCCCATCCTCACCTCTTTCCCGCAGAGCACAGCCGTGGGATCCTCTCTGTCAGCTGCGGTTGGGAGCGCCCTCAGCACTGGTGGGGTTCCCATCTCTTCTGGGGGCTCCCTTGGTCTGGGGGGGTCAGGCCTGTGTCTGCCTCCCCCTCGCTGCAGTTTCAACTGCTGAAGCTGGCGGATCATCCACATTGGAGCCAGAAGGAAAATGTGCACCCTGTATGAGCAGGAACATGGCCACGGTTTCCAGATGAGCTGGGTGTCCTCTTCCCACCTGCCAATATGGTGCTGTGCCTCCTGCTTTTCACTGCAGGGCAGGCCTTGCTCTACCTTCTCTGGCTCTGCTTAGCCCTGAGCCCCTGAGAGAAAGGGCTCCTTCTCTTTGGCTTTACTGAACCTCCTACTGATGTGGGGGGAGTTGCGGAATCAGGGACTGCTCTTGGTGGCCTGGGAATACCACCAGGTGGAGCAGAATGGGAAAAGTGAAGCGCTTTGTGTCCAACTTGTCCTTTGGAAACTGGTGGTTCTCTGTGCCTCCCTGAACCCTGCAGACATCTTTCTTGGTCTCTGTTCTGTGCCCCTGCATTTGCTCCTTCTGATTAAAGACTATGTGCAGCATATCTGAAGACTCGTGGTGCTTTGTTCTCCTCCCCCTCCACTTAACTACCTGCTGTGCAAGGAGAGAGCTGCTGTCTCTCATGACATGTCCCAAGCATGGACTACTGCAATATATTGCTGGAGCTCCCTGAACTGAACGAGTAGCAATTGGCAAGGATCAAGTTGGCAAAGAGAAACAGAAAAGCCCCAGAGAAACTGAGAGAGCAAGAAGCAGTGGGCAGAGTTGGAACTCTGGCTGCTGCCAGAGGCATTGTTGGTCAAAGATGGGAGAAGGTTGCTCAGGGAGTTGAAGATTCTCCATCTTTGGAGGTGTCCAACATAGAATCAGGCAAGGTCAGGAAAAATGTCCCCTGCTTGGCCTGGACTTTGACTTTCTGATTTACACCTCAGGTGTTGCATGATTTGATGAGAAACTCATGCATGCCCTCACGCAGGAGCAGCCAACATGTGCAAGGAAGCACAGAGGGTGCAAGGAAGCACAGTGGGTGCAAGGGCCAATGATCCAGATCAGAGTGTATGACACAACTGACTCAACAGCAAAAGCAAGGCTGTCAAGGTGTAAGCATGCTGAGAAAGGTCTGAGGGAGACAAAACCTTCCACAAGGTCCCACTGAGATTTGAACTCAGATCGCTGGATTCAGAGTCCAGAGTGCTCACCATTACACCATGGGACCTGTAGACACATGCTTTATAGGTCTTTGTCCTGCAGCCACCCTCCCTGAGACATAGGCTCCTGGCTCAGCCTGATAGTCTTTCCATGTCCCTGGCTATCAGTCATCAAGAGCAGCTTTCCTTCAGGGACGCTGGGCACATTTCACTCACAGAAAAGGTAGTGGCACAGCATTTTCTACAAGTCTCGCAGACCCTCTCTCACGAGGCACAGGCTGGTATCCCCCGAGAATCTTCCTTTTGCCTGATGAAACCTCCTGAAGACTTTTCCTGCTTAACATCTTCAACACTCGTACCTCAAAGGGTACATTCACAGCCCAGTGATGGGTGGTTCTGTGATTGTGGGCTCTGGTGATGTTTTCTCCCTTCAACCATGCATGTTGGGCAGCCTCTCAATCTGCCACTCGAAGTTACGGTGTGTCCAGTTTCTCGCCCTGTAGCTCATACTAAGCAGCCTTTGCCCAGATATCCTTACTCTCAGTTGCACTCCTAGCCAAGATCCTGACCTTGACAAATGGGGCAATCATGACAGAGGGCCCTGGACATGGTTCAACTGCAAAACCAGCTAGCAGGATGACCCAAAGCAATTTCTTATGTGTTGCACAAGCTGGGCTGCCTTCCTCTGCTGGGACAGTCTAGGCTGACTTCAAACCCTGTCCTTTCTTTCAGGGACACTCTGTCACCTTGTGCCACAGATTGGCCTCTCCTTCATGGAGAACACCGTTTGCTCTCCTGAGATGGCTCCAGACTCAGGTGCATTTTGCTGTGAGCCTGAGGGGTCTTTTCCTCATGATATCTGACCACCACATTGCCCACCAAAGAAGAGTGCATGCATACAGTGGGGAGAAGCTCCCTGCTTGAGGAAGGGGAATGCACTGTGACCCCTGAAATGCCTTCCAACCAGCAGGATTGATAGAGGGTAAAGTTGAAGCAGGGGCAGCCCCAGAGCTTGAGCAGGCAGCTCAGTGCCTGAGCCCTAGGGGGACTTGAGTGAGATACCCAACATGAAGGAGAATCCACATATTCTCTGGGCACCTGCTCCAATGCTTCACGACACCCTGAGGATCAATCAGTGGTCCAAAGCAGCCCCTGCACCCTGAATTTCCCAAGCTGGCCCATGCTCAGTCCTGGCTGGTGCCTGCTTGGCTTGGTGGTGCCCAGAGCACTAGCCACAAGGCAAGGCAGCAGAGGGGAGTGGATCCAGTGCCCCATGGGACCTGAACGTCTGTCGTGGTTTAAAACCAAGCCACACAGAGCTCATTCACTCACTGCCCCCCTTGCTCCCCCAACTCTCGGAGAGCTGGGAAGGAGAATCTAAAGAATGTAGCTGCCATGGGTTGAGATAAGAACAGTTTAATAACTAAGGTATAACACAAACCACTACTGCTACGACTACTTCTACTAGTAAAGATAAAGGAAATAACAAGTGAAGAGAATACAACACCCCACCAGCCGCTGACACATAAATCACCCCACCCTGCCTGACCGAGCACCGACGTATACCTCCTCCATCCCACCAGAGTCCTAGGCCTTCCAGGTAACTCCCGGTTACATCCTGGGCATGACATGCTATGGTATGGGATACCTCTATGGCTAGCCTGTGCCAGGTGTCCTGTCTATCCTTCCTCCCGGCCTCCCCTCATCCCTGGCAGAGCATGAGGCTCAGAAAAGGCCTTGGACAAACCAAACATTTGAGCAGTAACTCAAAACATATGTGCTATCAGCAACTGTTCCTAGTCCAAAATTCAAAACACTGCACTGCACCGGCTACCAGGAAGGAGAAAAATGACTGCTACTGCTGAACCCAGGGCAACATCCTAGGAAGAAGGATTCCTCTGGAACAGGAGAAGCAAGGCACCCTGGAGCCAGGCTGAGGAAAAGCTTGTCTGCATTGGCCAGGATTCAAATGTGGACGAAATACTTGCAAGGCAGCTATGCTCTTGACTACACCAGCAGTGCTCATGGGGGCGCTACTGCCTCCTGCTCCTCCACTTGCCAATCTGCCTGCCTTACTCTGCCAGGTCACAAAGTGACCTGTCTACTGGTTCTCCACATAAGCGCCTGGCCGCTCCCTTCCAGTCCTTCTTCCAGCCCCCTGCATGCAAAGGACTTCAAGCTGCTGGGATGTCTGTGTTTGTTCTCTGGAAGTGACATCTTGGATGCGGACACTCTCGCTGCTGGGTGCTAGTAACGGTGCCTCCTGCAGACTGCGTTAATTCCTGTACTTGTGGGCAAACCAGGTTTACCTTGGTGGAGGAGTCTGGACATTCAGGGTGGTGTGGAAATTGTTGCTGGTTAAAACAGATTCATGTAGTGAGAAACAGAAACACCAACATAAAACGCCATCTTTCCTCACATCTGTCCAAAGGTCTGTTTTACACATTCACACCACACTCCTTTCCCTGACTTGTACTCCCACCTTGCGCACCCCTGGCCTTACTGCTGCCTGACAGAGCAAGGCTGCGCCTGACACCGTGCAGCTTGCCATGGAGCCAGAGAAACCCCTTTTCTCTGTGCCTGGAACCATTCCTGTCCTGCCAACTCTGCTGGCCAGAGCATGCAGCAACCAGGCAGAGGAGGAAAAAGCAAAAGCGGGATAGAGAGGGCTGGCATAGGGGTGCAGATGTGAGCACAGTAAGGTGTCCTTTCCACTGCCTTTTCTGCATTTATTCGTGCTGTCTATCTCTCTGAGATTCTTTCTCCCTTGCAATGTTTTCCCCAGCCTCAGTGGCATGGCTACAGGGAATCGACCATGTGCCAGCAATGTGCGTTTCTCTCCTCTTTCTGAAGGCTCTTCCTGCATGTGCTTCTCAGAGTTTACTTTTTCCTTAAGATGCTAAACCACACAGGCAGGCTACCTGAAGCCCAGCATCTGCCGCTGCTCTAGGAGGGGCAGGTGGGCATGCAACTGAAAGAAGACCTCTGGGAAGCGTCTGGCTCTTTTCTGTCCCACCCACCAGGATTGGTGGAGACAGGGGATGGTCTCCTGATATCACAGCCATTGCCATGTCCCTTTTTGCCAATTCCACATCTTTCCCAGAACAGGAGGGCAGAGATCACACTCACCTCTCATCATCTCATCCTTCAGTTAAATTTGGAAAGCCCCCTTGGAAAGGTTGTTCTTTTTTGAGCCTGGTGGGGACTGGTCAGGCACAATACCTCCACGCCCCCAGACTCTTCAGTTGTACTCAAGACCCAGCAACAGTTGAGCTCTTTTCATGGCCCATACTCAGCCCAGGTCCATAGTCTTCACCTCAAGTGCCTACCTTGTCAATGGGAGTAGAGTTTACCATTCAATCAGGACAAGACCAAGAGGGAAAGGGCTTTAACTGTCTGCCTGGGCACCAGGCACACTGTGGAGCTGCAAACCACTGCAGAAACCTGGTCATTTGGTAGCAACCCAAAAAACAGCTGTTCACCGTAGCTGGCAGGATTCGAACCTGCGCGGGGAAACCCCAATGGATTTCTAGTCCATCGCCTTCACCACTCGGCCACAACTACCTGATGCAACCCTCTCTGCCGCACAGATCACAGTGCCTGTGTGTCATGGTTTGAGCAGTAGCAGTCATTTTTTTCTCCTTCTTGTGGCTGGTGCAGTGCTGTGTTTTGACTTCTGGGCTGGGAGCAGTTGTTTGGTGGCTGGCATGTTTTGAGGGTGTTTTTGTTCAAGGCCTTTTCTGAGCACATGCTCTGCCGGGGAGGAGGGGAGGCCGGGAGGAAGGAGAGACAGGACACCTGACCCAGGCTAGCCAATGAGGTATTCCATACCATAGCACGTGATGCCCAGGAGGCAACTGGGAGAGAGAGCTGGAGGGGTGGACCTCTGGAGGAAAATGGAGGAGGGAGGACGCGGTGCTCGGCCGGGCAGGGTGGAGTGAGTTATGGGTCAGTGGCTGGTGGGGTGTTGTATTCTTTTCGCTTGTTATCGGCTGTATCATTATTATTGTGTTATGCCTTAGCTATTAAACCGTTCTTATCTCAACCCGTGGGGGCTACATTCCTTGGATTCTCCTTCCTAACTCTCTGGGAGTTGGGGGACTTAGTTTAAACCACGACACTGTGCAATGACACTGGGTCTCAGGGAGCTTCAGGGCATTGCTTCACTTTGAGATTTCTAGCCAGGACTTTCACTGCACATGTAATGAATCAAAGACCTCTCTGTGTTATCTCCAGGCACCCTGGAGACGCTGACTCACCCTGTTCAAGAGACGGCACTGCAGGGACATCCTGAACCTGGGTACAGCACAGTTCCTGGCAGCTAAGAGCTGAGACAACTTCATGTCTCTTGCAGCTTATGGCTTATGGACCAAGGAAAAAGAAGAGCCTCTCAGAATGGGACTCTCAGTCTGAAGGCGACAAAGCTACTCAAGCCTTTTCTAGTTCAACAGTTGCTTAAAGCAAAACAAGCTACAGTCCTTCCTCTGCTGACATTCAGAAAACAGTCTGCATGGTGAGGTTGTCTGTGGCATTTGTGTTAGCACAGTGTTTACAGGCTTCCCTGCATCTCAACCTACAAAAGGACCTCGAGTCCATCTCTCAGAGCACCTGAGAGTAATTGTGATGACAAAGGCAGAAATGCCTTTGAGGAAGCAGAACTTTTGGAGGATTGAGGCTATGAGCTCTGGCAAGGCTGGCTTGCCTGCATCCAGGGCACTGTGTTCTCTGAGGTCCACAGCAGCGTGACTCATGTTAGCCTGCAATTCAGGGGTTTTCCCAACTCTTCCACATCACAAGGACTCCCAGCTATTCTGGGAGACTGATCCGATGTCCCTTTGTAATTTGAAATGCATGGAAATGGTCACCCCAGCTCTGACAGAGAACAATGAGCTTCTGGCTCCCTTCCCTGCAGCTCTCCTCAAAAGCAGGCCATCCAGGCATCTGATCTCTGGGACACCCTTGCTGAGAAAAACACGTCAATTTGGGTGTGGGTCTCACTCAGGGAAGGTGGCGGGCATCTCTGTCGTCACAAAACCAGGCCGTGGTGGAGCTTGATGAACTTAAACAAGGTACTCATGGCTATCACTCCTTCCAGCAGGGAATTTCCTCATAGTGCACAATGGTCCTTTCTTGCTGTTGAGGGTACGGAGGTGAGAGTGTCCGTCCTGCAGTTCCCCAGGTCTTCCTTTCTTCCCTTTATATATCTGGGGGGTTATATTTCCCCTTTTCCGGCCACTGGGTATTTTACAACTTCACTATTTTGATGAATAGTGGTTTAGCAACTTCCTCTGACAGTTCCTGCAGATCTCTTGGGTGCATCTCCTCAGTTCCCAAAGGACTTGTGCACTTTCAAGTTCCTGACGTGGTCTTGAACTTCCACCTTCTTCATGCTGGTCACAGACAGGCCTCCCGCTTGGCTCACCTGAAGTGTGGGGCTACAACTTCTTTCACCTTCCTTTGCTGTTCTATGTACCTGAAGAATGCCTTCTAGTTATTTTTCGTGGCCCCAGACAAGTTCAGCTCCAACTATGCTTTAGTTTTCCTGATGCCCTCCATACACGCCCATGACATTCCCTGTAAAATGCCCTGGATGTTTATCCCTGCCTTCACTGCCTGTGCATATTTGGTATGTTTTACTTTTAGTTTAGTTTAGGTTAGGTTAGGTTAGTTTAGTTTAATTTAGTTTAGTTCAGTTTGGTTTGGTTCTGTTTGGTTTCGTTCAGTTTGGTTTGGTTTGGTTCAGTTTGCTTCAGTTTGTCTACCAGGCCTTGCCTTCCCCAAGCTTGACTCCTGCTTATCCTGTCCGACTTCTTGCATGTTGTTATTTCTAGAGGCTTCAGAAAAATGTCTTTCAATATGTCCCAGCTCTCGGCATCCTTTGTCTCTGAGGACAAGTGCCAATGGATCGCACACGGTAGCGCCTTAAGCAGCCAATAGCTTGCCTTTCTACAGTGTAGGGTCCTGACTCTACTTTTTACCTACCCTATACCTCTCAAGGCTGAGAATTCTACCAAGACATGATTGCTGCTGACCAGGCAACCTCCTGTCTTGACCTCTCTGCTAAGTTCTTCTGCACTAGTAAGGAGCAGGGCTAGCAGTGTCTCTCCTCTGATCAAATTCTCCATCACCTCTACAAGGAAGTAGTCCACAACAGACTCCAGTAGTATCCTGGACTGCTTTTGGATTGCTGTGTCACTTTGCCAACAGATGTCTTGGTGGTTGAAGTACCTTGTCGGGGTCAGGACCTAAGAGGAGACAATGCCTCCTTAGGCTTTGCCACAGGCAGTTTTTACTGCCCACCAGCTCAGATAACAAAGGGAGATTGAAAATGATAGGTAGCAGGCCAGTGTGTCAGGCAGCTCTCTTTCAAGAGAATTATCTATGGCATCTCTATAGTTACCTCCCTTGATGACTATACCATGCCCTAAGACTTCTTCTAACCAGGGGCATGGGCTCATCTTTGAGAAGTGGAGAACCCTTTGGAAACAAGGAAATCAGCACTTTGGAGGGTGATCAAAGAGATGCCGCATCCTTCCCGAAAGGAACCCACACACTCATTGACCTGTTTTGGTCTTTGATGAAGCTGGCACCTGAAGCTATGAGCTCTACTGTCCCTGACACATGTGAGACTGAGGCACCATCTCCACTGAAGTCAACAGCAGCGTGGCTCATGTTAGCCTGCAATTCCGGGGTTTTCCCAGCTCTTCCACATCACAAGGACTCCCAGCAGCTGCACTGGGAGACTGATCTGATGTCCCTTTGTAATTTGAAATGCATGGAATTGGCCACCCCATTCCTGACCCAGAAAAATGGTCTACGACCTTCTGGTCCCATGCCTGAACCTCTCCTCAAAAGCAGGCCATCCAGGCATCTGGTCTCTGGGATGCCCTTGCTGAACAAAACAGGTCAAATTGGGTGTGGGTCCCACGCAGGGAAGATGGCAGGCATCTCTTTCATCACAAAACCAGGCTGTGGTAGAGCCTGATGAGCATGCGCAGGGCGCTAACGGCCATCACTCCTTCCCACAGAAAAGTTCCTTATGGTGTACAATGGTCCTTCCTTGCTGTTGAGATTTGACACAACATTGAAAAAGCTGAGTTTCACTTCATGTATGGGTTCATGCAGTCTTGACCTTCTGATTGAGCTTACTCAGAGTATCCTGTGTCCCTACAATGACCTGTGGGGAGCATGTCTCTCCATGTTAACTGTAGTGCCTGAAAGGAAAGCCCTTGAGCTGATCTCATAACTGAATTTCACCATGACCGATAGCCGCACTCAACACTAACAAGGTAGAGGGATAGAAACACACTCTAAATATCCTTCTGCACATGCCTGAGACATCTGAATTGATCGATTTTACAAAGGCAGGGCAAAGATGAGTTGTTCTGATGTTCAGTGATAGAAAGAGGGAGCACAGTATTTCAGATGAAAGATGCAAGGGCATCATCACCAGCGAGGCCTTGGCGAGCAGCAGCTACTACGTGTTCAGGTGCTTCATGAGCAAGGAATGTTGATTCCCCCCAGGGCTCTGGAACACAGCATAAAAGCCTGCTCTACTCCAGGCTCTGCATCTTCCTCTCTTGCTTCCCTTTCCTCTAAGAACAAGGTAAGCCTCAGTCTGCTCTATCTCTTTCTGTGGGCCGAAGTTCTGTGCTGGTGCCTACTTAGGCTGATACTGGGCTGCCTCCGCTCGGCCCTGCAATGGGAATAGTCAACCCCTGAGACTTCTGTCCTTTTCATGGAGGTGACTGGGGGGAGCTGGGAAGAGGAGGGTTTTCCAAGCAGAAAGGATCAGTGGGGCTCAGATGCAGGGATGTCTGCTCACCAGAATTTGCATGTCCATCAGATGGTCTCTAACCAAATGGCCAATGCATGCAGAGCTGTCTTCAGTGCAGCACTGTTTGCTCTGGAGATGGGGTGTGATCAGGCAGTCCACAGGGGCTTTAACCCCAGTGAACTGGGTCCTGTTACAAAAGGGGCCAGTCTTCCAGTTCCATGCAGCCTGCTGGGGCACTGAGGGCTCTGGATGTTGCAAAGTCACTGCGTGTATTTAAACCAAGATCTACCCGCAGAGGACAAAGAAGACAAGGACACGCTAATATTGAGGTTTGTGCTCTCTGCCTGCTCTGTGTTTCAGCTTTGCCTCGCTCACCGAGAGATGTCTTGCTTCAGACCATGTCCCCCACGCCCCTGCGGCACCTGTGGCCCAACGCCACTTGCAAGCAGCTGCAGTGAGCCCTGTGTCGCCCGCTGTGCTGACTCGACCATTGCCATTGAGGCTTCCCCGGTGTTGGTGACCCTGCCGGGCCCCATCCTCACCTCTTTCCCGCAGAGCACAGCCGTGGGATCCTCTCTGTCAGCTGCGGTTGGGAGCGCCCTCAGCACTGGTGGGGTTCCCATCTCTTCTGGGGGCTCCCTTGGTCTGGGGGGGTCAGGCCTGTGTCTGCCTCCCCCTCGCTGCAGTTTCAACTGCTGAAGCTGGCAGATCATCCACATTGGAGCCAGAAGGAAGATGTGCACCCTGTATGAGCAGGAACATGGCCACGGTTTCCAGATGAGCTGGGTGTCCTCTTCCCACCTGCCAATATGGTGCTGTGCCTCCTGCTTTTCACTGCAGGGCAGGCCTTGCTCTACCTTCTCTGGCTCTGCTTAGCCCTGAGCCCCTGAGAGAAAGGGCTCCTTCTCTTTGGCTTTACTGAACCTCCTACTGGTGTGGGGGGAGTTGCAGAATCAGGGACTGCTCTTGGTGGCCTGGGAATACCACCAGGTGGAGCAGAATGGGAAAAGTGAACCGCTTTGTGTCCAACTTGTCCTTTGGAAACTGGTGGTTCTCTGTGCCTCCCTGAACCCTGCAGACATCTTTCTTGGTCTCTGTTCTGTGCCCCTGCATTTGCTCCTTCTGATTAAAGACTGTGTGCAGCATATCTGAAGACTCGTGGTGCTTTGTTCTCCTCCCCCTCCACTTAACTACCTGCTGTGCAAGGAGAGATCTGCTGTCTCTCATGACATGTCCCAAGCATGGACTACTGCAATATATTGCTGGAGCTCCCTGAACTGAACGAGTAGCAATTGGCAAGGATCAAGTTGGCAAAGAGAAACAGAAAAGCCCCAGAGAAACTGAGAGAGCAAGAAGCAGTGGGCAGAGTTGGAACTCTGGCTGCTGCCAGAGGCATTGGTGGTCAGAGATGGGAGAAGGTTGCTCAGGGAGTTGAAGATTCTCCATCTTTGGAGGTGTCCAACATAGAATCAGGCAAGGTCAGGAAAAATGTCCCCTGCTTGGCCTGGACTTTGACTTTCTGATTTACACCTCAGGTGTTGCATGATTTGATGAGAAACTCATGCATGCCCTCACGCAGGAGCAGCCAACATGTGCAAGGAAGCACAGAGGGTGCAAGGAAGCACAGTGGGTGCAAGGGCCAATGATCCAGATCAAAGTGCATGACACAACTGACTCAACAGCAAAAGCAAGGCTGTCAAGGTGTAAGCATGCTGAGAAAGGTCTGAGGGAGACAAAACCTTCCACAAGGTCCCACTGAGATTTGAACTCAGATCGCTGGATTCAGAGTCCAGAGTGCTCACCATTACACCATGGGACCTGTAGACACATGCTTTATAGGTCTTTGTCCTGCAGCCACCCTCCCTGAGACATAGGCTCCTGGCTCAGCTTGAAGTCTTTCCATGTCCCTGGCCATCAGTCATCAAGAGCAGCTTTCCTTCAGGGACGCTGGGCACATTTCACTCACAGAAAAGGTAGTGGCACAGCATTTTCTACAAGTCTCGCAGACCCTCTCTCACGAGGCACAGGCTGGTATCCCCCGAGAATCTTCCTTTTGCCTGATGAAACCTCCTGAAGACTTTTCCTGCTTAACATCTTCAACACTCGTACCTCAAAGGGTACATTCGCAGCCCAGTGATGGGTGGTTCTGTGATTGTGCTTGTGGGCTCTGGTGATGTTTTCTCCGTTCAACCATGCATGTTGGGCAGCCTCTCAATCTGCCACTCGAAGTTACGGTGTGTCCAGTTTCTCGCCCTGTAGCTCATACTAAGCAGCCTTTGCCCAGGTATCCTTACTCTCAGTTGCACTCCTAGCCAAGATCCTGACCTTGACAAATGGGGCAATCATGACAGAGGGCCCTGGACATGGTTCAACTGCAAAACCAGCTAGCAGGATGACCCAAAGCAATTTCTTATGTGTTGCACAAGCTGGGCTGCCTTCCTCTGCTGGGACAGTCTAGGCTGACTTCAAACCCTGTCCTTTCTTTCAGGGACACTCTGTCACCTTGTGCCACAGATTGGCCTCTCCCTCATGGAGAACACCGTTTGCTCTCCTGAGATGGCTCCAGACTCAGGTGCATTTTGCTGTGAGCCTGAGGGGTCTTTTCCTCATGATATCTGACCACCACATTGCCCACCAAAGAAGAGTGCATGCATACAGTGAGAAGAAGCTCCCTGCTTGAGGAAGGGGAATGCACTGTGACCCCTGAAATGCCTTCCAACCAGCAGGATTGATAGAGGGTAAAGTTGAAGCAGGGGCAGCCCCAGAGCTTGAGCAGGCAGCTCAGTGCCTGAGCCCTAGGGGGACTTGAGTGAGATACCCAACATGAAGGAGAATCCACATATTCTCTGGGCACCTGCTCCAATGCTTCACGACACCCTGAGGATCAATCAGTGGTCCAAAGCAGCCCCTGCACCCTGAATTTCCCAAGCTGGGCCATGCTCAGTCCTGGCTGGTGCCTGCTTGGCTTGGTGGTGCCCAGAGCACTAGCCACAAGGCAAGGCAGCAGAGGGGAGTGGATCCAGTGCCCCATGGGACCTGAACGTCTGTCGTGGTTTAAAACCAAGCCACACAGAGCTCATTCACTCACTGCCCTCCTTGCTCCCCCAACTCTCGGAGAGCTGGGAAGGAGAATCTAAAGAATGTAGCTGCCATGGGTTGAGATAAGAACAGTTTAATAACTAAGGTATAACACAAACCACTACTGCTACGACTACTTCTACTAGTAATGATAAAAGAAATAACAAGTGAAGAGAATACAACACCTCACCAGCCGCTGACACATAAATCACCCCACCCTGCCTGACCGAGCACCGACGTATACCTCCTCCATCCCACCAGAGTCCTAGGCCTTCCAGGTAACTCCCGGTTACATCCTGGGCATGACATGCTATGGTATGGAATACCTCTATGGCTAGCCTGTGTCAGGTGTCCTGTCTATCCTTCCTCCCGGCCTCCCCTCGTCCCTGGCAGAGCATGAGGCTCAGAAAAGGCCTTGGACAAACCAAACATTTGAGCAGTAACTCAAAACATATGTGCTATCAGCAACTGTTCCTAGTCCAAAATTCAAAACACTGCACTGCACCAGCTACCAGGAAGGAGAAAAATGACTGCTACTGCTGAACCCAGGGCAACATCCTAGGAAGAAGGATTCCTCTGGAACAGGAGAAGCAAGGCACCCTGGAGCCAGGCTGAGGAAAAGCTTGTCTGCATTGGCCAGGATTCAAATGTGGACGAAATACTTGCAAGGCAGCTATGCTCTCGACTATACCAGCAGTGCTCATGGGGGCGCTACTGCCTCCTGCTCCTCCACTTGCCAATCTGCCTGCCTTACTCTGCCAGGTCACAAAGTGACCTGTCTACTGGCTCTCCACATAAGCGCCTGGCCGCTCCCTTCCAGTCCTTCTTCCAGCCCCCTGCATGCAAAGGACTTCAAGCTGCTGGGATGTCTGTGTTTGTTCCCTCGGAGTGACATCTTGGATGCAGACACTCTCGCTGCTGGGTGCTAGTAACGGTGCCTCCTGCAGACTGCGTTCATTCCTGTACCAGCTCTGCACGTACTATGCACGTGGATGTGCCTTTGTGGCTACGCACCTTTGGTGGTGCAGTCACAGACAAGCCCCCAACCAGCTGTTCACTCCTTTCTAGGCTCTGGGTAGAGATGCAGAGAGCTGAAAAGAGGATGGGTCAGGACAAATATGACTTTGAAAAACACAGCTTAGCAAAAACACTTGTGGGCCAACCAGGCTTACCTTGGTGGAGGAGTTGGGACATTCAGGGTGGTGTGGAAATTGTTGCTGGTTAAAACAGATTCATGTAGTGAGAAACAGAAACACCAACATAAAACGCCATCTTTCCTCACATCTGTCCAAAGGTCTGTTTTACACATTCACACCACACTCCTTTCCCTGACTTGTACTCCCACCTTGCGCACCCCTGGCCTTACTGCTGCCTGACAGAGCAAGGCTGCGCCTGACACCGTGCAGCTTGCCATGGAGCCAGAGAAACCCCTTTTCTCTGTGCCTGGAACCATTCCTGTCCTGCCAACTCTGCTGGCCAGAGCATGCAGCAACCAGGCAGAGGAGGGAAAAGCAAAAGCGGGATAGAGAGGGCTGGCATAGGGGTGCAGATGTGAGCACAGTAAGGTGTCCTTTCTACTGCCTTTTCTGCATTTATTCGTGCTGTCTATCTCTCTGAGATTCTTTCTCCCTTGCAATGTTTTCCCCAGCCTCAGTGGCATGGCTACAGGGAATCGACCATGTGCCAGCAATGTGCGTTTCTCTCCTCTTTCTGAAGGCTCTTCCTGCATGTGCTTCTCAGAGTTTACTTTTTCCTTAAGATGCTAAACCACACAGGCAGGCTACCTGAAGCCCAGCATCTGCCGCTGCTCTAGGATGGGCAGGTGGGCATGCAACTGAAAGAAGACCTCTGGGAAGTGTCTGGCTCTTTTCTGTCCCACCCACCAGGATTGGTGGAGACAGGGGATGGTCTCCTGATATCACAGCCATTGCCGTGTCCCTTTTTGCCAATTCCACATCTTTCCCAGAACAGGAGGGCAGAGATCACACTCACCTCTCATCATCTCATCCTTCAGTTAAATTTGGAAAGCCCCCTTGGAAAGGTTGTTCTTTTTTGAGCCTGGTGGGGACTGGTCAGGCACAATACCTCCACGCCCCCAGACTCTTCAGTTGTACTCAAGACCCAGCAACAGTTGAGCTCTTTTCATGGCCCATACTCAGCCCAGGTCCATAGTCTTCACCTCAAGTGCCTACCTTGTCAATGGGAGTAGAGTTTACCATTCAATCAGGACAAGACCAAGAGGGAAAGGGCTTTAACTGTCTGCCTGGGCACCAGGCACACTGTGGAGCTGCAAACCACTGCAGAAACCTGGTCATTTGGTAGCAACCCAAAAAACAGCTGTTCACCGTAGCTGGCAGGATTCGAACCTGCGCGGGGAAACCCCAATGGATTTCTAGTCCATCACCTTCACCACTCGGCCACAACTACCTGATGCAACCCTCTCTGCCGCACAGATCACAGTGCCTGTGTGTCATGGTTTGAGCAGTAGCAGTCATTTTTTCTCCTTCTTGTGGCTGGTGCAGTGCTGTGTTTTGACTTCTGGGCTGGGAGCAGTTGTTTGGTGGCTGGCATGTTTTGAGGGTGTTTTTGTTCAAGGCCTTTTCTGAGCACATGCTCTGCCGGGGAGGAGGGGAGGCCGGGAGGAAGGAGAGACAGGACACCTGACCCAGGTTAGCCAATGAGGTATTCCATACCATAGCACGTGATGCCCAGGAGGCAACTGGGAGAGAGAGCTGGAGGGGTGGACCTCTGGAGGAAAATGGAGGAGGGAGGACGCGGTGCTCGGCCGGGCAGGGTGGAGTGAGTTATGGGTCAGTGGCTGGTGGGGTGTTGTATTCTTTTCGCTTGTTATCGGCTGTATCATTATTATTGTGTTATGCCTTAGCTATTAAACCGTTCTTATCTCAACCCGTGGGGGCTACATTCCTTGGATTCTCCTTCCTAACTCTCTGGGAGTTGGGGGACTTAGTTTAAACCACGACACTGTGCAATGACACTGGGTCTCAGGGAGCTTCAGGGCATTGCTTCACTTTGAGATTTCTAGCCAGGACTTTCACTGCACATGTAATGAATCAAAGACCTCTCTGTGTTATCTCCAGGCACCCTGGAGACGCTGACTCACCCTGTTCAGGAGACGGCACTGCAGGGACATCCTCAACCTTGGTACAGCACAGTTCCTGGCAGCTAAGAGCTGAGACAGCTTCATGTCTCTTGCAGCTTATGGCTTATGGACCAAGGAAAAAGAAGAGCCTCTCAGAATGGGACTCTCAGTCTGAAGGCGACAAAGCTACTCAAGCCTTTTCTAGTTCAACAGTTGCTTAAAGCAAAACAAGCTACAGTCCTTCCTCTGCTGACATTCAGAAAACAGTCTGCATGGTGAGGTTGTCTGTGGCATTTGTGTTAGCACAGTGTTTACAGGCTTCCCTGCATCTCAACCTACAAAAGGACCTCGAGTCCATCTCTCAGAGCACCTGAGAGTAATTGTGATGACAAAGGCAGAAATGCCTTTGAGGAAGCAGAACTTTTGGAGGATTGAGGCTATGAGCTCTGGCAAGGCTGGCTTGCCTGCATCCAGGGCACTGTGTTCTCTGAGGTCCACAGCAGCGTGACTCATGTTAGCCTGCAATTCAGGGGTTTTCCCAACTCTTCCACATCACAAGGACTCCCAGCTATTCTGGGAGACTGATCCGATGTCCCTTTGTAATTTGAAATGCATGGAAATGGTCACCCCAGCTCTGACAGAGAACAATGAGCTTCTGGCTCCCTTCCCTGCAGCTCTCCTCAAAAGCAGGCCATCCAGGCATCTGATCTCTGGGACACCCTTGCTGAGAAAAACACGTCAATTTGGGTGTGGGTCTCACTCAGGGAAGGTGGCGGGCATCTTTGTCGTCACAAAACCAGGCCGTGGTGGAGCTTGATGAACTTAAACAAGGTACTCATGGCTATCACTCCTTCCAGCAGGGAATTTCCTCATAGTGCACAATGGTCCTTTCTTGCTGTTGAGGGTACGGAGGTGAGAGTGTCCGTCCTGCAGTTCCCCAGGTCTTCCTTTCTTCCCTTTATATATCTGGGGGGTTATATTTCCCCTTTTCCGGCCACTGGGTATTTTACAACTTCACTATTTTGATGAATAGTGGTTTAGCAACTTCCTCTGACAGTTCCTGCAGATCTCTTGGGTGCATCTCCTCAGTTCCCAAAGGACTTGTGCACTTTCAAGTTCCTGACGTGGTCTTGAACTTCCATCCTTCTTCATGCTGGTCACAGACAGGCCTCCCGCTTGGCTCACCTGAAGTGTGGGGCTACAACTTCTTTCACCTTCCTTTGCTGTTCTATGTACCTGAAGAATGCCTTCTAGTTATTTTTTCGTGGCCCCAGACAAGTTCAGCTCCAACTATGCTTTAGTTTTCCTGATGCCCTCCATACACGCCCATGACATTCCCTGTAAAATGCCCTGGATGTTTATCCCTGCCTTCACTGCCTGTGCATATTTGGTATGTTTTACTTTTAGTTTAGTTTAGGTTAGGTTAGGTTAGTTTAGTTTAATTTAGTTTAGTTCAGTTTGGTTTGGTTCTGTTTGGTTTCGTTCAGTTTGGTTTGGTTTGGTTCAGTTTGCTTCAGTTTGTCTACCAGGCCTTGCCTTCCCCAAGCTTGACTCCTGCTTATCCTGTCCGACTTCTTGCATGTTGTTATTTCTAGAGGCTTCAGAAAAATGTCTTTCAATATGTCCCAGCTCTCGGCATCCTTTGTCTCTGAGGACAAGTGCCAATGGATCGCACACGGTAGCACCTTAAGCAGCCAATAGCTTGCCTTTCTACAGTGTAGGGTCCTGACTCTACTTTTTACCTACCCTATACCTCTCAAGGCTGAGAATTCTACCAAGACATGATTGCTGCTGACCAGGCAACCTCCTGTCTTGACCTCTCTGCTAAGTTCTTCTGCACTAGTAAGGAGCAGGGCTAGCAGTGTCTCTCCTCTGATCAAATTCTCCATCACCTCTACAAGGAAGTAGTCCACAACAGACTCCAGTAGTATCCTGGACTGCTTTTGGATTGCTGTGTCACTTTGCCAACAGATGTCTTGGTGGTTGAAGTACCTTGTCGGGGTCAGGACCTAAGAGGAGACAATGCCTCCTTAGGCTTTGCCACAGGCAGTTTTTACTGCCCACCAGCTCAGATAACAAAGGGAGATTGAAAATGATAGGTAGCAGGCCAGTGTGTCAGGCAGCTCTCTTTCAAGAGAATTATCTATGGCATCTCTATAGTTACCTCCCTTGATGACTATACCATGCCCTAAGACTTCTTCTAACCAGGGGCATGGGCTCATCTTTGAGAAGTGGAGAACCCTTTGGAAACAAGGAAATCAGCACTTTGGAGGGTGATCAAAGAGATGCCGCATCCTTCCCGAAAGGAACCCACACACTCATTGACCTGTTTTGGTCTTTGATGAAGCTGGCACCTGAAGCTATGAGCTCTACTGTCCCTGACACATGTGAGACTGAGGCACCATCTCCACTGAAGTCAACAGCAGCGTGGCTCATGTTAGCCTGCAATTCTGGGGTTTTCCCAGCTCTTCCACATCACAAGGACTCCCAGCAGCTGCACTGGGAGACTGATCTGATGTCCCTTTGTAATTTGAAATGCATGGAATTGGCCACCCCATTCCTGACCCAGAAAAATGGTCTACGACCTTCTGGTCCCATGCCTGAACCTCTCCTCAAAAGCAGGCCATCCAGGCATCTGGTCTCTGGGATGCCCTTGCTGAACAAAACAGGTCAAATTGGGTGTGGGTCCCACGCAGGGAAGATGGCAGGCATCTCTTTCATCACAAAACCAGGCTGTGGTAGAGCCTGATGAGCATGCGCAGGGCGCTAACGGCCATCACTCCTTCCCACAGAAAAGTTCCTTATGGTGTACAATGGTCCTTCCTTGCTGTTGAGATTTGACACAACATTGAAAAAGCTGAGTTTCACTTCATGTATGGGTTCATGCAGTCTTGACCTTCTGATTGAGCTTACTCAGAGTATCCTGTGTCCCTACAATGACCTGTGGGGAGCATGTCTCTCCATGTTAACTGTAGTGCCTGAAAGGAAAGCCCTTGAGCTGATCTCATAACTGAATTTCACCATGACCGATAGCCGCACTCAACACTAACAAGGTAGAGGGATAGAAACACACTCTAAATATCCTTCTGCACATGCCTGAGACATCTGAATTGATCGATTTTACAAAGGCAGGGCAAAG
Organism: Melopsittacus undulatus; assembly: GCF_012275295.1. Lineage (NCBI taxonomy): Eukaryota > Metazoa > Chordata > Aves > Psittaciformes > Psittaculidae > Melopsittacus > Melopsittacus undulatus. The sequence continues at coordinate 11,244,293 of NC_047535.1, read as the reverse complement.
ATGAGTTGTTCTGATGTTCAGTGATAGAAAGAGGGAGCACAGTATTTCAGATGAAAGATGCAAGGGCATCATCACCAGCGAGGCCTTGGCGAGCAGCAGCTACTACGTGTTCAGGTGCTTCATGAGCAAGGAATGTTGATTCCCCCCAGGGCTCTGGAACACAGCATAAAAGCCTGCTCTACTCCAGGCTCTGCATCTTCCTCTCTTGCTTCCCTTTCCTCTAAGAACAAGGTAAGCCTCAGTCTGCTCTATCTCTTTCTGTGGGCCGAAGTTCTGTGCTGGTGCCTACTTAGGCTGATACTGGGCTGCCTCCGCTCGGCCCTGCAATGGGAATAGTCAACCCCTGAGACTTCTGTCCTTTTCATGGAGGTGACTGGGGGGAGCTGGGAAGAGGAGGGTTTTCCAAGCAGAAAGGATCAGTGGGGCTCAGATGCAGGGATGTCTGCTCACCAGAATTTGCATGTCCATCAGATGGTCTCTAACCAAATGGCCAATGCATGCAGAGCTGTCTTCAGTGCAGCACTGTTTGCTCTGGAGATGGGGTGTGATCAGGCAGTCCACAGGGGCTTTAACCCCAGTGAACTGGGTCCTGTTACAAAAGGGGCCAGTCTTCCAGTTCCATGCAGCCTGCTGGGGCACTGAGGGCTCTGGATGTTGCAAAGTCACTGCGTGTATTTAAACCAAGATCTACCCGCAGAGGACAAAGAAGACAAGGACACGCTAATATTGAGGTTTGTGCTCTCTGCCTGCTCTGTGTTTCAGCTTTGCCTCGCTCACCGAGAGATGTCTTGCTTCAGACCATGTCCCCCACGCCCCTGCGGCACCTGTGGCCCAACGCCACTTGCAAGCAGCTGCAGTGAGCCCTGTGTCGCCCGCTGTGCTGACTCAACCATTGCCATTGAGGCTTCCCCGGTGTTGGTGACCCTGCCGGGCCCCATCCTCACCTCTTTCCCGCAGAGCACAGCCGTGGGATCCTCTCTGTCAGCTGCGGTTGGGAGCGCCCTCAGCACTGGTGGGGTTCCCATCTCTTCTGGGGGCTCCCTTGGTCTGGGGGGGTCAGGCCTGTGTCTGCCTCCCCCTCGCTGCAGTTTCAACTGCTGAAGCTGGCAGATCATCCACATTGGAGCCAGAAGGAAGATGTGCACCCTGTATGAGCAGGAACATGGCCACGGTTTCCAGATGAGCTGGGTGTCCTCTTCCCACCTGCCAATATGGTGCTGTGCCTCCTGCTTTTCACTGCAGGGCAGGCCTTGCTCTACCTTCTCTGGCTCTGCTTAGCCCTGAGCCCCTGAGAGAAAGGGCTCCTTCTCTTTGGCTTTACTGAACCTCCTACTGGTGTGGGGGGAGTTGCAGAATCAGGGACTGCTCTTGGTGGCCTGGGAATACCACCAGGTGGAGCAGAATGGGAAAAGTGAACCGCTTTGTGTCCAACTTGTCCTTTGGAAACTGGTGGTTCTCTGTGCCTCCCTGAACCCTGCAGACATCTTTCTTGGTCTCTGTTCTGTGCCCCTGCATTTGCTCCTTCTGATTAAAGACTGTGTGCAGCATATCTGAAGACTCGTGGTGCTTTGTTCTCCTCCCCCTCCACTTAACTACCTGCTGTGCAAGGAGAGAGCTGCTGTCTCTCATGACATGTCCCAAGCATGGACTACTGCAATATATTGCTGGAGCTCCCTGAACTGAACGAGTAGCAATTGGCAAGGATCAAGTTGGCAAAGAGAAACAGAAAAGCCCCAGAGAAACTGAGAGAGCAAGAAGCAGTGGGCAGAGTTGGAACTCTGGCTGCTGCCAGAGGCATTGGTGGTCAGAGATGGGAGAAGGTTGCTCAGGGAGTTGAAGATTCTCCATCTTTGGAGGTGTCCAACATAGAATCAGGCAAGGTCAGGAAAAATGTCCCCTGCTTGGCCTGGACTTTGACTTTCTGATTTACACCTCAGGTGTTGCATGATTTGATGAGAAACTCATGCATGCCCTCACGCAGGAGCAGCCAACATGTGCAAGGAAGCACAGAGGGTGCAAGGAAGCACAGTGGGTGCAAGGGCCAATGATCCAGATCAAAGTGCATGACACAACTGACTCAACAGCAAAAGCAAGGCTGTCAAGGTGTAAGCATGCTGAGAAAGGTCTGAGGGAGACAAAACCTTCCACAAGGTCCCACTGAGATTTGAACTCAGATCGCTGGATTCAGAGTCCAGAGTGCTCACCATTACACCATGGGACCTGTAGACACATGCTTTATAGGTCTTTGTCCTGCAGCCACCCTCCCTGAGACATAGGCTCCTGGCTCAGCTTGAAGTCTTTCCATGTCCCTGGCCATCAGTCATCAAGAGCAGCTTTCCTTCAGGGACGCTGGGCACATTTCACTCACAGAAAAGGTAGTGGCACAGCATTTTCTACAAGTCTCGCAGACCCTCTCTCACGAGGCACAGGCTGGTATCCCCCGAGAATCTTCCTTTTGCCTGATGAAACCTCCTGAAGACTTTTCCTGCTTAACATCTTCAACACTCGTACCTCAAAGGGTACATTCGCAGCCCAGTGATGGGTGGTTCTGTGATTGTGCTTGTGGGCTCTGGTGATGTTTTCTCCGTTCAACCATGCATGTTGGGCAGCCTCTCAATCTGCCACTCGAAGTTACGGTGTGTCCAGTTTCTCGCCCTGTAGCTCATACTAAGCAGCCTTTGCCCAGGTATCCTTACTCTCAGTTGCACTCCTAGCCAAGATCCTGACCTTGACAAATGGGGCAATCATGACAGAGGGCCCTGGACATGGTTCAACTGCAAAACCAGCTAGCAGGATGACCCAAAGCAATTTCTTATGTGTTGCACAAGCTGGGCTGCCTTCCTCTGCTGGGACAGTCTAGGCTGACTTCAAACCCTGTCCTTTCTTTCAGGGACACTCTGTCACCTTGTGCCACAGATTGGCCTCTCCCTCATGGAGAACACCGTTTGCTCTCCTGAGATGGCTCCAGACTCAGGTGCATTTTGCTGTGAGCCTGAGGGGTCTTTTCCTCATGATATCTGACCACCACATTGCCCACCAAAGAAGAGTGCATGCATACAGTGAGAAGAAGCTCCCTGCTTGAGGAAGGGGAATGCACTGTGACCCCTGAAATGCCTTCCAACCAGCAGGATTGATAGAGGGTAAAGTTGAAGCAGGGGCAGCCCCAGAGCTTGAGCAGGCAGCTCAGTGCCTGAGCCCTAGGGAAACTTGAGTGAGATACCCAACATGAAGGAGAATCCACATATTCTCTGGGCACCTGCTCCAATGCTTCACGACACCCTGAGGATCAATCAGTGGTCCAAAGCAGCCCCTGCACCCTGAATTTCCCAAGCTGGGCCATGCTCAGTCCTGGCTGGTGCCTGCTTGGCTTGGTGGTGCCCAGAGCACTAGCCACAAGGCAAGGCAGCAGAGGGGAGTGGATCCAGTGCCCCATGGGACCTGAACGTCTGTCGTGGTTTAAAACCAAGCCACACAGAGCTCATTCACTCACTGCCCTCCTTGCTCCCCCAACTCTCGGAGAGCTGGGAAGGAGAATCTAAAGAATGTAGCTGCCATGGGTTGAGATAAGAACAGTTTAATAACTAAGGTATAACACAAACCACTACTGCTACGACTACTTCTACTAGTAATGATAAAGGAAATAACAAGTGAAGAGAATACAACACCTCACCAGCCGCTGACACATAAATCACCCCACCCTGCCCGACCGAGCACCGACGTATACCTCCTCCATCCCCCCAGAGTCCTAGGCCTTCCAGGTAACTCCCGGTTACATCCTGGGCATGACATGCTATGGTATGGAATACCTCTATGGCTAGCCTGTGTCAGGTGTCCTGTCTATCCTTCCTCCCGGCCTCCCCTCGTCCCTGGCAGAGCATGAGGCTCAGAAAAGGCCTTGGACAAACCAAACATTTGAGCAGTAACTCAAAACATATGTGCTATCAGCAACTGTTCCTAGTCCAAAATTCAAAACACTGCACTGCACCAGCTACCAGGAAGGAGAAAAATGACTGCTACTGCTGAACCCAGGGCAACATCCTAGGAAGAAGGATTCCTCTGGAACAGGAGAAGCAAGGCACCCTGGAGCCAGGCTGAGGAAAAGCTTGTCTGCATTGGCCAGGATTCAAATGTGGACGAAATACTTGCAAGGCAGCTATGCTCTCGACTATACCAGCAGTGCTCATGGGGGCACTACTGCCTCCTGCTCCTCCACTTGCCAATCTGCCTGCCTTACTCTGCCAGGTCACAAAGTGACCTGTCTACTGGCTCTCCACATAAGCGCCTGGCCGCTCCCTTCCAGTCCTTCTTCCAGCCCCCTGCATGCAAAGGACTTCAAGCTGCTGGGATGTCTGTGTTTGTTCCCTGGGAGTGACATCTTGGATGCGGACACTCTCGCTGCTGGGTGCTAGTAACGGTGCCTCCTGCAGACTGCGTTCATTCCTGTACCAGCTCTGCACGTACTATGCACGTGGATGTGCCTTTGTGGCTACGCACCTTTGGTGGTGCAGTCACAGACAAGCCCCCAACCAGCTGTTCACTCCTTTCTAGGCTCTGGGTAGAGATGCAGAGAGCTGAAAAGAGGATGGGTCAGGACAAATATGACTTTGAAAAACACAGCTTAGCAAAAACACTTGTGGGCCAACCAGGCTTACCTTGGTGGAGGAGTTGGGACATTCAGGGTGGTGTGGAAATTGTTGCTGGTTAAAACAGATTCATGTAGTGAGAAACAGAAACACCAACATAAAACGCCATCTTTCCTCACATCTGTCCAAAGGTCTGTTTTACACATTCACACCACACTCCTTTCCCTGACTTGTACTCCCACCTTGCGCACCCCTGGCCTTACTGCTGCCTGACAGAGCAGGGCTGCGCCTGACACCGTGCAGCTTGCCATGGAGCCAGAGAAACCCCTTTTCTCTGTGCCTGGAACCATTCCTGTCCTGCCAACTCTGCTGGCCAGAGCATGCAGCAACCAGGCAGAGGAGGGAAAAGCAAAAGCGGGATAGAGAGGGCTGGCATAGGGGTGCAGATGTGAGCACAGTAAGGTGTCCTTTCCACTGCCTTTTCTGCATTTATTCGTGCTGACTATCTCTCTGAGATTCTTTCTCCCTTGCAATGTTTTCCCCAGCCTCAGTGGCATGGCTACAGGGAATCGACCATGTGCCAGCAATGTGCGTTTCTCTCCTCTTTCTGAAGGCTCTTCCTGCATGTGCTTCTCAGAGTTTACTTTTTCCTTAAGATGCTAAACCACACAGGCAGGCTACCTGAAGCCCAGCATCTGCCGCTGCTCTAGGATGGGCAGCTGGGCATGCAACTGAAAGAAGACCTCTGGGAAGTGTCTGGCTCTTTTCTGTCCCACCCACCAGGATTGGTGGAGACAGGGGATGGTCTCCTGATATCACAGCCATTGCCGTGTCCCTTTTTGCCATCTTTCCCAGAACAGGAGGGCAGAGATCACACTCACCTCTCATCATCTCATCCTTCAGTTAAATTTGGAAAGCCCCCTTGGAAAGGTTGTTCTTTTTTGAGCCTGGTGGGGACTGGTCAGGCACAATACCTCCACGCCCCCAGACTCTTCAGTTGTACTCAAGACCCAGCAACAGTTGAGCTCTTTTCATGGCCCATACTCAGCCCAGGTCCATAGTCTTCACCTCAAGTGCCTACCTTGTCAATGGGAGTAGAGTTTACCATTCAATCAGGACAAGACCAAGAGGGAAAGGGCTTTAACTGTCTGCCTGGGCACCAGGCACACTGTGGAGCTGCAAACCACTGCAGAAACCTGGTCATTTGGTAGCAACCCAAAAAACAGCTGTTCACCGTAGCTGGCAGGATTCGAACCTGCGCGGGGAAACCCCAATGGATTTCTAGTCCATCGCCTTCACCACTCGGCCACAACTACCTGATGCAACCCTCTCTGCCGCACAGATCACAGTGCCTGTGTGTCATGGTTTGAGCAGTAGCAGTCATTTTTTCTCCTTCTTGTGGCTGGTGCAGTGCTGTGTTTTGACTTCTGGGCTGGGAGCAGTTGTTTGGTGGCTGGCATGTTTTGAGGGTGTTTTTGTTCAAGGCCTTTTCTGAGCACATGCTCTGCCGGGGAGGAGGGGAGGCCGGGAGGAAGGAGAGACAGGACACCTGACCCAGGCTAGCCAATGAGGTATTCCATACCATAGCACGTGATGCCCAGGAGGCAACTGGGAGAGAGAGCTGGAGGGGTGGACCTCTGGAGGAAAATGGAGGAGGGAGGACGCGGTGCTCGGCCGGGCAGGGTGGAGTGAGTTATGGGTCAGTGGCTGGTGGGGTGTTGTATTCTTTTCGCTTGTTATCGGCTGTATCATTATTATTGTGTTATGCCTTAGCTATTAAACCGTTCTTATCTCAACCCGTGGGGGCTACATTCCTTGGATTCTCCTTCCTAACTCTCTGGGAGTTGGGGGACTTAGTTTAAACCACGACACTGTGCAATGACACTGGGTCTCAGGGAGCTTCAGGGCATTGCTTCACTTTGAGATTTCTAGCCAGGACTTTCACTGCACATGTAATGAATCAAAGACCTCTCTGTGTTATCTCCAGGCACCCTGGAGATGCTGACTCACCCTGTTCAAGAGACGGCACTGCAGGGACATCCTGAACCTGGGTACAGCACAGTTCCTGGCAGCTAAGAGCTGAGACAACTTCATGTCTCTTGCAGCTTATGGCTTATGGACCAAGGAAAAAGAAGAGCCTCTCAGAATGGGACTCTCAGTCTGAAGGCGACAAAGCTACTCAAGCCTTTTCTAGTTCAACAGTTGCTTAAAGCAAAACAAGCTACAGTCCTTCCTCTGCTGACATTCAGAAAACAGTCTGCATGGTGAGGTTGTCTGTGGCATTTGTGTTAGCACAGTGTTTACAGGCTTCCCTGCATCTCAACCTACAAAAGGACCTCGAGTCCATCTCTCAGAGCACCTGAGAGTAATTGTGATGACAAAGGCAGAAATGCCTTTGAGGAAGCAGAACTTTTGGAGGATTGAGGCTATGAGCTCTGGCAAGGCTGGCTTGCCTGCATCCAGGGCACTGTGTTCTCTGAGGTCCACAGCAGCGTGACTCATGTTAGCCTGCAATTCAGGGGTTTTCCCAACTCTTCCACATCACAAGGACTCCCAGCTATTCTGGGAGACTGATCCGATGTCCCTTTGTAATTTGAAATGCATGGAAATGGTCACCCCAGCTCTGACAGAGAACAATGAGCTTCTGGCTCCCTTCCCTGCAGCTCTCCTCAAAAGCAGGCCATCCAGGCATCTGATCTCTGGGACACCCTTGCTGAGAAAAACACGTCAATTTGGGTGTGGGTCTCACTCAGGGAAGGTGGCGGGCATCTTTGTCGTCACAAAACCAGACCGTGGTGGAGCTTGATGAACTTAAACAAGGTACTCATGGCTATCACTCCTTCCAGCAGGGAATTTCCTCATAGTGCACAATGGTCCTTTCTTGCTGTTGAGGGTACGGAGGTGAGAGTGTCCGTCCTGCAGTTCCCCAGGTCTTCCTTTCTTCCCTTTATATATCTGGGGGGTTATATTTCCCCTTTTCCGGCCACTGGGTATTTTACAACTTCACTATTTTGATGAATAGTGGTTTAGCAACTTCCTCTGACAGTTCCTGCAGATCTCTTGGGTGCATCTCCTCAGTTCCCAAAGGACTTGTGCACTTTCAAGTTCCTGACGTGGTCTTGAACTTCCATCTTCTTCATGCTGGTCACAGACAGGCCTCCCGCTTGGCTCACCTGAAGTGTGGGGCTACAACTTCTTTCACCTTCCTTTGCTGTTCTATGTACCTGAAGAATGCCTTCTAGTTATTTTTCATGGCCCCAGACAAGTTCAGCTCCAACTATGCTTTAGTTTTCCTGATGCCCTCCATACACGCCCATGACATTCCCTGTAAAATGCCCTGGATGTTTATCCCTGCCTTCACTGCCTGTGCATATTTGGTATGTTTTAATTTTAGTTTAGTTTAGGTTAGGTTAGGTTAAGTTAGGTTAGGTTAGGTTATGTTATGTTAGCTTAATTTAGTATTGTTTCGTTTAGTTCTGTTTGGTTTCGTTCAGTATGGTTCAGTTTGGTTCAGTTTGTCTACCAGGCCTTGCCTTCCCCAAGCTTGACTCCTGCTTATCCTGTCCGACTTCTTGCATGTTGTTATTTCTAGAGGCTTCAGAAAAATGTCTTTCAATATGTCCCAGCTCTCGGCATCCTTTGTCTCTGAGGACAAGTGCCAATGGATCGCACACGGTAGCGCCTTAAGCAGCCAATAGCTTGCCTTTCTACAGTGTAGGGTCCTGACTCTACTTTTTACCTACCCTATACCTCTCAAGGCTGAGAATTCTACCAAGACATGATTGCTGCTGACCAGGCAACCTCCTGTCTTGACCTCTCTGCTAAGTTCTTCTGCACTAGTAAGGAGCAGGGCTAGCAGTGTCTCTCCTCTGATCAAATTCTCCATCACCTCTACAAGGAAGTAGTCCACAACAGACTCCAGTAGTATCCTGGACTGCTTTTGGATTGCTGTGTCACTTTGCCAACAGATGTCTTGGTGGTTGAAGTACCTTGTCGGGGTCAGGACCTAAGAGGAGACAATGCCTCCTTAGGCTTTGCCACAGGCAGTTTTTACTGCCCACCAGCTCAGATAACAAAGGGAGATTGAAAATGATAGGTAGCAGGCCAGTGTGTCAGGCAGCTCTCTTTCAAGAGAATTATCTATGGCATCTCTATAGTTACCTCCCTTGATGACTATACCATGCCCTAAGACTTCTTCTAACCAGGGGCATGGGCTCATCTTTGAGAAGTGGAGAACCCTTTGGAAACAAGGAAATCAGCACTTTGGAGGGTGATCAAAGAGATGCCGCATCCTTCCCGAAAGGAACCCACACACTCATTGACCTGTTTTGGTCTTTGATGAAGCTGGCACCTGAAGCTATGAGCTCTACTGTCCCTGACACATGTGAGACTGAGGCACCATCTCCACTGAAGTCAACAGCAGCGTGGCTCATGTTAGCCTGCAATTCTGGGGTTTTCCCAGCTCTTCCACATCACAAGGACTCCCAGCAGCTGCACTGGGAGACTGATCTGATGTCCCTTTGTAATTTGAAATGCATGGAATTGGCCACCCCATTCCTGACCCAGAAAAATGGTCTACGACCTTCTGGTCCCATGCCTGCACCTCTCCTCAAAAGCAGGCCATCCAGGCATCTGGTCTCTGGGATGCCCTTGCTGAACAAAACAGGTCAAATTGGGTGTGGGTCCCACGCAGGGAAGATGGCAGGCATCTCTTTCATCACAAAACCAGGCTGTGGTAGAGCCTGATGAGCATGCGCAGGGCGCTAACGGCCATCACTCCTTCCCACAGAAAAGTTCCTTATGGTGTACAATGGTCCTTCCTTGCTGTTGAGATTTGACACAACATTGAAAAAGCTGAGTTTCACTTCATGTATGGGTTCATGCAGTCTTGACCTTCTGATTGAGCTTACTCAGAGTATCCTGTGTCCCTACAATGACCTGTGGGGAGCATGTCTCTCCATGTTAACTGTAGTGCCTGAAAGGAAAGCCCTTGAGCTGATCTCATAACTGAATTTCACCATGACCGATAGCCGCACTCAACACTAACAAGGTAGAGGGATAGAAACACACTCTAAATATCCTTCTGCACATGCCTGAGACATCTGAGTTGATCGATTTTACAAAGGCAGGGCAAAGATGAGTTGTTCTGATGTTCAGTGATAGAAAGAGGGAGCACAGTATTTCAGATGAAAGATGCAAGGGCATCATCACCAGCGAGGCCTTGGCGAGCAGCAGCTACTACGTGTTCAGGTGCTTCATGAGCAAGGAATGTTGATTCCCCCCAGGGCTCTGGAACACAGCATAAAAGCCTGCTCTACTCCAGGCTCTGCATCTTCCTCTCTTGCTTCCCTTTCCTCTAAGAACAAGGTAAGCCTCAGTCTGCTCTATCTCTTTCTGTGGGCCGAAGTTCTGTGCTGGTGCCTACTTAGGCTGATACTGGGCTGCCTCCGCTCGGCCCTGCAATGGGAATAGTCAACCCCTGAGACTTCTGTCCTTTTCATGGAGGTGACTGGGGGGAGCTGGGAAGAGGAGGGTTTTCCAAGCAGAAAGGATCAGTGGGGCTCAGATGCAGGGATGTCTGCTCACCAGAATTTGCATGTCCATCAGATGGTCTCTAACCAAATGGCCAATGCATGCAGAGCTGTCTTCAGTGCAGCACTGTTTGCTCTGGAGATGGGGTGTGATCAGGCAGTCCACAGGGGCTTTAACCCCAGTGAACTGGGTCCTGTTACAAAAGGGGCCAGTCTTCCAGTTCCATGCAGCCTGCTGGGGCACTGAGGGCTCTGGATGTTGCAAAGTCACTGAGTGTATTTAAACCAAGATCTACCCGCAGAGGACAAAGAAGACAAGGACACGCTAATATTGAGGTTTGTGCTCTCTGCCTGCTCTGTGTTTCAGCTTTGCCTCGCTCACCGAGAGATGTCTTGCTTCAGACCATGTCCCCCACGCCCCTGCGGCACCTGTGGCCCAACGCCACTTGCAAGCAGCTGCAGTGAGCCCTGTGTCGCCCGCTGTGCTGACTCGACCATTGCCATTGAGGCTTCCCCGGTGTTGGTGACCCTGCCGGGCCCCATCCTCACCTCTTTCCCGCAGAGCACAGCCGTGGGATCCTCTCTGTCAGCTGCGGTTGGGAGCGCCCTCAGCACTGGTGGGGTTCCCATCTCTTCTGGGGGCTCCCTTGGTCTGGGGGGGTCAGGCCTGTGTCTGCCTCCCCCTCGCTGCAGTTTCAACTGCTGAAGCTGGCAGATCATCCACATTGGAGCCAGAAGGAAGATGTGCACCCTGTATGAGCAGGAACATGGCCACGGTTTCCAGATGAGCTGGGTGTCCTCTTCCCACCTGCCAATATGGTGCTGTGCCTCCTGCTTTTCACTGCAGGGCAGGCCTTGCTCTACCTTCTCTGGCTCTGCTTAGCCCTGAGCCCCTGAGAGAAAGGGCTCCTTCTCTTTGGCTTTACTGAACCTCCTACTGGTGTGGGGGGAGTTGCGGAATCAGGGACTGCTCTTGGTGGCCTGGGAATACCACCAGGTGGAGCAGAATGGGAAAAGTGAACCGCTTTGTGTCCAACTTGTCCTTTGGAAACTGGTGGTTCTCTGTGCCTCCCTGAACCCTGCAGACATCTTTCTTGGTCTCTGTTCTGTGCCCCTGCATTTGCTCCTTCTGATTAAAGACTGTGTGCAGCATATCTGAAGACTCGTGGTGCTTTGTTCTCCTCCCCCTCCACTTAACTACCTGCTGTGCAAGGAGAGAGCTGCTGTCTCTCATGACATGTCCCAAGCATGGACTACTGCAATATATTGCTGGAGCTCCCTGAACTGAACGAGTAGCAATTGGCAAGGATCAAGTTGGCAAAGAGAAACAGAAAAGCCCCAGAGAAACTGAGAGAGCAAGAAGCAGTGGGCAGAGTTGGAACTCTGGCTGCTGCCAGAGGCATTGGTGGTCAGAGATGGGAGAAGGTTGCTCAGGGAGTTGAAGATTCTCCATCTTTGGAGGTGTCCAACATAGAATCAGGCAAGGTCAGGAAAAATGTCCCCTGCTTGGCCTGGACTTTGACTTTCTGATTTACACCTCAGGTGTTGCATGATTTGATGAGAAACTCATGCATGCCCTCACGCAGGAGCAGCCAACATGTGCAAGGAAGCACAGAGGGTGCAAGGAAGCACAGTGGGTGCAAGGGCCAATGATCCAGATCAAAGTGCATGACACAACTGACTCAACAGCAAAAGCAAGGCTGTCAAGGTGTAAGCATGCTGAGAAAGGTCTGAGGGAGACAAAACCTTCCACAAGGTCCCACTGAGATTTGAACTCAGATCGCTGGATTCAGAGTCCAGAGTGCTCACCATTACACCATGGGACCTGTAGACACATGCTTTATAGGTCTTTGTCCTGCAGCCACCCTCCCTGAGACATAGGCTCCTGGCTCAGCTTGAAGTCTTTCCATGTCCCTGGCCATCAGTCATCAAGAGCAGCTTTCCTTCAGGGACGCTGGGCACATTTCACTCACAGAAAAGGTAGTGGCACAGCATTTTCTACAAGTCTCACAGACCCTCTCTCACGAGGCACAGGCTGGTATCCCCCGAGAATCTTCCTTTTGCCTGATGAAACATCCTGAAGACTTTTCCTGCTTAACATCTTCAACACTCGTACCTCAAAGGGTACATTCGCAGCCCAGTGATGGGTGGTTCTGTGATTGTGCTTGTGGGCTCTGGTGATGTTTTCTCCGTTCAACCATGCATGTTGAGCAGCCTCTCAATCTGCCACTCGAAGTTACGGTGTGTCCAGTTTCTCGCCCTGTAGCTCATACTAAGCAGCCTTTGCCCAGGTATCCTTACTCTCAGTTGCACTCCTAGCCAAGATCCTGACCTTGACAAATGGGGCAATCATGACAGAGGGCCCTGGACATGGTTCAACTGCAAAACCAGCTAGCAGGATGACCCAAAGCAATTTCTTATGTGTTGCACAAGCTGGGCTGCCTTCCTCTGCTGGGACAGTCTAGGCTGACTTCAAACCCTGTCCTTTCTTTCAGGGACACTCTGTCACCTTGTGCCACAGATTGGCCTCTCCCTCATGGAGAACACCGTTTGCTCTCCTGAGATGGCTCCAGACTCAGGTGCATTTTGCTGTGAGCCTGAGGGTTTTTTTCCTCATGATATCTGACCACCACATTGCCCACCAAAGAAGAGTGCATGCATACAGTGAGAAGAAGCTCCCTGCTTGAGGAAGGGGAATGCACTGTGACCCCTGAAATGCCTTCCAACCAGCAGGATTGATAGAGGGTAAAGTTGAAGCAGGGGCAGCCCCAGAGCTTGAGCAGGCAGCTCAGTGCCTGAGCCCTAGGGAAACTTGAGTGAGATACCCAACATGAAGGAGAATCCACATATTCTCTGGGCACCTGCTCCAATGCTTCACGACACCCTGAGGATCAATCAGTGGTCCAAAGCAGCCCCTGCACCCTGAATTTCCCAAGCTGGGCCATGCTCAAAACCTGGCTGGTGCCTGCTTGGCTTGGTGGTGCCCAGAGCACTAGCCACAAGGCAAGGCAGCAGAGGGGAGTGGATCCAGTGCCCCATGGGACCTGAACGTCTGTCGTGGTTTAAAACCAAGCCACACAGAGCTCATTCACTCACTGCCCCCCTTGCTCCCCCAACTCTCGGAGAGCTGGGAAGGAGAATCTAAAGAATGTAGCTGCCATGGGTTGAGATAAGAACAGTTTAATAACTAAGGTATAACACAAACCACTACTGCTACGACTACTTCTACTAGTAATGATAAAGGAAATAACAAGTGAAGAGAATACAACACCTCACCAGCCGCTGACACATACATCACCCCACCCTGCCCGACCGAGCACCGACGTATACCTCCTCCATCCCCCCAGAGTCCTAGGCCTTCCAGGTAACTCCCGGTTACATCCTGGGCATGACATGCTATGGTATGGAATACCTCTATGGCTAGCCTGTGTCAGGTGTCCTGTCTATCCTTCCTCCCGGCCTCCCCTCGTCCCTGGCAGAGCATGAGGCTCAGAAAAGGCCTTGGACAAACCAAACATTTGAGCAGTAACTCAAAACATATGTGCTATCAGCAACTGTTCCTAGTCCAAAATTCAAAACACTGCACTGCACCAGCTACCAGGAAGGAGAAAAATGACTGCTACTGCTGAACCCAGGGCAACATCCTAGGAAGAAGGATTCCTCTGGAACAGGAGAAGCAAGGCACCCTGGAGCCAGGCTGAGGAAAAGCTTGTCTGCATTGGCCAGGATTCAAATGTGGACGAAATACTTGCAAGGCAGCTATGCTCTCGACTATACCAGCAGTGCTCATGGGGGCACTACTGCCTCCTGCTCCTCCACTTGCCAATCTGCCTGCCTTACTCTGCCAGGTCACAAAGTGACCTGTCTACTGGCTCTCCACATAAGCGCCTGGCCGCTCCCTTCCAGTCCTTCTTCCAGCCCCCTGCATGCAAAGGACTTCAAGCTGCTGGGATGTCTGTGTTTGTTCCCTGGGAGTGACATCTTGGATGCGGGACACTCTCGCTGCTGGGTGCTAGTAACGGTGCCTCCTGCAGACTGCGTTCATTCCTGTACCAGCTCTGCACGTACTATGCACGTGGATGTGCCTTTGTGGCTACGCACCTTTGGTGGTGCAGTCACAGACAAGCCCCCAACCAGCTGTTCACTCCTTTCTAGGCTCTGGGTAGAGATGCAGAGAGCTGAAAAGAGGATGGGTCAGGACAAATATGACTTTGAAAAACACAGCTTAGCAAAAACACTTGTGGGCCAACCAGGCTTACCTTGGTGGAGGAGTTGGGACATTCAGGGTGGTGTGGAAATTGTTGCTGGTTAAAACAGATTCATGTAGTGAGAAACAGAAACACCAACATAAAACGCCATCTTTCCTCACATCTGTCCAAAGGTCTGTTTTACACATTCACACCACACTCCTTTCCCTGACTTGTACTCCCACCTTGCGCACCCCTGGCCTTACTGCTGCCTGACAGAGCAGGGCTGCGCCTGACACCGTGCAGCTTGCCATGGAGCCAGAGAAACCCCTTTTCTCTGTGCCTGGAACCATTCCTGTCCTGCCAACTCTGCTGGCCAGAGCATGCAGCAACCAGGCAGAGGAGGGAAAAGCAAAAGCGGGATAGAGAGGGCTGGCATAGGGGTGCAGATGTGAGCACAGTAAGGTGTCCTTTCCACTGCCTTTTCTGCATTTATTCGTGCTGACTATCTCTCTGAGATTCTTTCTCCCTTGCAATGTTTTCCCCAGCCTCAGTGGCATGGCTACAGGGAATCGACCATGTGCCAGCAATGTGCGTTTCTCTCCTCTTTCTGAAGGCTCTTCCTGCATGTGCTTCTCAGAGTTTCCTTTTTCCTTAAGATGCTAAACCACGCAGGCAGGCTACCTGAAGCCCAGCATCTGCCGCTGCTCTAGGATGGGCAGCTGGGCATGCAACTGAAAGAAGACCTCTGGGAAGTGTCTGGCTCTTTTCTGTCCCACCCACCAGGATTGGTGGAGACAGGGGATGGTCTCCTGATATCACAGCCATTGCCGTGTCCCTTTTTGCCATCTTTCCCAGAACAGGAGGGCAGAGATCACACTCACCTCTCATCATCTCATCCTTCAGTTAAATTTGGAAAGCCCCCTTGGAAAGGTTGTTCTTTTTGAGCCTGGTGGGGACTGGTCAGGCACAATACCTCCACGCCCCCAGACTCTTCAGTTGTACTCAAGACCCAGCAACAGTTGAGCTCTTTTCATGGCCCATACTCAGCCCAGGTCCATAGTCTTCACCTCAAGTGCCTACCTTGTCAATGGGAGTAGAGTTTACCATTCAATCAGGACAAGACCAAGAGGGAAAGGGCTTTAACTGTCTGCCTGGGCACCAGGCACACTGTGGAGCTGCAAACCACTGCAGAAACCTGGTCATTTGGTAGCAACCCAAAAAACAGCTGTTCACCGTAGCTGGCAGGATTCGAACCTGCGCGGGGAAACCCCAATGGATTTCTAGTCCATCGCCTTCACCACTCGGCCACAACTACCTGATGCAACCCTCTCTGCCGCACAGATCACAGTGCCTGTGTGTCATGGTTTGAGCAGTAGCAGTCATTTTTTCTCCTTCTTGTGGCTGGTGCAGTGCTGTGTTTTGACTTCTGGGCTGGGAGCAGTTGTTTGGTGGCTGGCATGTTTTGAGGGTGTTTTTTGTTCAAGGCCTTTTCTGAGCACATGCTCTGCCGGGGAGGAGGGGAGGCCGGGAGGAAGGAGAGACAGGACACCTGACCCAGGCTAGCCAATGAGGTATTCCATACCATAGCACGTGATGCCCAGGAGGCAACTGGGAGAGAGAGCTGGAGGGGTGGACCTCTGGAGGAAAATGGAGGAGGGAGGACGCGGTGCTCGGCCGGGCAGGGTGGAGTGAGTTATGGGTCAGTGGCTGGTGGGGTGTTGTATTCTTTTCGCTTGTTATCGGCTGTATCATTATTATTGTGTTATGCCTTAGCTATTAAACCGTTCTTATCTCAACCCGTGGGGGCTACATTCCTTGGATTCTCCTTCCTAACTCTCTGGGAGTTGGGGGACTTAGTTTAAACCACGACACTGTGCAATGACACTGGGTCTCAGGGAGCTTCAGGGCATTGCTTCACTTTGAGATTTCTAGCCAGGACTTTCACTGCACATGTAATGAATCAAAGACCTCTCTGTGTTATCTCCAGGCACCCTGGAGACGCTGACTCACCCTGTTCAGGAAACGGCACTGCAGGGACATCCTCAACCTGGGTACAGCACAGTTCCTGGCAGCTAAGAGCTGAGACAACTTCATGTCTCTTGCAGCTTATGGCTTATGGACCAAGGAAAAAGAAGAGCCTCTCAGAATGGGACTCTCAGTCTGAAGGCGACAAAGCTACTCAAGCCTTTTCTAGTTCAACAGTTGCTTAAAGCAAAACAAGCTACAGTCCTTCCTCTGCTGACATTCAGAAAACAGTCTGCATGGTGAGGTTGTCTGTGGCATTTGTGTTAGCACAGTGTTTACAGGCTTCCCTGCATCTCAACCTACTAAAGGTCCTCGAGTCCATCTCTCAGAGCACCTGAGAGTAATTGTGATGACAAAGGCAGAAATGCCTTTGAGGAAGCAGAACTTTTGGAGGATTGAGGCTATGAGCTCTGGCAAGGCTGGCTTGCCTGCATCCAGGGCACTGTGTTCTCTGAGGTCCACAGCAGCGTGACTCATGTTAGCCTGCAATTCAGGGGTTTTCCCAACTCTTCCACATCACAAGGACTCCCAGCTATTCTGGGAGACTGATCCGATGTCCCTTTGTAATTTGAAATGCATGGAAATGGCCACCCCAGCTCTGACAGAGAACAATGAGCTTCTGGTTCCCTTCCCTGCAGCTCTCCTCAAAAGCAGGCCATCCAGGCATCTGATCTCTGGGACACCCTTGCTGAGAAAAACACGTCAATTTGGGTGTGGGTCTCACTCAGGGAAGATGGCGGGCATCTCTGTCGTCACAAAACCAGGCTGTGGTGGAGCCTGATGAATTTAAACAAGGTACTCATGGCTATCACTCCTTCCAGCAGGGAATTTCCTCATAGTGCACAATGGTCCTTTCTTGCTGTTGAGGGTACAGAGGTGAGAGTGTCCGTCCCGCAGTTCCCCAGGTCTTCCTTTCTTCCCTTTATATATCTGGGGGATTATATTTCCCGTTTTCCGGCCACTGGGCATTTTACAACTTCACTATTTTGATGAATAGTGGTTTAGCAACTTCCTCTGACAGTTCCTGCAGATCTCTTGGGTGCATCTCCTCAGTTCCCAAAGGACTTGTGCACTTTCAAGTTCCTGACGTGGTCTTGAACTTCCACCTTCTTCATGCTGGTCACAGACAGGCCTCCCGCTTGGCTCACCTGAAGTGTGGGGCTACAACTTCTTTCACCTTCCTTTGCTGTTCTATGTACCTGAAGAATGCCTTCTAGTTATTTTTCGTGGCCCCAGACAAGTTCAGCACCAACTATGCTTTAGTTTTCCTGATGCCCTCCATACACGTCCATGACATTCCCTGTAAAATGCCCTGGATGTTTATCCCTGCCTTCACTGCCTGTGCATATTTGGTATGTTTTAATTTTAGTTTAGGTTAGGTTAGGTTAAGTTAGGTTAGGTTAGGTTAGGTTATGTTAGCTTAATTTAGTATTGTTTCGTTTAGTTCTGTTTGGTTTCGTTCAGTATGGTTCAGTTTGGTTCAGTTTGTCTACCAGGCCTTGCCTTCCCCAAGCTTGACTCCTGCTTATCCTGTCCGACTTCTTGCATGTTGTTATTTCTAGAGGCTTCAGAAAAATGTCTTTCAATATGTCCCAGCTCTCGGCATCCTTTGTCTCTGAGGACAAGTGCCAATGGATCGCACACGGTAGCGCCTTAAGCAGCCAATAGCTTGCCTTTCTACAGTGTAGGGTCCTGACTCTACTTTTTACCTACCCTATACCTCTCAAGGCTGAGAATTCTACCAAGACATGATTGCTGCTGACCAGGCAACCTCCTGTCTTGACCTCTCTGCTAAGTTCTTCTGCACTAGTAAGGAGCAGGGCTAGCAGTGTCTCTCCTCTGATCAAATTCTCCATCACCTCTACAAGGAAGTAGTCCACAACAGACTCCAGTAGTATCCTGGACTGCTTTTGGATTGCTGTGTCACTTTGCCAACAGATGTCTTGGTGGTTGAAGTACCTTGTCGGGGTCAGGACCTAAGAGGAGACAATGCCTCCTTAGGCTTTGCCACAGGCAGTTTTTACTGCCCACCAGCTCAGATAACAAAGGGAGATTGAAAATGATAGGTAGCAGGCCAGTGTGTCAGGCAGCTCTCTTTCAAGAGAATTATCTATGGCATCCCTATAGTTACCTCCCTTGATGACTATACCATGCCCTAAGACTTCTTCTAACCAGGGGCATGGGCTCATCTTTGAGAAGTGGAGAACCCTTTGGAAACAAGGAAATCAGCACTTTGGAGGGTGATCAAAGAGATGCCGCATCCTTCCCGAAAGGAACCCACACACTCATTGACCTGTTTTGGTCTTTGATGAAGCTGGCACCTGAAGCTATGAGCTCTACTGTCCCTGACACATGTGAGACTGAGGCACCATCTCCACTGAAGTCAACAGCAGCGTGGCTCATGTTAGCCTGCAATTCCGGGGTTTTCCCAGCTCTTCCACATCACAAGGCCTCCCAGCAGCTGCACTGGGAGACTGATCCGATGTCCCTTTGTAATTTGAAATGCATGGAATTGGCCACCCCATTCCTGACCCAGAAAAATGGTCTACGACCTTCTGGTCCCATGCCTGAACCTCTCCTCAAAAGCAGGCCATCCAGGCATCTGGTCTCTGGGATGCCCTTGCTGAACAAAACAGGTCAAATTGGGTGTGGGTCCCACGCAGGGAAGATGGCAGGCATCTCTTTCATCACAAAACCAGGCCGTGGTAGAGCCTGATGAGCATGTGCAGGGCGCTAACGGCCATCACTCCTTCCCACAGAAAAGTTCCTTATGGTGTACAATAGTCCTTCCTTGCTGTTGAGATTTGCCACATCATTGAAAAAGCTGAGTTTCACTTCACGTATGGGTTCATGCAGTCTTGACCTTCTGATTGAGCTTACTCAGAGTATCCTGTGTCCCTACAATGACCTGTGGGGAGCATGTCTCTTCATGTTATCCGTAGTGCCTGAAAGGAAAGCCCTTGAGCTGATCTCATAACTGAATTTCACCATGACCGATAGCCGCACTCAACACTAACAAGGTAGAGGGATAGAAACACACTCTAAATATCCTTCTGCACATGCCTGAGACATCTGAGTTGATCGATTTTACAAAGGCAGGGCAAAGATGAGTTGTTCTGATGTTCAGTGATAGAAAGAGGGAGCACAGCATTTTAGATGAAAGATGCAAGGGCGTCATCCCCAGTGAGGCCTTGGCAAGCAGCAGCTACTACGTGTTCAGGTGCTTCATGAGCAAGGAATGTTGATTCCCCCTAGGGCTCTGGAACACAGCATAAAAGCCTGCTCTACTCCAGGCTCTGCATCTTCCTCTCTTGCTTCCCTTTCCTCTAAGAACAAGGTAAGCCTGAGTCTGCTCTATCTCTCTCTGTGGACTGAAGTTCTGTGCTGGTGCCTACTCAGGCTGATACTGGGCTGCTTCCGCTCAGCCCTGCAATAGAAGCAGTCAGCCCCTGAGACTTCTGTCCTTTTCATGGAGGTGACTGGGGGGAGCTGGGAAGAGGAGGGTTTTCCAAGCAGAAAGGATCAGTGGGGCTCAGATGCAGGGATGTCTGCTCACCAGAATTTGCATGTCCATCAGATGGTCTCTAACCAAATGGCCAATGCATGCAGAGCTGTCTTCAATGCAGCACTGTTTGCTCTGGAGATGGGGTGTGATCAGGCAGTCCACAGGGGCTTTAACCCCAGTGAACTGGGTCCTGTTACAAAAGGGGCCAGTCTTCCAGTTCCATGCAGCCTGCTGGGGCACTGAGGGCTCTGGATGTTGCAAAGTCACTGCGTGTATTTAAACCAAGATCTACCCGCAGAGGACGAAAAAGACAAGGACACGCTAATATTGAGATTTGTGCTCCCTGCCTGCTCTGTGTTTCAGCTTTGCCTCGCTCACCGAGAGATGTCTTGCTTCAGACCATGTCCCCCACGCCCCTGTGGCACCTGTGGCCCAACGCCACTTGCAAGCAGCTGCAGTGAGCCCTGTGTCGCCCGCTGTGCTGACTCGACCATTGCCATCGAGGCTTCCCCGGTGTTGGTGACCCTGCCGGGCCCCATCCTCACCTCTTTCCCGCAGAGCACAGCCGTGGGATCCTCTCTGTCAGCTGCGGTTGGGAGCGCCCTCAGCACTGGTGGGGTTCCCATCTCTTCTGGGGGCTCCCTTGGTCTGGGGGGGTCAGGCCTGTGTCTGCCTCCCCCTCGCTGCAGTTTCAACTGCTGAAGCTGGCAGATCATCCACATTGGAGCCAGAAGGAAGATGTGCACCCTGTATGAGCAGGAACATGGCCACGGTTTCCAGATGAGCTGGGTGTCCTCTTCCCACCTGCCAATATGGTGCTGTGCCTCCTGCTTTTCACTGCAGGGCAGGCCTTGCTCTACCTTCTCTGGCTCTGCTTAGCCCTGAGCCCCTGAGAGAAAGGGCTCCTTCTCTTCAGCTTTACTGAACCTCCTACTGATGTGGGGGGAGTTGCAGAATCAGGGACTGCTCTTGGTGGCCTGGGAATACCACCAGGTGGAGCAGAATGGGAAAAGTGAACCGCTTTGTGTCCAACTTGTCCTTTGGAAACTGGTGGTTCTCTGTGCCTCCCTGAACCCTGCAGACATCTTTCTTGGTCTCTGTTCTGTGCCCCTGCATTTGCTCCTTCTGATTAAAGACTGTGTGCAGCATATCTGAAGACTCGTGGTGCTTTGTTCTCCTCCCCCTCCACTTAACTACCTGCTGTGCAAGGAGAGATCTGCTGTCTCTCATGACATGTCCCAAGCATGGACTACTGCAATATATTGCTGGAGCTCCCTGAACTGAACGAGTAGCAATTGGCAAGGATCAAGTTGGCAAAGAGAAACAGAAAAGCCCCAGAGAAACTGAGAGAGCAAGAAGCAGTGGGCAGAGTTGGAACTCTGGCTGCTGCCAGAGGCATTGGTGGTCAGAGATGGGAGAAGGTTGCTCAGGGAGTTGAAGATTCTCCATCTTTGGAGGTGTCCAACATAGAATCAGGCAAGGTCAGGAAAAATGTCCCCTGCTTGGCCTGGACTTTGACTTTCTGATTTACACCTCAGGTGTTGCATGATTTGATGAGAAACTCATGCATGCCCTCACGCAGGAGCAGCCAACATGTGCAAGGAAGCACAGAGGGTGCAAGGAAGCACAGTGGGTGCAAGGGCCAATGATCCAGATCAAAGTGCATGACACAACTGACTCAACAGCAAAAGCAAGGCTGTCAAGGTGTAAGCATGCTGAGAAAGGTCTGAGGGAGACAAAACCTTCCACAAGGTCCCACTGAGATTTGAACTCAGATCGCTGGATTCAGAGTCCAGAGTGCTCACCATTACACCATGGGACCTGTAGACACATGCTTTATAGGTCTTTGTCCTGCAGCCACCCTCCCTGAGACATAGGCTCCTGGCTCAGCTTGAAGTCTTTCCATGTCCCTGGCCATCAGTCATCAAGAGCAGCTTTCCTTCAGGGACGCTGGGCACATTTCACTCACAGAAAAGGTAGTGGCACAGCATTTTCTACAAGTCTCGCAGACCCTCTCTCACGAGGCACAGGCTGGTATCCCCCGAGAATCTTCCTTTTGCCTGATGAAACCTCCTGAAGACTTTTCCTGTTTAACATCTTCAACACTCGTACCTCAAAGGGTACATTCGCAGCCCAGTGATGGGTGGTTCTGTGATTGTGGGCTCTGGTGATGTTTTCTCCGTTCAACCATGCATGTTGGGCAGCCTCTCAATCTGCCACTCAAAGTTATGGTGTGTCCAGTTTCTCACCCTGTAGCTCATACTAAGCAGCCTTTGCCCAGATATCCTTCCTCTCAGTTGCACTCCTAGACAAGATCCTGACCTTGACAAATGATTCCATTGCCATCACCACTCGGCTACAACTACCTGATGCAGCCCTCTCTGCCACGCAGATTACAGTGCCTGTGCAATGACACCTGGCTCCCAGGGAGCTTCAGGGCAATGCTTCACTTTGAGATTTCTAGCCAGGACTTTCACTGCACATGTAATGAATCAAAGACCTATCTGTGTTATCTCCAGGCACCCTGGAGACGCTGACTCACCCTGTTCAGGAGACGGCACTGCAGGGACATCCTCAACCTGGGTACAGCACAGTTCCTGGCAGCTAAGAGCTGAGACAACTTCATGTCTCTTGCAGCTTATGGCTTATGGACCAAGGAAAAAGAAGAGCCTCTCAGAATGGGACTCTCAGTCTGAAGGCGACAAAGCTACTCAAGCCTTTTCTAGTTCAACAGTTGCTTAAAGCAAAACAAGCTACAGTCCTTCCTCTGCTGACATTCAGAAAACAGTCTGCATGGTGAGGTTGTCTGTGGCATTTGTGTTAGCACAGTGTTTACAGGCTTCCCTGCATCTCAACCTACTAAAGGTCCTCGAGTCCATCTCTCAGAGCACCTGAGAGTAATTGTGATGACAAAGGCAGAAATGCCTTTGAGGAAGCAGAACTTTTGGAGGATTGAGGCTATGAGCTCTGGCAAGGCTGGCTTGCCTGCATCCAGGGCACTGTGTTCTCTGAGGTCCACAGCAGCGTGACTCATGTTAGCCTGCAATTCAGGGGTTTTCCCAACTCTTCCACATCACAAGGACTCCCAGCTGCTCTAGGAGACTGATCCGATGTCCCTTTGTAATTTGAAATGCATGGAAATGGCCACCCCAGCTCTGACAGAGAACAATGAGCTTCTGGTTCCCTTCCCTGCAGCTCTCCTCAAAAGCAGGCCATCCAGGCATCTGATCTCTGGGACACCCTTGCTGAGAAAAACACGTCAATTTGGGTGTGGGTCTCACTCAGGGAAGATGGCGGGCATCTCTGTTGTCACAAAACCAGGCTGTGGTGGAGCCTGATGAATTTAAACAAGGTGCTCATGGCTATCACTCCTTCCAGCAGGGAATTTCTTCATAGTGCACAATGGTCCTTTCTTGCTGTTGAGGGTACAGAGGTGAGAGTGTCCGTCCCGCAGTTCCCCAGGTCTTCCTTTCTTCCCTTTATATATCTGGGGGATTATATTTCCCGTTTTCCGGCCACTGGGCATTTTACAACTTCACTATTTTGATGAATAGTGGTTTAGCAACTTCCTCTGACAGTTCCTGCAGATCTCTTGGGTGCATCTCCTCAGTTCCCAAAGGACTTGTGCACTTTCAAGTTCCTGACGTGGTCTTGAACTTCCACCTTCTTCATGCTGGTCACAGACAGGCCTCCCGCTTGGCTCACCTGAAGTGTGGGGCTACAACTTCTTTCACCTTCCTTTGCTGTTCTATGTACCTGAAGAATGCCTTCTAGTTATTTTTCGTGGCCCCAGACAAGTTCAGCACCAACTATGCTTTAGTTTTCCTGATGCCCTCCATACACGTCCATGACATTCCCTGTAAAATGCCCTGGATGTTTATCCCTGCCTTCACTGCCTGTGCATATTTGGTATGTTTTAATTTTAGTTTAGTTTAGGTTAGGTTAGGTTAAGTTAGGTTAGGTTAGGTTAGGTTATGTTAGCTTAATTTAGTATTGTTTCGTTTAGTTCTGTTTGGTTTCGTTCAGTATGGTTCAGTTTGGTTCAGTTTGTCTAACAGGCCTTGCCTTCCCCAAGCTTGAATCCTGCTTATCCTGTCCGACTTCTTGCATGTTGTTATTTCTAGAGGCTTCAGAAAAATGTCTTTCAATATGTCCCAGCTCTCGGCATCCTTTATCTCTGAGGCCATTTTCCAAGAACTCGCACATGGTTGCGCCTTAAGCAGCCAATAGCTTGCCTTTCTACAGTGTAGGGTCCTGACTCTACTTTTTACCTACCCTATACCTCTCAAGGCTGAGAATTCTACCAAGACATGATTGCTGCTGACCAGGCGACCTCCTGTCTTGACCTCTCTGCTAAGTTCTTCTGCACTAGTAAGGAGCAGGGCTAGCAGTGTCTCTCCTCTGATCAAATTCTCCATCACCTCTACTAGGAAGTAGTCCACAACAGACTCCAGTAGTATCCTGGACTGCTTTTGGATTGCTCTGTCACTTTGTCAGCAGATGTCTTGGTGGTTGAAGTACCTTGTTGGGATCTGCTCCTAAGAGGAGACAATGCCTCCTTAGGCTTTGCCACAGGCAGTTTTTACTGCCCACCAGCTCAGATAACAAAGGGAGATTGAAAATGATAGGTAGCAGGCCAGTGTGTCAGGCAGCTCTCTTTCAAGAGAATTATCTATGGCATCCCTATAGTTACCTCCCTTGATGACTATACCATGCCCTAAGACTTCTTCTAACCAGGGGCATGGGCTCGTCTTTGAGAAGTGGAGAACCCTTTGGAAACAAGGAAATCAGCACTTTGGAGGGTGATCAAAGAGATGCCGCATCCTTCCTGAAGGAACCCACACACTCATTGACTTGTTTTGGTCTTTGATGAAACTGGCACCTGAAGGTATGAGTTCTGCTGTGCCTGGCAGACCTGAGAACAGGACACCATCTCCACTAAAGTCAACAGCAGCGTGGCTCATGTTAGCCTGCAATTCCGGGGTTTTCCCAGCTCTTCCACATCACAAGGCCTCCCAGCAGCTGCACTGGGAGACTGATCCGATGTCCCTTTGTAATTTGAAATGCATGGAATTGGCCACCCCATTCCTGACCCAGAAAAATGGTCTACGACCTTCTGGTCCCATGCCTGAACCTCTCCTCAAAAGCAGGCCATCCAGGCATCTGGTCTCTGGGATGCCCTTGCTGAACAAAACAGGTCAAATTGGGTGTGGGTCCCACGCAGGGAAGATGGCAGGCATCTCTTTCATCACAAAACCAGGCCGTGGTAGAGCCTGATGAGCATGTGCAGGGCGCTAACGGCCATCACTCCTTCCCACAGAAAAGTTCCTTATGGTGTACAATAGTCCTTCCTTGCTGTTGAGATTTGCCACATCATTGAAAAAGCTGAGTTTCACTTCACGTATGGGTTCATGCAGTCTTGACCTTCTGATTGAGCTTACTCAGAGTATCCTGTGTCCCTACAATGACCTGTGGGGAGCATGTCTCTTCATGTTATCCGTAGTGCCTGAAAGGAAAGCCCTTGAGCTGATCTCATAACTGAATTTCACCATGACCGATAGCCGCACTCAACACTAACAAGGTAGAGGGATAGAAACACACTCTAAATATCCTTCTGCACATGCCTGAGACATCTGAGTTGATCGATTTTACAAAGGCAGGGCAAAGATGAGTTGTTCTGATGTTCAGTGATAGAAAGAGGGAGCACAGCATTTTAGATGAAAGATGCAAGGGCGTCATCCCCAGTGAGGCCTTGGCAAGCAGCAGCTACTACGTGTTCAGATGCTTCATGAGCAAGGAATGTTGATTCCCCCTAGGGCTCTGGAACACAGCATAAAAGCCTGCTCTACTCCAGGCTCTGCATCTTCCTCTCTTGCTTCCCTTTCCTCTAAGAACAAGGTAAGCCTGAGTCTGCTCTATCTCTCTCTGTGGACTGAAGTTCTGTGCTGGTGCCTACTCAGGCTGATACTGGGCTGCTTCCGCTCGGCCCTGCAATAGAAGCAGTCAGCCCCTGAGACTTCTGTCCTTTTCATGGAGGTGACTGGGGGGAGCTGGGAAGAGGAGGGTTTTCCAAGCAGAAAGGATCAGTGGGGCTCAGATGCAGGGATGTCTGCTCACCAGAATTTGCATGTCCATCAGATGGTCTCTAACCAAATGGCCAATGCATGCAGAGCTGTCTTCAATGCAGCACTGTTTGCTCTGGAGATGGGGTGTGATCAGGCAGTCCACAGGGGCTTTAACCCCAGTGAACTGGGTCCTGTTACAAAAGGGGCCAGTCTTCCAGTTCCATGCAGCCTGCTGGGGCACTGAGGGCTCTGGATGTTGCAAAGTCACTGCGTGTATTTAAACCAAGATCTACCCGCAGAGGACGAAGAAGACAAGGACACGCTAATATTGAGATTTGTGCTCCCTGCCTGCTCTGTGTTTCAGCTTTGCCTCGCTCACCGAGAGATGTCTTGCTTCAGACCATGTCCCCCACGCCCCTGTGGCACCTGTGGCCCAACGCCACTTGCAAGCAGCTGCAGTGAGCCCTGTGTCGCCCGCTGTGCTGACTCGACCATTGCCATCGAGGCTTCCCCGGTGTTGGTGACCCTGCCGGGCCCCATCCTCACCTCTTTCCCGCAGAGCACAGCCGTGGGATCCTCTCTGTCAGCTGCGGTTGGGAGCGCCCTCAGCACTGGTGGGGTTCCCATCTCTTCTGGGGGCTCCCTTGGTCTGGGGGGGTCAGGCCTGTGTCTGCCTCCCCCTCGCTGCAGTTTCAACTGCTGAAGCTGGCAGATCATCCACATTGGAGCCAGAAGGAAGATGTGCACCCTGTATGAGCAGGAACATGGCCACGGTTTCCAGATGAGCTGGGTGTCCTCTTCCCACCTGCCAATATGGTGCTGTGCCTCCTGCTTTTCACTGCAGGGCAGGCCTTGCTCTACCTTCTCTGGCTCTGCTTAGCCCTGAGCCCCTGAGAGAAAGGGCTCCTTCTCTTCAGCTTTACTGAACCTCCTACTGATGTGGGGGGAGTTGCAGAATCAGGGACTGCTCTTGGTGGCCTGGGAATACCACCAGGTGGAGCAGAATGGGAAAAGTGAACCGCTTTGTGTCCAACTTGTCCTTTGGAAACTGGTGGTTCTCTGTGCCTCCCTGAACCCTGCAGACATCTTTCTTGGTCTCTGTTCTGTGCCCCTGCATTTGCTCCTTCTGATTAAAGACTGTGTGCAGCATATCTGAAGACTCGTGGTGCTTTGTTCTCCTCCCCCTCCACTTAACTACCTGCTGTGCAAGGAGAGATCTGCTGTCTCTCATGACATGTCCCAAGCATGGACTACTGCAATATATTGCTGGAGCTCCCTGAACTGAACGAGTAGCAATTGGCAAGGATCAAGTTGGCAAAGAGAAACAGAAAAGCCCCAGAGAAACTGAGAGAGCAAGAAGCAGTGGGCAGAGTTGGAACTCTGGCTGCTGCCAGAGGCATTGGTGGTCAGAGATGGGAGAAGGTTGCTCAGGGAGTTGAAGATTCTCCATCTTTGGAGGTGTCCAACATAGAATCAGGCAAGGTCAGGAAAAATGTCCCCTGCTTGGCCTGGACTTTGACTTTCTGATTTACACCTCAGGTGTTGCATGATTTGATGAGAAACTCATGCATGCCCTCACGCAGGAGCAGCCAACATGTGCAAGGAAGCACAGAGGGTGCAAGGAAGCACAGTGGGTGCAAGGGCCAATGATCCAGATCAAAGTGCATGACACAACTGACTCAACAGCAAAAGCAAGGCTGTCAAGGTGTAAGCATGCTGAGAAAGGTCTGAGGGAGACAAAACCTTCCACAAGGTCCCACTGAGATTTGAACTCAGATCGCTGGATTCAGAGTCCAGAGTGCTCACCATTACACCATGGGACCTGTAGACACATGCTTTATAGGTCTTTGTCCTGCAGCCACCCTCCCTGAGACATAGGCTCCTGGCTCAGCTTGAAGTCTTTCCATGTCCCTGGCCATCAGTCATCAAGAGCAGCTTTCCTTCAGGGACGCTGGGCACATTTCACTCACAGAAAAGGTAGTGGCACAGCATTTTCTACAAGTCTCGCAGACCCTCTCTCACGAGGCACAGGCTGGTATCCCCCGAGAATCTTCCTTTTGCCTGATGAAACCTCCTGAAGACTTTTCCTGTTTAACATCTTCAACACTCGTACCTCAAAGGGTACATTCGCAGCCCAGTGATGGGTGGTTCTGTGATTGTGGGCTCTGGTGATGTTTTCTCCGTTCAACCATGCATGTTGGGCAGCCTCTCAATCTGCCACTCAAAGTTATGGTGTGTCCAGTTTCTCACCCTGTAGCTCATACTAAGCAGCCTTTGCCCAGATATCCTTCCTCTCAGTTGCACTCCTAGACAAGATCCTGACCTTGACAAATGATTCCATTGCCATCACCACTCGGCTACAACTACCTGATGCAGCCCTCTCTGCCACGCAGATTACAGTGCCTGTGCAATGACACCTGGCTCCCAGGGAGCTTCAGGGCAATGCTTCACTTTGAGATTTCTAGCCAGGACTTTCACTGCACATGTAATGAATCAAAGACCTATCTGTGTTATCTCCAGGCACCCTGGAGACGCTGACTCACCCTGTTCAGGAGACGGCACTGCAGGGACATCCTCAACCTGGGTACAGCACAGTTCCTGGCAGCTAAGAGCTGAGACAACTTCATGTCTCTTGCAGCTTATGGCCTATGGACCAAGGAAAAAAAGAGCCCCTCAGAATGGGACTCTCAGTCTGAAGGCGACAAAGCTACTCAAACCTTTTCTAGTTTAACAGTTGCTTAAAGCAAAACCAGCTACAGTCCTTCCTCTGCTGACATTCAGAAAACAGTCTGCATGGTGAGGTTGTCTGTGGCATTTGTGTTAGCACAGTGTTTACAGGCTTCCCTGCATCTCAACCTACAAAAGGACCTCGAGTCCATCTCTCAGAGCACCTGAGAGTAATTGTGATGAAAAAGGCAGAAATGCCTTTGAGGAAGAAGAACTTTTGGAGGATTGAGGCTATGAGCTCTGGCAAGGCAGGCTTGCCTGCATCCAGGGCACTGTGTTCTCTGAAGTCCACAGCAGCATGACTCATGTTAGCCTGCAATTCAGGGGTTTTCCCAACTCTTCCACATCACAAGGACTCCCAACTATTCTGGGAGACTGATCCGATGTCCCTTTGTAATTTGAAATGCATGGAAATGGCCACCCCAGCTCTGACAGAGAACAATGAGCTTCTGGCTCCCTTCCCTGCAGCTCTCCTCAAAAGCAGGCCATCCAGGCATCTGATCTCTGGGACACCCTTGCTGAGAAAAACACGTCAATTTGGGTGTGGGTCTCACTCAGGGAAGATGGCGGGCATCTCTGTCGTCACAAAACCAGGCCGTGGTGGAGCCTGATGAACTTAAACAAGGTGCTCATGGCTATCACTCCTTCCAGCAGGGAATTTTCTCATAGTGCACAATGGTCCTTTCTTGCTGTTGAGGGTACAGAGGTGAGAGTGTCCGTCCCGCAGTTCCCCAGGTCTTCCTTTCTTCCCTTTATATATCTGGGGGGTTATATTTCCCCTTTTCCAGCCACTGGGCATTTTACAACTTCACTATTTTGATGGATAGTGGTTTAGCAACTTCCTCTGACAGTTCCTGCAGATCTCTTGGGTGCATCTCCTCAGTTCCCAAAGGACTTGTGCACTTTCAAGTTCCTGACGTGGTCTTGAACTTCCATCTTCTTCATGCTGGTCACAGACAGGCCTCCCGCTTGGCTCACCTGAAGTGTGGGGCTACAACTTCTTTCACCTTCCTTTGCTGTTCTGTGTACCTGAAGAATGCCTTCTAGTTATTTTTCATGGCCCCAGACAAGTTCAGCTCCAACTATGGTTTGGTTTTCCGGATGTCCTTCATACACACCCATGACATTCTCTGTAATCTGCCCTGGATGTTTATCCCTGCCTTCACTGTCTGTGCATATTTGGTATGTTCTCATTTTAGTTTAGGTTAGGTTAGGTTAGTTTAGTTTAGTTTAGTTTGGTTCTGTTTGGTTTCGTTCAGTTTGGCTTGGTTCGGTTTATTTTGGTTCAGTTTGCTTAAGAGGCCTTCCCTTCCCAAACCTAGACTCCTGCTTCCCCTGTCCGACCTCTTGCATGTTGTTATTTCTAGAGGCTTCAGAAAAATATCTTTCAATATGTCTCAGCTCTCGGCATCCTTTATCTCTGAGGCCATTTTCCAAGAACTCGCACATGGTAGCGCCTTAAACAGCCAATAGTGTGCCTTTCTACCATGTAGGGTCCTGACTCTACTTTTTACCTACCCTATACCTCTCAAGGCTGAGAATTCTACCAAGACATGATTGCTGCTGACCAGGCGACCTCCTGTCTTGATCCCTCTGCTAAGTTCTTCTGCACTAGTAAGGAGCAGGGCTAGCAGTGTCTCTCCTCTGATCAAATTCTCCATCACCTCTACAAGGAAGTAGTCCACAACAGACTCCAGTAGTATCCTGGACTGCTTTTGGATTGCTCTGTCACTTTGTCAACAGATGTCTTGGTGGTTGAAGTGCCTTGTCGGGGTCAGGACCTAAGAGGAGACGATGCCTCCTAAGGCTTTGCCACAGGCAGTTTTTACTGCCCACCAGCTCAGATAACAAAGGGAGATTGAAAATGATAGGTAGCAGGCCAGTGTGTCAGGCAGCTCTCTTTTAAGCGACTTCTCCATGGGATCTCCATAATTATGTCCCTTGATGACTAAACCATGCTCTAAGACTCCTTCCAGCCATGGGCCTGGGCTGAACGTGGGAAGTGGGGAACCTGCTGGAAACAAGGAAATCAGAACTTCGGAGGGTGATCAAAGAGATGCTGCATCCTTCCTGAAAGGAACCCACACACTCATTGACCTGTTTTGCTCTTTGATGAAGCTGGCACCTGAAGCTATGAGCTCTGCTGTGCCTGGCAGACCTGAGAACAGGACACCATCTCCACTAAAGTCAACAGCAGCGTGGCTCATGTTAGCCTACAATTCCGGGGTTTTCCCAACTCTTCCACATCACAAGGACTCCCAGATGCTCTAGGAAACTGATCTGATGTCCCTTTGTAATTTGAAATGCATGGAATTGGCCACTCCACACGTGATCGAAAAAATGGGTTATGACCTCATGGACCCCAGCCTCTAACTTCTCCTCGAAAGCAGGCCATCCAGGCATCTGGTCTCTGGGATGCCCTTGCTGAGCAAAACCAGTCAAATTGGTGTGAGTCCTACTCAGAGAAGGTGGCAGGCATCTCTTTCATCCCAAAACCAGGCAGTGGTAGAGCCTGATGAGTATACGCAAGATGCTCATGGCCATCAGTCCTTCCTGAGAAATGTTATTTATGGCACACAATGGTCCTTGCTTGCTGTTGAGTTTTGCCACATCCCTGCCGAGCTCAGTTTCTCCTCATATATGGGTTTGTGCAGTCTTGACCTTCTGTTTGAACTCCTGTGTCCCTGCAATTACCCGTGGGGAGCAATTGTCTCTCCATGTTAGCCAGAGTGCCTGAAAGGAAAGCACGTGAGAGCTGCCTTGAGTTGTCCCTCACAGCTGAATTTGACTATGACTGATAGGCGCGCTCAACACTAATAAGGCAAAGGGATGGAAACACACTCCAAATATCCTTCTGCACATGCCTGGGACATCTGAGTTGATCGATCTTATGAAGGCGCGGCACAGATGAGTTGTTCATCAATAGAAACGGGGAGCACAGTATTTCAGATGAAAGAGGCAAGGGCTTCATCACCAGCGAGGTCTTGGCAAAAAGCAGCTACTACGTGTTCAGATGCTTCATGAGCAAGGAATGTTGATTCCCCCCAGGGCTCTGGAACACAGCATAAAAGCCTGCTCTGCTCCAGGCTCTGCATCTTCCTCTCTTGCTTCCCTTTCCTCTAAGAACAAGGTAAGCCTGAGTCTGCTCTATCTCTTTCTGTGGGCCGAAGTTCTGTGCTGGTGCCTACTTAGGCTGATACTGGGCTGCCTCTGCTCAGCCCTGCAATGGGAATAGTCAACCCCTGAGACTTCTGTCCTTTTCATGGAGGTGACTGGGGGGAGCTGGGAAGAGGAGGGTTTTCCAAGCAGAAAGGATCAGTGGGGCTCAGATGCAGGGATGTTTTCCCGCCAGAATTTGCATGTCCATCAGATGGTCTCTAACCAAATGGCCAATGCATGCAGAGCTGTCTTCAATGCAGCACTGTTTGCTCTGGAGATGGGGTGTGATCAGGCAGTCCACAGGGGCTTTAACCCCAGTGAACTGGGTCCTGTTACAAAAGGGGCCAGTCTTCCAGTTCCATGCAGCCTGCTGGGGCACTGAGGGCTCTGGATGTTGCAAAGTCACTGCGTGTATTTAAACCAAGATCTATTCGCAGAGAGACGAAGAAGACAAGGACACGCTAATATTGAGGTTTGTGCTCCCTGCCTGCTCTGTGTTTCAGCTTTGCCTCGCTCACCGAGAGATGTCTTGCTTCAGACCATGTCCCCCACGCCCCTGCGGCACCTGTGGCCCAACGCCACTTGCAAGCAGCTGCAGTGAGCCCTGTGTCGCCCGCTGTGCTGACTCGACCGTTGCCATCGAGGCCTCCCCGGTGTTGGTGACCCTGCCGGGCCCCATCCTTACCTCTTTCTCGCAGAGCACAGCCGTGGGATCCTCTCTGTCAGCTGCGGTTGGGAGCGCCCTCAGCACTGGTGGGGTTCCCATCTCTTCTGGGGGCTCCCTTGGTCTGGGGGGGTCAGGCCTGTGTCTGCCTCCCCCTCGCTGCAGTTTCAACTGCTGAAGCTGGCCTATGGAGCCAGAAGGAGCACAGGCACCCTGCAGTAGGAGGAGCATGGCCACGGCTTCCACATGGGTTGGGTGTCCTCTTCCCACCTAGCAGGAGGGTCTTGTGTCTGCTACTCCTTGCTCCAGGATGAGCCTCACGCTGCCTCCTCCAGCTCTGCTTTGCCCTGAGCCCCTGAGAGTAAGGGCTCATTCTCTTCTGCTTTGCTGAACTTCCTGCTGATGTGGGGAGTGTTCTGGAGTCAGGGACTGCTCTTGGTGGCCTGGGATGGCAATCAGGTGGAGCAGAATGGAAAAAGGGAAGCTATTTTTGTGGAGCTCATCCTTGGGAAACGGGCCGTTCTCTGTGCCTCCGCGAACCCTGCAGACGTCTTTCTTGGTCTCTGTTCTGTGCCCCTGTTTTTGCTCCTTCTGATTAAAGACTTTGTGCAACACAGCTGGAGATTTGTAGTTGTTTGTTCTCGTCTTCCCTCAGTTAGCTACCTGCTCTGCAAGTGCTGATGTATGTTGTTACTCAGAGTTGTTTTGGAGGCTAAAATCACCTAAGCTGCTCAGGCGTGAAACAAGGTGCCCTACGTGCAAGCATGCAGCCAACCACTAGATGCAGTGCCACTGATCTGTCTTGGAAATAATGCATCCCTCTCCTCAATGATGCACCTTGAATTCCTTTCATTACTCACTGCTGCTAGAGGTTTATGAACTTTGGGGCAGGTCCACGTCTTTTCCTGACTGAATGATGTTGCTTCACCTTCCTCTCTTGGTCAAATCTGCTCCCAGCAGCAAGTGGAAATCCTTCTGCAAAGTTTCCTTCCTCTATTGGAGACTTCGCTGTCTGCATGCCTTGTGCTCTTACAAGGGACTCCTCTAGTGTGATCGTGAGGGTGATCGTGTGCTTCTGCACAGCTAGGGGATCAGGCAGCCCTTCCAAAGGGTCACTGAGGTGATTTAGGACTTGGATCATCTGTCATACAAGTACAGGCTGGGAGAGCTGGGCTTGGTTAGCCTGTGAAAGGGAAGGCTGAGAGGACATCTTATGCTTTTCTCTAAATGTATGGGGCAGGAGAATGTACAGGTGGACTAAAGATAGAGAACCATCCTCTTGCTTTCAGCTAGAAGATCTAGTTCTAAGAGGCTCCTTGTGTTTCCCTTGGTCCACAGACCATAAGCTGCAAGAAAACTTAAGTTGTTTCAATTCTTAGTTACCAGGAACACTATTACACCCAATTCCAGTAAACTTCAGGTTGTCTCTGCAGTGCTGGAGCCTGGACAAGGTAGGTCAGCAGCCCTGCAGGTTGGCTGGGGTATTGATCTCCAAGACATGCAGTCTTGATCCTTCAGGGGAGTTTTTCAACCCAAGTTACAGTGCTTAGCAGAGTCTGTTTTCAGGGAAGAGTGCTTTAGAGGAAATAACGCTGTGGTGTTAGCACAGGCATTGTACATACCAGCATCCCCTCTGAAAGGGAGGAGTCCCCAGCCTTGATCAGCTGGCTCTGGAGAGTTGGAAAAGGTGGAGGATGAAGAGCAAATTCACTCCAGTGTGATTTTGAGACATTACATAAAGGACAGGCTTCCTCGCACTGTATTCCCAAATATGCATATCTGGCCTTGTGAAGCATAATGCATGCTTTGGTTCCCACCAGGGAATTGTTGATCTTCATCTGTACCCTGCCACAGCAACATGCTTTTCTTGCTAGGGGCAAGCAGGAGCAGCAGGAGGTCCAGCTCTAGGCCAGACCAAAAATCCCTCTCCTCTGGCTCCTGTTCCAACATCACAGTGAGGAGCTCAGCAGGAGGAAAACTCTCATCTCAGAAGGGTGTTCTCCAGGACCCCAAGCAGCTGACACTGTATCAGTATTTCTCACCAGCAACCTTATGTGGGATCCCTCGGAGATAAACTTCAATGAAGAGAGAGACTGTCCAACAAAACCAGATGTATCATGGCAGACAATGGGAGACCAGAGGCCAGTTGCTTTTCACCCAAGGTTACGGGAACACTGCGCTGCCTCTGCGCTGCTTTGATTACAGCAGTCTGTGGCAGCACAGTGGAGTTTACCAGATGAGTGGGTTGGGGACACAGAGGTGTTTGCAGGAGTCTGGAGAGCAGCAGAGGAGTGTTCTGTGCCTTTGAGCATGGCTGGTACAGTGACCAGCAGTGTTGCCTGTGAAGCAGCTGCTCTGTGCTTGCTTGCTTCCTTACTGGTGGGGAAGCTGAGCAAGCAGCTCTAGAAAAGCAAGGTACCTTGAACACTATCAGAAGCAAAATTCTAAGTGTGTTGGCCAGGAATCAAACCTGGGTCAACTGCTTGGAAGGCAGCTATGCTCACCACTATGCCACCAGCTCTCTCTCTTTAAGGCTTTTCTCTATCTCCTCTGAGTCACAGACCTGTCTCCCTCCTGCTTCTCAATGGACTGGCCAGCCTCCTCCTTCCAGCCACCTGCACTTCCTCAAGCTGCTAAAAGTTGGGGAGTTTCTGCATATGTGAGGTGCTGGCTGGGGAATCAACTCCGCTAGCCACAGACTTGTGGAGATCAGCATCAAGGACTATCCAGGGCTGGACCATAACACTAAGCAACCTGGGATGGAGTTCCAGACGTGGACTTTGTCTCAAACTATGGTACAGTGTAGTGGTTTAAACCCAGCTGGCAACTGAGTGCGACACAGCTGCTCGCTCACACCTCCCCACCCCACCCGGGCACGATGGGGAGGAGAATTGAAAAAAAATGTAAAACCTGCAGACTGAGATAAGAACAGTTTAATAGCTACAATAAAGTACAATACAATACTAATACTAATAACAATAATATGGGAAATAACAAGGGGAGATAATATAAAACAAAAAGGGGGGGGAGAAATATAAAACAGTAAACACAAGTGATGCACAATACAGTTGCTCACCGACACAAGCAGTCATGGGTCCCTTCCAGGTAGCTCCCCCCAGTTTATATACTGAGTATGACGTTCTACGGTATGGAATACCCCTTCTGTGATCACTCTTTTCCCTATCTTCAGTGGGATGTCAGGCATGGAAAATAGGATGAGAAAGCTTCCAGGTCAAGATAAATATAGGACCATGGAAAACACTATTGTGGGCAAAGCAGACTCAGCATGGGGTGAATTAGCTTTTTGCCAATTTGAAATAGAGTCTACATAGCAAGAAACAAAAGGACAAACATGAAACACCAGCTTTCCTCCCACGTACCCAGGCTGAACTTCACTCCAAACTCCTCTAACCAAGTGGCACAGGGGGGATGCATTTTCCTTCTGCTCTTCATGAACCTCTCGCTTTCTCTTCTCTCTGTCTCACATGTTCTACCCTTTCTAGAATATGTTTTCACAAGGAGGTTACAAATTTGGCTGATGGCACAGCTGTGTCCCGAAATGGGTCTACTGTGGAGATGGAACCACCTGTGAGCAGTGCAGGGCAGCCCCTTAGCTCCTCTCAAAGAGACCACCTTGGAGCACTCCCTTTGCCCTAAACTACCCAACACCTAGCCACATATAGCCAATACAATGCCCATTGGGAATGGCTCCTTGGTCCTGCTCCTGGCTGAACACACTGCTGGCCATGGCAGAAAACGGACTAGGACAGAGAAAGCCTCCAGGTGGTTGAGCCAACGACCTTGGTGCTCCCCAGACTAGCACCAGGCTTGTGCTGCTTCGCCCCTGGAGCCTGGGTGTCCCTGCTCATGGCTGGGAAGTTGGGATTGAGCTGCCCAATGGGAAGGCAGAAACACCAACGTTCCCAGGACACCCACTGCCTTTTGGGGGGAAGGAGCTGAGGGAGAGCCAGGGCCACGTGTGCACAGAGAGCAGGAGCGCAGCAGTGTGCAGACACTTGCTGAAGGCTTCAAGGCACTGCGTCGTGGTGGTGGTGTCCCCTGCCTCTGGAGCGAGGAAAAAAAAATCCCAATTAGCAGAGGATGGTTTCGATCCATCGACCTCTGGGTTATGGGCCCAGCACGCTTCCGCTGCGCCACTCTGCTCCACCAACAGCATTTTTTTTCACACCTTCCACAGCTCAGCCTGATGCTCCGTGGTGCTGCCAGCACCTGCATTTGTTCTCACATCTCTTTCCTTTCCTCCTACCTGTGCTCTCCCCATAACTGTCCTTTTCCCCGAGCAGTCTGAGCTCTCCATTAACTTTGTTTGTACAAAACTTTTGACCTGGCTCGCCCCAAACTCTGTCAGGTGGATCACTTTTGAACTGGGACTCTCTTCTTTTATTTGGTCCCCATATGGACCCTCTTCTGAGGCCAGTGTGGTTTGTCTTCCCACAAACCCGGCATAACAGCAGATATACTTAGGCCAGATCACTTATATTATACCAAGAGCATTAAACGAATCCGGGGCTGGGGGGCAAACTATCCCGGACGGTACAAGAAACTGACATCAGAATGGGATCCAAACATCTCAGAAGTGGGAACAAATGCAGGTGCTGGCAGCACCACGGAGCATCAGGCTGAGCTGTGGAAGGTGTGAAAAAAATGCTGTTGGTGGAGCAGAGTGGCGCAGCGGAAGCGTGCTGGGCCCATAACCCAGAGGTCGATGGATCGAAACCATCCTCTGCTAATTGGGATTTTTTTTCCTCGCTCCAGAGGCAGGGGACACCACCACCACGACGCAGTGCCTTGAAGCCTTCAGCAAGTGTCTGCACACTGCTGCGCTCCTGCTCTCTGTGCACACGTGGCCCTGGCTCTCCCTCAGCTCCTTCCCCCCAAAAGGCAGTGGGTGTCCTGGGAACGTTGGTGTTTCTGCCTTCCCATTGGGCAGCTCAATCCCAACTTCCCAGCCATGAGCAGGGACACCCAGGCTCCAGGGGCGAAGCAGCACAAGCCTGGTGCTAGTCTGGGGAGCACCAAGGTCGTTGGCTCAACCACCTGGAGGCTTTCTCTGTCCTAGTCCGTTTTCTGCCATGGCCAGCAGTGTGTTCAGCCAGGAGCAGGACCAAGGAGCCATTCCCAATGGGCATTGTATTGGCTATATGTGGCTAGGTGTTGGGTAGTTTAGGGCAAAGGGAGTGCTCCAAGGTGGTCTCTTTGAGAGGAGCTAAGGGGCTGCCCTGCACTGCTCACAGGTGGTTCCATCTCCACAGTAGACCCATTTCGGGACACAGCTGTGCCATCAGCCAAATTTGTAACCTCCTTGTGAAAACATATTCTAGAAAGGGTAGAACATGTGAGACAGAGAGAAGAGAAAGCGAGAGGTTCATGAAGAGCAGAAGGAAAATGCATCCCCCCTGTGCCACTTGGTTAGAGGAGTTTGGAGTGAAGTTCAGCCTGGGTACGTGGGAGGAAAGCTGGTGTTTCATGTTTGTCCTTTTGTTTCTTGCTATGTAGACTCTATTTCAAATTGGCAAAAAGCTAATTCACCCCATGCTGAGTCTGCTTTGCCCACAATAGTGTTTTCCATGGTCCTATATTTATCTTGACCTGGAAGCTTTCTCATCCTATTTTCCATGCCTGACATCCCACTGAAGATAGGGAAAAGAGTGATCACAGAAGGGGTATTCCATACCGTAGAACGTCATACTCAGTATATAAACTGGGGGGAGCTACCTGGAAGGGACCCATGACTGCTTGTGTCGGTGAGCAACTGTATTGTGCATCACTTGTGTTTACTGTTTTATATTTCTCCCCCCCCTTTTTGTTTTATATTATCTCCCCTTGTTATTTCCCATATTATTGTTATTAGTATTAGTATTGTATTGTACTTTATTGTAGCTATTAAACTGTTCTTATCTCAGTCTGCAGGTTTTACATTTTTTTCAATTCTCCTCCCCATCGTGCCCGGGGTGGGTGGGGAGGTGTGAGCGAGCAGCTGTGTCGCACTCAGTTGCCAGCTGGGTTTAAACCACTACACTGTACCATAGTTTGAGACAAAGTCCACGTCTGGAACTCCATCCCAGGTTGCTTAGTGTTATGGTCCAGCCCTGGATAGTCCTTGATGCTGATCTCCACAAGTCTGTGGCTAGCGGAGTTGATTCCCCAGCCAGCACCTCACATATGCAGAAACTCCCCAACTTTTAGCAGCTTGAGGAAGTGCAGGTGGCTGGAAGGAGGAGGCTGGCCAGTCCATTGAGAAGCAGGAGGGAGACAGGTCTGTGACTCAGAGGAGATAGAGAAAAGCCTTAAAGAGAGAGAGCTGGTGGCATAGTGGTGAGCATAGCTGCCTTCCAAGCAGTTGACCCAGGTTTGATTCCTGGCCAACACACTTAGAATTTTGCTTCTGATAGTGTTCAAGGTACCTTGCTTTTCTAGAGCTGCTTGCTCAGCTTCCCCACCAGTAAGGAAGCAAGCAAGCACAGAGCAGCTGCTTCACAGGCAACACTGCTGGTCACTGTACCAGCCATGCTCAAAGGCACAGAACACTCCTCTGCTGCTCTCCAGACTCCTGCAAACACCTCTGTGTCCCCAACCCACTCATCTGGTAAACTCCACTGTGCTGCCACAGACTGCTGTAATCAAAGCAGCGCAGAGGCAGCGCAGTGTTCCCGTAACCTTGGGTGAAAAGCAACTGGCCTCTGGTCTCCCATTGTCTGCCATGATACATCTGGTTTTGTTGGACAGTCTCTCTCTTCATTGAAGTTTATCTCCGAGGGATCCCACATAAGGTTGCTGGTGAGAAATACTGATACAGTGTCAGCTGCTTGGGGTCCTGGAGAACACCCTTCTGAGATGAGAGTTTTCCTCCTGCTGAGCTCCTCACTGTGATGTTGGAACAGGAGCCAGAGGAGAGGGATTTTTGGTCTGGCCTAGAGCTGGACCTCCTGCTGCTCCTGCTTGCCCCTAGCAAGAAAAGCATGTTGCTGTGGCAGGGTACAGATGAAGATCAACAATTCCCTGGTGGGAACCAAAGCATGCATTATGCTTCACAAGGCCAGATATGCATATTTGGGAATACAGTGCGAGGAAGCCTGTCCTTTATGTAATGTCTCAAAATCACACTGGAGTGAATTTGCTCTTCATCCTCCACCTTTTCCAACTCTCCAGAGCCAGCTGATCAAGGCTGGGGACTCCTCCCTTTCAGAGGGGATGCTGGTATGTACAATGCCTGTGCTAACACCACAGCGTTATTTCCTCTAAAGCACTCTTCCCTGAAAACAGACTCTGCTAAGCACTGTAACTTGGGTTGAAAAACTCCCCTGAAGGATCAAGACTGCATGTCTTGGAGATCAATACCCAGCCAACCTGCAGGGCTGCTGACCTACCTTGTCCAGGCTCCAGCACTGCAGAGACAACCTGAAGTTTACTGGAATTGGGTGTAATAGTGTTCCTGGTAACTAAGAATTGAAACAACTTAAGTTTTCTTGCAGCTTATGGTCTGTGGACCAAGGGAAACACAAGGAGCCTCTTAGAACTAGATCTTCTAGCTGAAAGCAAGAGGATGGTTCTCTATCTTTAGTCCACCTGTACATTCTCCTGCCCCATACATTTAGAGAAAAGCATAAGATGTCCTCTCAGCCTTCCCTTTCACAGGCTAACCAAGCCCAGCTCTCCCAGCCTGTACTTGTATGACAGATGATCCAAGTCCTAAATCACCTCAGTGACCCTTTGGAAGGGCTGCCTGATCCCCTAGCTGTGCAGAAGCACACGATCACCCTCACGATCACACTAGAGGAGTCCTTGTAAGAGCACAAGGCATGCAGACAGCGAAGTCTCCAATAGAGGAAGGAAACTTTGCAGAAGGATTTCCACTTGCTGCTGGGAGCAGATTTGACCAAGAGAGGAAGGTGAAGCAACATCATTCAGTCAGGAAAAGACGTGGACCTGCCCCAAAGTTCATAAACCTCTAGCAGCAGTGAGTAATGAAAGGAATTCAAGGTGCATCATTGAGGAGAGGGATGCATTATTTCCAAGACAGATCAGTGGCACTGCATCTAGTGGTTGGCTGCATGCTTGCACGTAGGGCACCTTGTTTCACGCCTGAGCAGCTTAGGTGATTTTAGCCTCCAAAACAACTCTGAGTAACAACATACATCAGCACTTGCAGAGCAGGTAGCTAACTGAGGGAAGACGAGAACAAACAACTACAAATCTCCAGCTGTGTTGCACAAAGTCTTTAATCAGAAGGAGCAAAAACAGGGGCACAGAACAGAGACCAAGAAAGACGTCTGCAGGGTTCGCGGAGGCACAGAGAACGGCCCGTTTCCCAAGGATGAGCTCCACAAAAATAGCTTCCCTTTTTCCATTCTGCTCCACCTGATTGCCATCCCAGGCCACCAAGAGCAGTCCCTGACTCCAGAACACTCCCCACATCAGCAGGAAGTTCAGCAAAGCAGAAGAGAATGAGCCCTTACTCTCAGGGGCTCAGGGCAAAGCAGAGCTGGAGGAGGCAGCGTGAGGCTCATCCTGGAGCAAGGAG
Source organism: Melopsittacus undulatus (assembly GCF_012275295.1). Lineage (NCBI taxonomy): Eukaryota > Metazoa > Chordata > Aves > Psittaciformes > Psittaculidae > Melopsittacus > Melopsittacus undulatus. Next base: position 11,203,302 of record NC_047535.1, on the reverse strand, counting down.
TAGCAGACACAAGACCCTCCTGCTAGGTGGGAAGAGGACACCCAACCCATGTGGAAGCCGTGGCCATGCTCCTCCTACTGCAGGGTGCCTGTGCTCCTTCTGGCTCCATAGGCCAGCTTCAGCAGTTGAAACTGCAGCGAGGGGGAGGCAGACACAGGCCTGACCCCCCCAGACCAAGGGAGCCCCCAGAAGAGATGGGAACCCCACCAGTGCTGAGGGCGCTCCCAACCGCAGCTGACAGAGAGGATCCCACGGCTGTGCTCTGCGAGAAAGAGGTAAGGATGGGGCCCGGCAGGGTCACCAACACCGGGGAGGCCTCGATGGCAACGGTCGAGTCAGCACAGCGGGCGACACAGGGCTCACTGCAGCTGCTTGCAAGTGGCGTTGGGCCACAGGTGCCGCAGGGGCGTGGGGGACATGGTCTGAAGCAAGACATCTCTCGGTGAGCGAGGCAAAGCTGAAACACAGAGCAGGCAGGGAGCACAAACCTCAATATTAGCGTGTCCTTGTCTTCTTCGTCTCTCTGCGAATAGATCTTGGTTTAAATACACGCAGTGACTTTGCAACATCCAGAGCCCTCAGTGCCCCAGCAGGCTGCATGGAACTGGAAGACTGGCCCCTTTTGTAACAGGACCCAGTTCACTGGGGTTAAAGCCCCTGTGGACTGCCTGATCACACCCCATCTCCAGAGCAAACAGTGCTGCATTGAAGACAGCTCTGCATGCATTGGCCATTTGGTTAGAGACCATCTGATGGACATGCAAATTCTGGCGGGAAAACATCCCTGCATCTGAGCCCCACTGATCCTTTCTGCTTGGAAAACCCTCCTCTTCCCAGCTCCCCCCAGTCACCTCCATGAAAAGGACAGAAGTCTCAGGGGTTGACTATTCCCATTGCAGGGCCGAGCAGAGGCAGCCCAGTATCAGCCTAAGTAGGCACCAGCACAGAACTTCGGCCCACAGAAAGAGATAGAGCAGACTCAGGCTTACCTTGTTCTTAGAGGAAAGGGAAGCAAGAGAGGAAGATGCAGAGCCTGGAGCAGAGCAGGCTTTTATGCTGTGTTCCAGAGCCCTGGGGGGAATCAACATTCCTTGCTCATGAAGCATCTGAACACGTAGTAGCTGCTTTTTGCCAAGACCTCGCTGGTGATGAAGCCCTTGCCTCTTTCATCTGAAATACTGTGCTCCCCGTTTCTATTGATGAACAACTCATCTGTGCCGCGCCTTCATAAGATCGATCAACTCAGATGTCCCAGGCATGTGCAGAAGGATATTTGGAGTGTGTTTCCATCCCTTTGCCTTATTAGTGTTGAGCGCGCCTATCAGTCATAGTCAAATTCAGCTGTGAGGGACAACTCAAGGCAGCTCTCACGTGCTTTCCTTTCAGGCACTCTGGCTAACATGGAGAGACATTGCTCCCCACGGGTAATTGCAGGGACACAGGAGTTCAAACAGAAGGTCAAGACTGCACAAACCCATATATGAGGAGAAACTGAGCTCGGCAGGGATGTGGCAAAACTCAACAGCAAGCAAGGACCATTGTGTGCCATAAATAACATTTCTCAGGAAGGACTGATGGCCATGAGCATCTTGCGTATACTCATCAGGCTCTACCACTGCCTGGTTTTGGGATGAAAGAGATGCCTGCCACCTTCTCTGAGTAGGACTCACACCAATTTGACTGGTTTTGCTCAGCAAGGGCATCCCAGAGACCAGATGCCTGGATGGCCTGCTTTCGAGGAGAAGTTAGAGGCTGGGGTCCATGAGGTCATAACCCATTTTTTCGATCACGTGTGGAGTGGCCAATTCCATGCATTTCAAATTACAAAGGGACATCAGATCAGTTTCCTAGAGCATCTGGGAGTCCTTGTGATGTGGAAGAGTTGGGAAAACCCCGGAATTGTAGGCTAACATGAGCCACGCTGCTGTTGACTTTAGTGGAGATGGTGTCCTGTTCTCAGGTCTGCCAGGCACAGCAGAGCTCATAGCTTCAGGTGCCAGCTTCATCAAAGAGCAAAACAGGTCAATGAGTGTGTGGGTTCCTTTCAGGAAGGATGCAGCATCTCTTTGATCACCCTCCGAAGTTCTGATTTCCTTGTTTCCAGCAGGTTCCCCACTTCCCACGTTCAGCCCAGGCCCATGGCTGGAAGGAGTCTTAGAGCATGGTTTAGTCATCAAGGGACATAATTATGGAGATCCCATGGAGAAGTCGCTTAAAAGAGAGCTGCCTGACACACTGGCCTGCTACCTATCATTTTCAATCTCCCTTTGTTATCTGAGCTGGTGGGCAGTAAAAACTGCCTGTGGCAAAGCCTTAGGAGGCATCGTCTCCTCTTAGGTCCTGACCCCGACAAGGCACTTCAACCACCAAGACATCTGTTGACAAAGTGACAGAGCAATCCAAAAGCAGTCCAGGATACTACTGGAGTCTGTTGTGGACTACTTCCTTGTAGAGGTGATGGAGAATTTGATCAGAGGAGAGACACTGCTAGCCCTGCTCCTTACTAGTGCAGAAGAACTTAGCAGAGGGATCAAGACAGGAGGTCGCCTGGTCAGCAGCAATCATGTCTTGGTAGAATTCTCAGCCTTGAGAGGTATAGGGTAGGTAAAAAGTAGAGTCAGGACCCTACATGGTAGAAAGGCACACTATTGGCTGTTTAAGGCGCTACCATGTGCGAGTTCTTGGAAAATGGCCTCAGAGATAAAGGATGCCGAGAGCTGAGACATATTGAAAGATATTTTTCTGAAGCCTCTAGAAATAACAACATGCAAGAGGTCGGACAGGGGAAGCAGGAGTCTAGGTTTGGGAAGGGAAGGCCTCTTAAGCAAACTGAACCAAAATAAACCGAACCAAGCCAAACTGAACGAAACCAAACAGAACCAAACTAAACTAAACTAAACTAACCTAACCTAACCTAAACTAAAATGAGAACATACCAAATATGCACAGACAGTGAAGGCAGGGATAAACATCCAGGGCAGATTACAGAGAATGTCATGGGTGTGTATGAAGGACATCCGGAAAACCAAACCATAGTTGGAGCTGAACTTGTCTGGGGCCATGAAAAATAACTAGAAGGCATTCTTCAGGTACACAGAACAGCAAAGGAAGGTGAAAGAAGTTGTAGCCCCACACTTCAGGTGAGCCAAGCGGGAGGCCTGTCTGTGACCAGCATGAAGAAGATGGAAGTTCAAGACCACGTCAGGAACTTGAAAGTGCACAAGTCCTTTGGGAACTGAGGAGATGCACCCAAGAGATCTGCAGGAACTGTCAGAGGAAGTTGCTAAACCACTATCCATCAAAATAGTGAAGTTGTAAAATGCCCAGTGGCTGGAAAAGGGGAAATATAACCCCCCAGATATATAAAGGGAAGAAAGGAAGACCTGGGGAACTGCGGGACGGACACTCTCACCTCTGTACCCTCAACAGCAAGAAAGGACCATTGTGCACTATGAGAAAATTCCCTGCTGGAAGGAGTGATAGCCATGAGCACCTTGTTTAAGTTCATCAGGCTCCACCACGGCCTGGTTTTGTGACGACAGAGATGCCCGCCATCTTCCCTGAGTGAGACCCACACCCAAATTGACGTGTTTTTCTCAGCAAGGGTGTCCCAGAGATCAGATGCCTGGATGGCCTGCTTTTGAGGAGAGCTGCAGGGAAGGGAGCCAGAAGCTCATTGTTCTCTGTCAGAGCTGGGGTGGCCATTTCCATGCATTTCAAATTACAAAGGGACATCGGATCAGTCTCCCAGAATAGTTGGGAGTCCTTGTGATGTGGAAGAGTTGGGAAAACCCCTGAATTGCAGGCTAACATGAGTCATGCTGCTGTGGACTTCAGAGAACACAGTGCCCTGGATGCAGGCAAGCCTGCCTTGCCAGAGCTCATAGCCTCAATCCTCCAAAAGTTCTTCTTCCTCAAAGGCATTTCTGCCTTTTTCATCACAATTACTCTCAGGTGCTCTGAGAGATGGACTCGAGGTCCTTTTGTAGGTTGAGATGCAGGGAAGCCTGTAAACACTGTGCTAACACAAATGCCACAGACAACCTCACCATGCAGACTGTTTTCTGAATGTCAGCAGAGGAAGGACTGTAGCTGGTTTTGCTTTAAGCAACTGTTAAACTAGAAAAGGTTTGAGTAGCTTTGTCGCCTTCAGACTGAGAGTCCCATTCTGAGGGGCTCTTTTTTTCCTTGGTCCATAGGCCATAAGCTGCAAGAGACATGAAGTTGTCTCAGCTCTTAGCTGCCAGGAACTGTGCTGTACCCAGGTTGAGGATGTCCCTGCAGTGCCGTCTCCTGAACAGGGTGAGTCAGCGTCTCCAGGGTGCCTGGAGATAACACAGATAGGTCTTTGATTCATTACATGTGCAGTGAAAGTCCTGGCTAGAAATCTCAAAGTGAAGCATTGCCCTGAAGCTCCCTGGGAGCCAGGTGTCATTGCACAGGCACTGTAATCTGCGTGGCAGAGAGGGCTGCATCAGGTAGTTGTAGCCGAGTGGTGATGGCAATGGAATCATTTGTCAAGGTCAGGATCTTGTCTAGGAGTGCAACTGAGAGGAAGGATATCTGGGCAAAGGCTGCTTAGTATGAGCTACAGGGTGAGAAACTGGACACACCATAACTTTGAGTGGCAGATTGAGAGGCTGCCCAACATGCATGGTTGAACGGAGAAAACATCACCAGAGCCCACAATCACAGAACCACCCATCACTGGGCTGCGAATGTACCCTTTGAGGTACGAGTGTTGAAGATGTTAAACAGGAAAAGTCTTCAGGAGGTTTCATCAGGCAAAAGGAAGATTCTCGGGGGATACCAGCCTGTGCCTCGTGAGAGAGGGTCTGCGAGACTTGTAGAAAATGCTGTGCCACTACCTTTTCTGTGAGTGAAATGTGCCCAGCGTCCCTGAAGGAAAGCTGCTCTTGATGACTGATGGCCAGGGACATGGAAAGACTTCAAGCTGAGCCAGGAGCCTATGTCTCAGGGAGGGTGGCTGCAGGACAAAGACCTATAAAGCATGTGTCTACAGGTCCCATGGTGTAATGGTGAGCACTCTGGACTCTGAATCCAGCGATCTGAGTTCAAATCTCAGTGGGACCTTGTGGAAGGTTTTGTCTCCCTCAGACCTTTCTCAGCATGCTTACACCTTGACAGCCTTGCTTTTGCTGTTGAGTCAGTTGTGTCATGCACTTTGATCTGGATCATTGGCCCTTGCACCCACTGTGCTTCCTTGCACCCTCTGTGCTTCCTTGCACATGTTGGCTGCTCCTGCGTGAGGGCATGCATGAGTTTCTCATCAAATCATGCAACACCTGAGGTGTAAATCAGAAAGTCAAAGTCCAGGCCAAGCAGGGGACATTTTTCCTGACCTTGCCTGATTCTATGTTGGACACCTCCAAAGATGGAGAATCTTCAACTCCCTGAGCAACCTTCTCCCATCTCTGACCACCAATGCCTCTGGCAGCAGCCAGAGTTCCAACTCTGCCCACTGCTTCTTGCTCTCTCAGTTTCTCTGGGGCTTTTCTGTTTCTCTTTGCCAACTTGATCCTTGCCAATTGCTACTCGTTCAGTTCAGGGAGCTCCAGCAATATATTGCAGTAGTCCATGCTTGGGACATGTCATGAGAGACAGCAGATCTCTCCTTGCACAGCAGGTAGTTAAGTGGGGGGGGAGGAGAACAAAGCACCACGAGTCTTCAGATATGCTGCACATAGTCTTTAATCAGAAGGAGCAAATGCAGGGGCACAGAACAGAGACCAAGAAAGATGTCTGCAGGGTTCAGGGAGGCACAGAGAACCACCAGTTTCCAAAGGACAAGTTGGACACAAAGCGCTTCACTTTTCCCATTCTGCTAAACCTGGTGGTATTCCCAGGCCACCAAGAGCAGTCCCTGATTCTGCAACTCTCCCCATATCAGTAGGAGGTTCAGTAAAGCCAAAGAGAAGGAGCCCTTTCTCTCAGGGGCTCAGGGCTAAGCAGAGCCAGAGAAGGTAGAGCAAGGCCTGCCCTGCAGTGAAAAGCAGGAGGCACAGCACCATACTGGCAGGTGGGAAGAGGACACCCAGCCCATCTGGAAACCGTGGCCACGCTCCTGCTCATACAGGGTGCACATCTTCCTTCTGGCTCCAATGTGGATGATCCGCCAGCTTCAGCAGTTGAAACTGCAGCGAGGGGGAGGCAGACACAGGCCTGACCCCCCCAGACCAAGGGAGCCCCCAGAAGAGATGGGAACCCCACCAGTGCTGAGGGCGCTCCCAACCGCAGCTGACAGAGAGGATCCCACGGCTGTGCTCTGCGGGAAAGAGGTGAGGATGGGGCCCGGCAGGGTCACCAACACCGGGGAGGCCTCGATGGCAACGGTCGAGTCAGCACAGCGGGCGACACAGGGCTCACTGCAGCTGCTTGCAAGTGGCGTTGGGCCACAGGTGCCGCAGGGGCGTGGGGGACATGGTCTGAAGCAAGACATCTCTCTGTGAGCGAGACAAAGCTGAAACACAGAGCAGGCAGGGAGCACAAACCTCAATATTAGCGTGTCCTTGTCTTCTTCGTCTCTCTGCGAATAGATCTTGGTTTAAATACACGCAGTGACTTTGCAACATCCAGAGCCCTCAGTGCCCCAGCAGGCTGCATGGAACTGGAAGACTGGCCCCTTTTGTAACAGGACCCAGTTCACTGGGGTTAAAGCCCCTGTGGACTGCCTGATCACACCCCATCTCCAGAGCAAACAGTGCTGCATTGAAGACAGCTCTGCATGCATTGGCCACTTGATTAGAGACAATCTGATGGACATGCAAATTCTGGTGGGCAAACATCCCTGCATCTGAGCCCCACTGATCCTTTCTGCTTGGAAAACCCTCCTCTTCCCAGCTCCCCCCAGTCACCTCCATGAAAAGGACAGAAGTCTCAGGGGTTGACTATTCCCATTGCAGGGCTGAGCAGAGGCAGCCCAGTATCAGCCTAAGTAGGCACCAGCACAGAACTTCGGCCCACAGAATGAGATAGAGCAGACTCAGGCTTACCTTGTTCTTAGAGGAAAGGGAAGCAAAAGAGGAAGATGCAGAGCCTGGAGTAGAGCAGGCTTTTATGCTGTGTTCCAGAGCCCTGGGGGGAATCAACATTCCTTGTTCATGAAGCATCTGAACACGTAGTAGCTGCTTTTTCCAAGGCCTCGCTGGTGATGAAGCCATTGCCTCTTTCATCTGAAATACTGTGCTCCCCGTTTCTATCGATGAACAACTCATCTGTGCCGCGCCTTCATAAAATCGATCAACTCAGATGTCTCAGGCATGTGCAGAAGGATATTTGGAGTGTGTTTCCATCCCTTTGCCTTATTAGTGTTGAGCACGGCTGTCAGTCATGGTGAAATTCAGTTATGAGATCAGCTCAAGGGCTTTCCTTTCAGGCACTACGGATAACATGAAGAGACATACTCCCCACAGGTCATTGTAGGGACACAGGATACTCTGAGTAAGTTCAATCAGAAGGTCAAGACTGCACAAACCCATACATGAAGGGAAACTCAGCTTTTTCAATGATGTGGCAAATCTCAACAGCAAGGAAGGACCATTGTGCTTGTCCTGGTTTAAACCCAAAGCCACACAGCTCATTCACTCACTGCCCTCCTTGCTCCCCCAACTCCCTAAGAGTTAGGAAGGAGAATCCAAAGAATGTTGCTACCCCGGGTTGAGATCAGAACAGCTTAATAACTAAGGTATAACACAAATCACTACTGCTACTACTACTACTGCTAAAAATGATAAAGGAAATAACAAGTGAAGAGAATACAACACCTCCCCAGCTGCCGAACCATAACTCACCCCACCCTGCCCGACCGAGCATTGACCGATACCTTCACCAACCCCCCAAGAGCTCCAGCCCTTCCAGGTAACTCCCGGTTACATCCTGGCCTTGACGTGCTATGGTATGGAATACCTCTTTGGCTAGCCTGGGTCAGGTGTCCTGTCTCTGCCTTCCTCCCTGCAGAGCATGAGGCTCAGAAAGTCCTTGGACAAACCAAACTTTGAACAGTAACTCAAAACATACGTGCTATCAGCAACCATTCCTAGTCCGAAAGTCAAAACACTGCACTGCACCAGCTACCAAGAAGGAGAAAAAATGACTGCTACTGCTGAACCCAGGACAGTGCTCCATAAGGAACTTTTCTGTGGGAAGGAGTGATGGCCGTTAGCGCCCTGCGCATGCTCATCAGGCTCTACCACGGCCTGGTTTTGTAATGAAAGAGATGCCCGCCATCTTCCCTGCGTGGGACGCACACCCAATTTGACCTGTTTTGTTCAGCAAGGGCATCCCAGAGACCAGATGCCTGGATGGCCTGCTTTTGAGGAGAGGTGCAGGCATGGGACCAGAAGGTCGTAGACCATTTTTCTGGGTCAGGAATGGGGTGGCCAATTCCATGCATTTCAAATTACAAAGGGACATCGGATCAGTCTCCCAGTGCAGCTGCTGGGAGTCCTTGTGATGTGGAAGAGTTGGGAAAACCCCAGAATTGCAGGCTAACATGAGCCACGCTGCTGTTGACTTCAGTGGAGATGGTGTCCTGTTCTCAGGTCTGCCAGGCACAGCAGAGCTCATAGCTTCAGGTGCCAGCTTCATCAAAGACCAAAACAGGTCAATGAGTGTGTGGGTTCCTTTCAGGAAGGATGCGGCATCTCTTTGATCACCCTCCAAAGTGCTGATTTCCTTGTTTCAAAAGGGTTCTCCACTTCTCAAAGACGAGCCCATGCCCCTGGTTAGAAGAAGTCTTAGGGCATTGTATAGTCATCAAGGGAGGTAACTATAGAGATGCCATAGATAATTCTCTTGAAAGAGAGCTGCCTGACACACTGGCCTGCTACCTATCATTTTCAATTTCCTTCTGTTATCTGAGCTGGTGGGCAGTAAAAAATGTCTGTGGCAAAGCTTTAGGAGGCATTGTCTCCTCTTAGGTCCAGATCCCAACAAGGTACTTCAACCACCAAGACATCTGTTGACAAAGTGACAGAGCAATCCAAAAGCAGTCCAGGATACTATTGGAGTCTGTTGTGGACTACTTCCTTGTAGAGGTGATGGAGAATTTGATCAGAGGAGAGACACTGCTAGCCCTGCTCCTTACTAGTGCAGAAGAACTTAGCAGAGGGATCAAGACAGGAGGTCGCCTGGTCAGCAGCAATCATGTCTTGGTAGAATTCTCAGCCTTGAGAGGTATAGGGTAGGTAAAAAGTAGAGTCAGGACCGTACACGGTAGAAAGGCAAGCTATTGGCTGTTTAAGGCGCTACTGTGTGCAATCCATTGGCACATGTCCTCAGAGGTAAAGGATGCCGAGAGCTGGGACATATTGAAAGACATTATTCTGAAGCCTCTAGAAATAACAACATGCAAGAGGTCAGACAGGGGAAGCAGGAGTCTAGGTTTGGGAAGGGAAGGCCTCTTAGCCAAACCAAACCAAACTGAACCAAACCAAACAGAACTAAACGAAACCATACTAAATTAAACTAACCTAACCTAAACTAAACTAAACTAAACTAAAATTAAAACATACCAAATATGCACAGACAGTGAAGGCAGGGATAAACATCCAGGGCAGATTACAGAGAATGTCATGGGTGTGTATGAAGGACATCCGGAAAACCAAACCATAGTTGGAGCTGAACTTGTCTGGGGCCACGAAAAATAACTAGAAGGCATTCTTCAGGTACATAGAACAGCAAAGGAAGGTGAAAGAAGTTGTAGCCCCACACTTCAGGTGAGCCAAGCGGGAGGCCTGTCTGTGACCAGCATGAAGAAGATGGAAGTTCAAGACCACGTCAGGAACTTGAAAGTGCACAAGTCCTTTGGGAACTGAGGAGATGCACCCAAGAGATCTGCAGGAACTGTCAGAGGAAGTTGCTAAACCACTATCCATCAAAATAGTGAAGTTGTAAAATGCCCAGTGGCCGGAAAACGGGAAATATAATCCCCCAGATATATAAAGGGAAGAAAGGAAGACCTGAGGAACTGCAGGACGGACACTCTCACCTCTGTACCCTCAACAGCAAGAAAGGACCATTGTGCACTATGAGGAAATTCCCTGCTGGAAGGAGTGATAGCCATGAGTACCTTGTTTAAGTTCATCAAGCTCCACCACGGCCTGGTTTTGTGACGACAGAGATGCCCGCCACCTTTCCTGAGTGAGACCCACACCCAAATTGACGTGTTTTTCTCAGCAAGGGTGTCCCAGAGACCAGATGCCTGGATGGCCTGCTTTTGAGGAGAGCTGCAGGGAAGGGAGCCAGAAGCTCACAGACCATTGTTCTGGGTCAGGAATGGGGTGGCCAGTTAAATGCATTTCAAATTACAAAGGGACATCGGATCAGTCTCCTAGAGCAGCTGGGAGTCCTTGTGATGTGGAAGAGTTGGGAAAACCCCTGAATTGCAGGCTAACATGAGTCATGCTGCTTTGGACTTCAGAGAACACAGTGCCCTGCATGCAGGCAAGCCAGCCTTGCCAGAGCTCATAGCCTCAATCCTCCAAAAGTTCTGCTTCCTCAAAGGCATTTCTGCCTTTGTCATCACAATTACTCTCAGGTGCTCTGAGAGATGGACTCGAGGTCCTTTTGTAGGGTGAGATGCAGGGAAGCCTGTAAACACTGTGCTAACACAAATCACAGAATCACAGAATCATAGTATCCTGAGTGTTGGAAGGGACCTCGAAAGATCATCTAGTCCAACCCCCCTGCAAGAGCAGGGTAACCTAGAGTACATCACACAGGATCTTGTCCAGGTGGGCCTTGAATATC